>NW_027527955.1:6819675-7034348 GCF_008692635.1 Crocuta crocuta
CGTTACCATCATGCCTGAGACAGGAAGAAAAACAAAAACCTTCAATACAATAAGGGGGCTTAGAAGGTCATACTTAAATTAACAGCTTTTGGTTTTTTAAAGTTTTTGATGACTTTAGCAAAGTGGAATAACCATCAAGGGTAGTTTTCTACAAAATTACACACACACACCCTCTAAAGAAGAAAAGTTATTATCTGTGAGAAATTAAAATCTTTGTAAAACATTTAAATTAAGCATAAGGGGATTCTGCAAAGTAAGGGGGCAGCTGAAAAACACTCATTACACAGGCAGCAATACATGCAATTCTTAAAGTAGCTTTTAGGGATTTAGCAGTCAAGAAAAACCTCTACAGGCTTAAAGTTATCCAAACTTCAACTTTTAAAAATCTTGAGCAACAGATGAGAAGTTGGAGCATTTACTAACTCCACCTACAGGCTCATCTACTGTCGACCCCTCCTCATTCCTACCCTTTCCCAGAAGTCTTCTCCAGGTGCACATTTCTCTTTCTGCCCTATTTCTCTATCAAGCATTTTCTAAGTATTCCTCAGAAATCAGGCCTCTGGATGGAGGTGGTGTTCATGCATATATATGCATATGCATTTTTTAAATTAGCAAACTCCCCCTAAAGCTGCGTGAGTTTTCACTGAACTACCCCGCTTAAAACATCATTCATCCAGCAGTGACACAGGCTACTTATTAGACACCGTATTTTGTCTTCTTCTTGCTAAATGTTTACTTAGTGGCTTCATATAAGAACCATAATTCACCATTTGCTCAAGTTTTCTTTTTAACATGTAGTGAATTTTGTAATTACCGACTTAGAGATACTGTACAAATTTGGGTATGTTTACCATTAGGAGTTTATAAATTTATGATACTGTCCTCTGAATAAATACTTGAAACTGCTCTTGGACACTGAATTTGAAAATGTTAACAGGGACACCTGGGTGGCTTAGTTGGTTAAGTGTCAGACCACTTTGGTTTCAGCTTGGTCATGATCTCACAGTTTGTGAGTTCGAGCCCCATGTCAGGCTCTGTGCTGGCAGCTGCAGAGCCTGGANAAAAAAATAAAAAATAAAATAAAATAAAATAAAATCATATTAACACAGGCGCCTAAGTGGCTGAGTCAGTTGAGCATCTGACTCTTGATTTCGGCTCAGGTCATGATCCCAGCACCCTGGGATGATGGAGCCCCTCGCTGGGCTCCACACTGAACCTAGAGCCTATTTAAGATTCATTCATTCATTCATTCATTCNGTCAGGCTCTGTGCTGGCAGCTGCAGAGCCTGGAGACTGCTTGGGATTCTTGGTCTCCCTCTCTCTCTGCCCCTCCCCACTTGTACTCTATCTCTCTCTCAAAATAAACAAACATTAAAATAAAATAAAATAAAATAAAAAAATAAAATAAAATAAATAAAATAAATAAAAAAAAAAGNCCTATTTAAGATTCATTCATTCATTCATTCATTCATTCTCTCTCTCTCCCTCTCTCTTTCTCTCCTTCTGCCCCTCTCCCCCGCTCATGCTCTCTCTAAAATAAAAAATAAAAATAAAGTTAATATATGATTTTGCAGTGAAAGTAGGTATGTTTATAAAATACTCTTAACTATAAACTAGGTAAAATTTTCTCCCACTTGAAAGCTTCTAAAGTCCTTGAATAAATACAGCAACAAACTAAAAGTCTGAACAAGAGTAAAAAAAAGATTTTTGTGTAAACAAATACCTGTTCACTAGAGAAATATCCATGCACATATTCAATTGCTTTTAATTTGTACTCTGTCAGAACAGCCTAAAAAAAGAAAAATAGAAAAACAGGATTAGTATACGCAAGCTAAACAGTTATATGCATATATTGATATTGCCCAAGCATCATGGCAGCCCTTCTTCAGCCCCAGCACAGGCAGCTAAAGTCACTATGGGGACATGACATTCTACCCTTCCAGGTTCCACGCTGTAAGGGATACACGGAGACAGCAGGGACATCTCCTGCATCTCCCTAATCACTCCTACAAGGAAAAGGAAGAGAGCTGCAGGAGAGAAGATTTGACGTTAATACAAATTCCATACGGAATTCCTGTAAATGTCATTAGAGTTTCAGAACATCCCAAAGTCAACCAAACTGTCATTTTTGAGAAGACTAATTGTATCAGACATTATTCATGTACTCACGCATCAGTTATCAAGCAGCTCTTATGCGCTAACTGATGGAGAAACAGGAATGACAAGGTCTGGTCAGGTTCTCAGTATTTCCACTAGAACGGAAGACCCCCAGGGACGACCCTCACTTTAATCTGTGTGTCTGCTACTAGCTGGCAGTGTGGCCTTTGAAAGGCATTTTAATTACCCTGATAACCTTTTTACCCATAAAAAGGGAAAAACATTCACTCTCTACCTCAGAGTTGCTGTGAAAATTAAAATAGTCAATAGTAGATCTGACATATAATAGTACTCAGTACGTTATGGTTTCTTTCCTCACAGGGCCTCTATCAACGGGAAGTTCAGAGAGAAGTACGATGGTCTTAACCAAGCACTATCCACAGCCGTCTGAAATCACATGTTGTCCTTGCAACTGTCTGCCAAACTTAGAGATGAAAACAGTAATTTAGTAACTACTAATCATTAAAAATCAACTAACCCCTTTGTGTTTACTATAAAACAATATTTGTACTTGCCATATATATCATTTTGCTAAGAAAAAATATGAACAGCTTACTCAAAGAAACATCCAGGTTGCCTAGTTGTTTCTCAATGAAAAGAGAAGTGAGGAAGAGAGAACGGGATTCTGGGTAAGGTACTGTTACTGTTGAGATGTAATCTCCGGAAGTGATTATCTGGTTTAAACCAACTTATATTTACAAAGTCTGAAAGCAATTTAAAAAAAAAAAAATACAATAGCAATTTTCATTTAGATATGCCTACGTCTTTATCCCATTTTAATAGACTTAAGACAATGTTGACATATCTAATTTGGCATAGACGGCAAAATATCTATTTTGCTTGCAGACCAGAAATAAAGATTTACATAAGAACGTAAATTGCTATCTCATGTATGATTTTAGTCACTGGAAAATATCCTATTCCCCTCATTAGTATTTGTGTGTGTGTGTGTGTGTGTGTGTGTGTGACCTTTTCACAACATAGAGGCGAGAGATCTTGCAAATTGTACCTTATAGCTTCCAAAAGTAGAAATCTACTGGTCTACCTGAACACACAATTTACTTCCTCATAAACAGTAGTTAAATATCAGCTCATGAACAAATTGTTACAAATTCTAAACATATAGTTGACAAGCTGATATTTTATTGCAAATCTAACTGGGACAAATCGGACTTGCAAAAGCTGACATTTTGACCAAAAGCAAGATTCAGCATTATCAAACATGTAAATTTAACCTAACACGCGAATCTGAAAAACAGTTTTATGAAGGATGAAGAAAATTAACACTCTGCTTTATAGAGAATGCAGAAAAACAGCACGTTCACAAGCAGTTTCATTAATTTCATATTTCATTGAAATAAATCAATCACCAGGGCATAAAGTAACAAATCCTTCTCCGTCAGTCAAGGTTACGGTTTGGAAATGGCAAGAAGTTCCAAGCAAAGCACTCAGTATTAGCATACTAATGGTACAAGTCACTCCAGGTATTTGCTTGGCTCAAGGCTAAATTCCAAATTCTGGGAGGTAGGTTACATACAACAGCTTCAAAAGCAGCAAACATTTAGAAAACCGGAAGAAAAAAAGTGTTGAAATTCAAGTTACCGAAGCCCATTCGTAAGAATGTGACTTTAAACCTAATGACATTTGGACATTGTGTCCGTCCAGGCAACACACAGCCTATCTTGAGATTTGAAAAACCTGCCATGAGAACTACGATTAAAAAGTAGTTCTAATTTTCAGTGTTAGGTTACTGAAAGAGGAGACAAAAAGTTCAGAAATACTAACTCACTTTTCCGCAAATACAGAGCTATTAAAGATTTGTAGAGCCGGCTTCAGAAGGAGGATTCTTTGAATATATTTTCCACGATACCGCGCTGATTGTCAAGTTCAGCGTTACTAACTTAATTTCTATTTGTATCGTGATATGTATCAAGATTCAAGCTCCTATAGTGGACATTAAAATTCCAACCAATTTTGCAATCCTAAAACTCGTTACTTTGTACCATCGGCACGCAGTCTCTCAAACAATTAACGACGAGAATTCGTAGCTCATTGATCGATTTAAGGAATTACGTGAAATTACCTTTCTAATTTCATCCAACACCGTTTCAAAGGACTTTTTGTCCATCTTGATTAGTTTCGACGTGGTTTAAACAGCTGCACTCTCAATCACAAATGTTCATCCCTGGTCTGCTCCAATAGTAAAAATGTTTACAGCGGAGGAAAGACTCCAGGAGCAAGAAAAAGGATGCAAAGAGGTAGGTAGACAGTACTTCAAACTCTGCAAAAATATCTAAAAATGGACACTTATAAAAACTTTTTGTTAAAAGCAAAAACCGTCAGGTGTTCCCAGCTTCATACAAAGCTTCAGGACACCTCGGGGAAGAGCCCCGGTGCTCTCTGAGTCCTGCAGAGAAGCCCCGGGTTTGGCAGCCGGAGCTGAGCTTCGGTCCCCTGCAACGGAAGGCCAGGCGCCGCCGGGGACAGGTCGTGAAGCCGCTCTCCCGGCTGGAGCGGCCAGGAGAGCAGATGCACCTGCGCCCCGGGTCCTGCGGGCGGCGAGGAAGGAGGTACCGGCCTCTCAAACCCGCACCGGCGCCTCGGCCGCCGGTCGCCGCCCCTCACTGCCGCGAACCTGGACTCATGGCCCGACTTGCGCTCAACTCCAGCAGCTACGCTGGCTCCCGAGTCCCGCAGCCCGGGCAGCGGAGGCCGGGCAGGCTCTTTGTTACCAGCTGCCACGGCTTCCGGGAGCGGGCCGGCAGCCGGGGAGCACCGAGAGCCGGGCGAGGGGGCCTCACTCTCCGGTAGGGGGGCTCCCGAATACCGCGGCGCCCACAGCGTCTAGAGCCCTTCCTGGTTACCCCTACAGCTCCCACCGGCTCCTGGGGGCCTTTGACGAGGCCCGTCGCGCCCCAGTAAACTCAACCCTGCGCCGACGGCTTAGGCCTCTCTTTCCCGAAAGCCAATGGAGGGGTCCTGGTGTGGGAACGTAGGTGTCTATAGCAAATGCCTGGATTCCTCGGAATCGGAGGTAGCCGGAATCGTTCTCAGAGCTTGAAGACCATTTTTTGAGAGTCACATTTCTATTTTCCTGGTTCGAATGTGCTCGAGTATGGTTTTTCAAACTTAATTTTTAAAAAATGAACGTCGAGTGGTTAAGGCATATCTATGGATACCCTTATTTTTGGCGGACGGGCTAAGTCCACAGTGTGGGCCGCCCCAAGGGGCGGAATAGGGTGGTCAGCGGGTCAGCCCGAGCCGCGTGACCTGGGGGCGTGGACCCCGAATGCGCCGAGAAACCGCTACCTGAGCTCTGATTTTCTTTCACCCCGGTCTGTGCTCTCCTCTTGGTTCTCAAAACCCGCACATCCAGGGAGAGGGAACTGGAGATAGGAGCTTGGGCCCCGAGGTTGGGCCGTCGCCCTATGCAGCGACGAATCGCGTGAACCTGAGGCCGTTGGGTGGCCCCCAGCCGCCTGCGGACCCTTCCGTCTCGTCATGGCGAGATTCTGGGTCGGCCTGGCCGGCGCCGGCTTCTTTCTTGCGTTACTGGTTTTGCATTCGCGGTTTTGTGGCTCCCCGGTGAGTTGAGCAGTGAAGAAATGTGTGTCGGGTGTGTGGGGACGCTGTTGAGAGGCGACACCGCTGTTGCGGGGTGCGGGTGGAGTGCTCTGTCTCCCGCACTAGCTTGTCTCAAAACCCGCACCGGGGGCGCAGCTGCCCACGTCTCGCTTTGTCTCCACGGGTTAAAAAGTTTGTATATGATGCATCGCCGATTTCCTGTGTTCTTTGTTTCCCCAGATCCCGCTACGTCTCAAGTAATTTGCAGGTTTGTACGGTGGCCCCCTGGGTCTTCAGGCTCTAAACCCATTCCCGAATCATTTCTGTCCAGCTGTCTCAGCACCTCCTTGCCACGTGTCAAGGCATGCTTAAAAATAAGCATTTACCTGGGGTGTTTCTTTTTTTTTTTTGTATTTTAACTAGAGAGTAAATTGAATCTTAATTTTTTTTAAAGGTTTTAAGAAAATTTGCTTTTCAAGTTTCTTGGAGAACCAAGGAAATTCTATACCGGCTGGATGTGGATTGGCCTAATCATCCTGAATACTTCACTGGAGCGACATTTAGTGTTGCAATTGACTCCCTCAGCGGATTGGTTTACGTAGCCCAGGTGAGTAAAATATGGATTAAAAAAAAAATTATGAACACAAAAGAAACAACTTCCTGTTTTGCTGCTGGAAGTAACCATATATGTTTACATTATGCTAGTTGTGAAATTTGGCTTTTGGATTGGCTTTAATATTTTGGTTTCGAATGTAATAACTCATATTGTTAGGTTTTGAAGCTGGTTTTCTGAACGTTATTAAATTTCTCAATTAACCTTTAATTTTTGTTTCTCTCTACCAAAGTAAAGATTACTTTCTAAAAACTGATCCTATCTAAGCAGTTATTTTTATATACCTTCAGAGAGGGGATAACATCCCAAAGGTATTAGTGTTCACAGAGGATGGATATTTCCTACGATCCTGGAATTATACAGTTGACACACCTCACGGTATATTTGCAGCCAGTACACTACATGAACAATCTGTCTGGATCACGGATGTAGGAAGTGGTATGTGTAGTAATATCTCTTAAATTATCTTGCTAGAAATCCTATTTTTATCCCTGTTCTTGCTTATATGCTTTAAAATCAAGAATTGCTAAATCTAATCGTAATTTCTTTAATGACTTACGAAATCACTTCTTTCTAAAAATCTTTACATTGTATTTCTGTAGAGTCAAGACATTTAACAAGGAGGCTACAGTTGTGATTTTTCCATTAACATGTCAAGGGACTTTTCCTCCTTAAAGTACCAGTTGTGAGAGTATACTTTCATGGATGTTTTTATACTTTGTAAAAAACATCAGCTGCTCCTCCCAGGTTAAATAATTGTAAACCTCTTCTGTGAAGCCAGAAAACTAGCAATCTCTGAAAATTAAGGGAGTCCCTGTCTCGTTTTCCTTTACCAGTTCTCTTTCAAAAGAGATTGTGCCAAGAAACCAGAACTACATTGTTCCCCAAAATGCAAGATTTTCAGAAACTGCTGGTGTTAATGTGTCTGAAATCCTACCAGCTCCAGCATGTCTGAAATTTTCCTTCCATCAAGTATTTGTTTAGTAGAGTGTGTTGTAAATCAAAGGAAGCACAGTTGAATTTATGGCTGTGAATGTTTTCAGAGGTAGCTGTTGGCGTATTCTTGTGGCTTAAGACAAGACACTACCAGAGATAACCTGTCATTATTATTTCAGGATCTCAGGAATGAATGAGATCATAAAGATAGTATTTCTAGTAATCTTTGGCCCAGTTACATTCATGGCTTGAAGGACGTCCTGTTTCTTCACTTCTTGCTAATTCAGATGCCACTTTGGAATTAATGAACTCTCAGTTTTTGAGGTGCTGTTAACTATTTGTTCTCAGAACCCAAGAGATTTCTGAGCCTCAGTCGATAATCCATTTATTTCAAAATGTAGTTTGGATGGTAAGATTTTGGTTAGAAAAAAATCTAGATTACTTCTGAGTTCATTCTAATACTGTAATGAAATATGGCTTTTCCACTCCTTTTTTCCCCCAGGATTTACTGTTAAAGGACTTTACTTTTTAATTTATTCCATTCATGTGATTTTTTTTTATAAACTACTTCACTGATTCCCACAAATAAAAAGAACACACATGACTTCTTCATTCTTTCCATTATAGCTGTTTTTTTTTCATGCACAAATCCAGAGACACTTTATATTCCTTCCCATATTTTGAAGAAATACATTCCCTTTAATAAAAATATGGCTGTAAATGAGCCTATTAAAAGAAAAAAACTCCACAACAATGTTCTCTACTGGTATTCTGTGTCTTTTGCCAATTTTTTAGAAACTTTGAAGATTGCATTCTGTAATAATATTATGTTCTCTTATTATTGCTGCAAACTAACTCAAACTTTCAAGTCAGGTATAATAATAAATACATTTTTTTAAGTTAGAATAAATCTACTTTTTAAGCTCAGTGTATCCAGTTTTTTTTTTTGTTTTTTTTTTTTTAATATTTTATTTATTTCTGAGAGAGAGACAGCATGAGCAGGGGAGGGTCAGAGAGCGAGGGAGATACAGAATATGAAACAGGCTCCAGGCTCTGAGCTAGCTGTCAGCACAGAGCCTGACATGGGGCTTGAACCCACAAACCAGTGAGATCATGACCTGAGCTGAAGTCAGACGCTTAACCGACTGAGCCACCCAGGCACCCCATGTATCCAGTTTGTTTTTTGAATGCCTAACAGTTTGGTCTTGGTATGCCTTCAAGTTGATTTCTGTTAACTGCTCTATGGTTTTTTCCTACTTACTAATACCTTACTTTATATTTTTGCTTTTAAAGAATTTCAACTCAAAGAAGTCTTAATGTAAGTGAGAAGATATGATACTAGCAATTTGGGAAGATGTATTCCCTTCTTAGAAGAAAAGTTAATGAGTTGAATTTGAACTTGTCTCCACTAGGAGAAAGTGTAGTTTTAAAAATCTGTATTCTAGTGAACTTTTTGTTGACCTACTAAAATTTGAGAGTGTATGATTGACTGAAATAATGATTTTCAAATATAAGTTCTTTTCCAGTTTTTTCCCCAAGGAATGCTTATTCAAGGTTGTACTCATGATGAAAAAAGAAAATGATATACCCATAATTTAACATCACAAGTTTCCTGTATAAGGACCCAATTGTTTGGTTTTATTTATTTGAATTTAGAATCTGCTTATTTTGGAGTACCTGAGATTTTAATTCATAACAAATTTGGTTGGCACTAATGAAGAAGCTCAATTGCTTGTGAAATATGGCATTCAATTATCTGAGCCTATTAACTTTTTGTTACTGTTTAATTAAATTTTTGCTTTCTGCTTGCTTGAAAAACATGAATGTTTGGACAGTAGTTGTATTTGTGAAGTGTGTGTGTTTGTCTTTATAGGATCCTATGGTCATACTATTAAAAAGTACAATTCCTTTGGTGATCTTGTTCAAGTCTTGGGCACCCCAGGCAAAAAAGGCACTAGTTTGAATCCCCTGCAATTTGATAACCCCGCAGAATTATATGTAGACGACACGGGAGATATTTACATTGTGGATGGAGATGGAGGATTGAATAACAGATTGATCAAATTGTCCCAAGGTACCTGGCTTAATTTTGTACGGTATTATAAGAATATTATTTAATACATTGGATTTGCTTAATTTGTTTGATACCTGGTAAATATAACTATTGCATGTTATATATGAAGCTGTGTATAAAGGACTCAAGTGAGTTGTGTGGGATGGCCAATAATAAATGATTCTCATAATAGGCTTGCTTAATTCTCTCTCACAAGGTAGGTGTTTGCTTTGATTGAAACTGGAGGCAGTTTGGGGGTTTATAGTGGGCTCAAGAAGTAAGTGGTTATCCTATCCAGTTAAGAGTGAGGAGATTAGGAATCTGGCTTCCCAGAGCTGAGATATCCTTCAGTTTGATTGATCAGCTAAGGGTTTCCTTGTATTTAGTGTTGTGTGTCAGTAGTATTCTAGGTTCAGGTCTATCTCAGATGGAACAGTTAAATGGTATTCCGTGGTATGGGTTGTTAAGGTAAAATAACATAGGAGAAGGAGAAACTACCGTTGACTGGAGAAGGAGGGCAAGAGTTCATAAAAGAAGTAGCTCTTGAACTAAACTGATTTTGGTGGGAGAAGAAGAGGGTGGGAGGAGCGATCCCAGGCTCTATCACACAAGGTCTGCAGGTGGTAATTAGCAAGTTTTACAGGAAAGGAGCTGAGGATGTAATTTTTGAATAGTGGGAAGTAAGATTTGGGATGTTCTTGAAGCCTTAGCTAAGAGTTTTGAAGCCATAATTTTGCCTTTAAAAAGTCTAAGGCTTTTTAGTGGGACAGTTATGTTATAGAAGCAGAGTTTTTACATGACACTGTATCAAGGTATATTTGCAGTAAACTCTGTCATTTGGACAGAACATAAACTCCTACGTGGAGGCTATGTAGTCAGCTTATCAACCAATAACTAAGTTTGGTTGGTGATAGCTAAAGGGAGGTGAAATGGGGATAAAGCAAGAATCAAAAAATTCTCTGAAAGAACCCCAGGAGAAAGACTGAACGTGGGTGTATTGGTTTCTTGTGGCTATGATAAAAAAAAAAAAAAGGAAAAAGTTGCCACAGGGGAGCCTGGGTGGCTCAGTCAGTTAAGCATCTGATTTTGGCTCTGGTCATGACCTCAAGGTTTGTGAGTTCAAGCCCCACTTGGGGCTTGTTCGAGCCCCTCTTGGGGCTTGCTGCTGTCAGCGGAGAGCCCACTTTGGATCCTCTTCGCGCTCTGCCCCTCCCCCACTAACTCTGTATCTCTCTCAAAACTAAATATTTTTTTAAAAAATTGCCACAAACTGGATGGCTTAAATGGAAATGTATTCTGTCGTGGTTTTGAGATGCAGAAGTGTGAAATCTAACGGGCAAGCCGTGCTCCCTCCAGTGGTTCTGGAGGAGAACCCCTCTTTGCCTTTGCAGCTTCCTGTGGCTCCAGCTCCCCTCGGCACAGTGAATCTCCAGACTCTGCCTCTGTCTTCAGATGGCCGCCTTTTCTGTGTGTGTCTGTCTCAAATCTCCCGCTCCTTTCTCTTACAAGGACACTAGTCGTTGGATTTAGTGTCCACTCTAAATCTAGGATCATCTCTTCACAAGATCCCTAACTTCGTTATATCTCTGAGACTCTGCGTCCAATAAAGTCACCTTCACAGATGCAGGATCCCCTGTTACTCAGGCTCAGACGTATCTTTTGGGCGTAGGGTACAATTCAACCTATCATGGGGGTAATAAAGGAGACAATATGAAACATAATGTGAATTACTAAGCTCAGAGGAGTTGTAATATAAATTAGTTGGGAAGGAGTACCAGTTTGAGGGAGATGTTGACATGAATCACAAACAGTGGTTTTCAATGATAAAAAATTCAAACGGAGATAGTCATTAAAGAAGTCACTTAATTGCTTCAAACAAAGAAGGAATTTTGTTTCTTCTGGTGAAGCATAAGAATTAGACAAATTGGTTTATAAACAAAAAGCCGGAAAAGCATAATTATAATAGGCGTTATAATTGAATAGTATGTTTGCAACTTAAGACATAAAATATAATATGCAAAGGTATAAGGTATTCTATATGTGGCTCTGACCAACTATGTTTACCTCTGTCAGATTTTATGATGCTTTGGCTGCGTGGAGAACGGGGGACGGGGCCTGCCCAGTTCAACATACCTCACAGTGTTACAGTTGATTCAGCTGGTCGGGTAAAAATACACTCATTGTGTCTGGAACTGTGTATCTGTGTGTGTGTGTGTGTGTGTGTGTGTAGTGTATGGACCTATACTTTTTGATCTTGGTGCACATGTGTGTGTCCTGACATCAAATATGTATGAACGTTTGTGGTTGTGTGTATCTGAGTACGTCTGGGCAGTCTCTTTGGGGCTGGGGATACCCACATACTCTTATAAATGTTTGGGTCCCGTAGTGGAGGGAGTTCCCCAAATATTTAAAAATGAACAAAATAGATTTTCTATGTCACTTAAAGGTAGAAGGAACAAATAAAGGAATAGACCATAAATGAAGTTACCTGAAAAAGAAACGAGTCGCCCTCCCACTAAGAAAACTACGACATGTTTGAAAATACTTTTAACTTTAGAATTAAATTAATTCTAGAATATGTTGGTCAAAGGGGAGAAGGGAGAGGTCAGTTTTGGGACCTTGAAATCAAGAGCCACCTAGGCAAGCTCCCTTCTCACTAGCTCCAGTGTGAGGAATAGAAAACTTTCACTGACACCTTTCAACCCAATTCTTTTTTCCCACCCCGTCTCTTTTGCACACCTGTAAGTATACATACCACTTCTTTGGGGCTACTTTCCCAAGACCAAATCCCCGGCCTAAATATTACCTTAGTTTCTCCTTCTGTTTTCCTGTAGTGGCCTGTACTTCCTCATTATGGTAACTGTCACACTGTCATATCAATGAATCGTCTCCCATGACAGTGTAGACGGCATACATGCACGTACTGAAGCTCTTTTGCTTTATACCGTGGTGCCTGGCGCAGAGTAGTCACCCTGTACGTAAGTGAAGTGACTCAACGACTTTCTACACAGTGGGTGCACCAGACAACCTTGGCTTCATACCGTGAGGAATTTAATCCCTTTCCACTTCCGATTCTGTGGTCGGCAAGCGACCTTCTGATTGTGATTTGGCTTCCTATGTAGACCAAGTGAGAATGTTTTAATCATAAAATCTTTATAAGTAGTTCTCACTATAGACAGGAAGGTAACTGAACATGCGAATTCTGCCTGTAAGTGGGGAGCTAAAGAGTTGGAGTTCTGGTTTTAAACACATGACACTGCTGAGCCTGGTTAACTTCTCCCTTTGTGGGATAAGAACAAAATCCAGTTTCTGAGTAGGCAAGACTTAGACGCTGGTAAATTCTCCACAGTGATAAGTGCCCCTTTGAGAGGCCTTGGAGAACATCTGATGGACGTACTCTGGCTTCTGAAGGAGGAGACATGAGGATGTTCACGATGTTCAGACGCGCTCATGTTGTAACCACAGCCCTGCTCTTCTGAACATTTTACGTGACTAACTCATTTAGTCCTCACCCAGCCCTGTGTGAAAAGTTCATTAGGTGCAGAGCCCAACTTGCTGGTGTTTCTTAAACAAGATTTCTCCAATTTTGTTCAGTAGAAAGATAACGGTAACAATCTAAAGTATTATTCAATCTTAGGATCTAAATTACATTTCTTCCTGGGTCACTCATCTAAGACAATCCCCAAATCATTAAGGAATCCATTCTTACTAAAGAATCCGGAATCAGGAAAAGATCTTGAGAAATTGCCTTACTTAGGGATCAGCACCCTTTCTGAAGTGACACAGCGAGTCCTTATTTGTGTCTTATTGTAGATGAGTTTAGTGGCTACTAAAATTCACACATATTGACAAATACATAGTCAGGGTTACCTTGAAGAAGTAGCCCCTGAATCCACAAACCCAGGATCCTGAAAGGAGGAGGTGGAGGTCAGCGGGGCTGGCCCATACTGCCGGTCCATTCTTGCGTAATCCTAGCTGCGTGTCATAGAATCACTTCACTGTCTGTATGCTGTAGGCTGCACGCGTCAAATATAGTACAGGAAAGGCCTTTTAAAGTGAATCTGCTTTCCTGTTTTATAACAAGTTTCCTTAATAACTCATACCAGCCTGTAGCAAAACTAAATTAGACCCATTGTTAGGCTCCTGTCGTTCTTAAAAGCTACTGAAGTCTAAGCTTCCTCTTTCAGTGGTTGGCACTTGGGACGTACCGCGGTAAAGAGCAGGTGGGTGTTGCTGCAAAAGGAGTGAACACCCTAGCCTGAGCATCCCCAGGAACAAGGCCGCGTTCCCTTACTTCTGTCTTCTGAGGAACTGACAGAGTAGCAGTACTCAGCCGGAAACTGATTGTCCTGGGAGAGGAATGAATGCTGTCCCTCCTCAGTGCCTCTCATCTTCCGCATCTTAATGGAGGACTCCGGTTTTCTTGTTATTCAGATGTTTGATAGAGCAGACCCGGGTATTATCTATGGGCTTTGACCTAAGACGGTGGCCGGTAGTGGTCTCCCACTTACCAGAAGCTCACTTCGAACAAGGGATTTAAACTTTCTGAACTTTAATTTCCTGTCTGGAGATAGGGCTTTCTTGGGGCCCTCTAAGTACCAGAGGAGATGATGTATGTGGAACGTCCATCCCGTCCCTCTCCCCTTTTGTTTTCTTTCTCATTATGATGTGGATCTTTTGCAAAAAACGTTTTGTTGATTTCTCAGGTATGGGTTGCTGACCGAGGAAATAAAAGAATTCAAGTATTTGATAAAGACACCGGGGAGTGGTTAGGAGCATGGAATAATTGTTTCACAGAAGAGGGACCTTCTTCTGTCAGGTAATGTTTCCTCTTTTTTTTTTTTTTAAATGCTTGTTTTATCTGATTTATGTTTGCTTCTCTGAAGAGCTAGCTGAAAGTTTAAAATACTATTTTCAGAGGGTGGAAAAGGAGCAGAAACAAGTGCGCGGAGAGCACACAATCGTATTTCAGATCCCAGGCAGAGGAAAAGCGGTTAAGCGCCCAGCGCACTGGGATCCGGGTCTCAGAGACAACGTACGCTAGGCCCCCTACAGCGCTCACCCTCAGGATGCATATGGCGAATTTTTAAACATACAACGAAAATAGAAATCTTGAGTCTGTGGTGTTAGCCTAGCACCAACTCTCCATTAGTTTCATTTTGTGTGGTACTCGCATCTTAGTTTTTTTGGTTGTTTAAGCTAATCTTTGGCTACGTCTGCCATCACAGATCCTTCTTGTCTCATGAAGAGAATTAGACAAACTTAAATTCTCCTCGAGAGCACCCTTCAGCAAGTCTTCGTGCCCATTGTTGTTTAGTGCTATGGGGGAGAAAAATGTTGATGAAGTAAACATTTCTGTTGATTTTGCATACATTTATTCTGTAAAATGTCTCTCTCCTTAGATTTTCCCCTGACGGGAAGTACGTGATCACAGCCCAGCTGAATCTCAGTAGGGTCTTGCTGGCGGCCGCACCCCCGGTGGGAAGCATTGGCAACTGTTCTGTGGTCAGCACGATCCAACTAGCAGATGAGGTTTTACCTCATCTCTTAGATGTCAGTGCGCAGACTGGTGCAATCTACGTAGCAGAAATTGGAGCAAAGCAAGTGCAAAAATATGTCCCAATGGAGAGCTATTTTCCTTCATTCACACATTCGTAATGTTTCTTTTCCTGGAGATCTTTCAAGTGGAAGTTCAGAGTCTCAAATTCATTGTCATGTTCTTACAAATAATGTTTAAACACAAGAATTTGTTTCTTTGTTTTTCCATGATCTAGTGATGGGAAGAATTTGTTTTTATGTCATTCAGAGCCATATGTTTTGTTGCTGTTCTCATGACTTACTTTTACCTGTAAGTGCATAAGGCTATTTTAATGAAGGAAATGTAATTCTAAAAACTGGGGTCTGAAAGAGGGACTAAGATTGTAACGTAGGTATTTGCCCGGGCAGACCCAATCCTCTCCGGGAGCAAGACGGAAGGGAATAAAAGTGGGTTTTGCAGGCTGTATTGAATTTCATGTGAAGGACTATGAACCTCCAGTTTGTTCACCTCGTATAAAATGTACATTTTGAGAGATTAAGTCAGATTGATGGGTACCCACAGGATGCTAGCGCCTAAAGATTCAGAGATGAAGAATCAGGACTTCCCTTTGTGAGCCTTTTCAGTAGCATATAGTCCAGTGGAGATCAAGTGTGCAAACTGATAGAACACAGTGACAGCAGACCTCAAGTGTGTCATGTGGGAACATTACATCTGACTGGCGGAATCCTGGAGATTTTGCAGGGAAAATCAATTTGAGCTCCTAACTTGAGAAACCAAAGAGTGGAAAACAAGGTGGTCCAAATGGACAAGTTGTAAAAAGTTACAGACTTGCTGCGAAGTTTGATAGGCTTGCTTTTAAAAGCCCAGCTTGCCTGGATCCTTGAGCTATAAGATACTTAATTTCAGCCTCTAAATGTAGAAACAAAACCGCAGGCATTTAAGCACTTTCCTGAAAGGGATCTTTAAAAATAAAAACTGGAATGATTTTATTAAAGGTAGAATTAAAAATAGGGCCCTTCGTTCCTCTTTTGCTTCCTCCCTCCTTCCTCCCCTCCCTTCTTTCCTTGTCTTCCTTTTTTAAAACATGAACTCAGTTCATTCCTAACATTTGTCTACCTCAGAGAAGTTTTAGAATTTTATATATGGGGATATGTACTGAACACTTGAACTATTAAGGTGAATAATTTCTTACCTTTCTATTTCTGTGCCTTTCTACTCTTTGGTCTGAATACTGGCTTCCCAGGAAAGACCGTCTTTTCAGTTCTGGTGTATTCTAGGCTTTGGCGGAGCCTTGCCATATGATCTTTCAGGTCATTCCTCCCCTTTGTCTTCTATTCACCTCTCTCTTTATCCTAGACTCGCACTGTAACCCATGCAGCATGTGAGAAAGCGTGAGCTGACTCTCCTCATCCCCCATTATAGCGGCTGTCTGTTTTCCAGACCTCAAGGGAATCACGCTGTTTTGATGCTCCGATCATATCTTTACACAATTAGAAAGTGAAATTTACCAACAGGAAATGTCCTGTGTTCCAAGGCCTTTGATTAAGTGTGTTTGTGCCACTGATCATGCTGTATGATCTTAAGTGAGTCTTTTTAGTGTTTCTCCTTGTAAAACGAGAGCATTGCTGTCCTTCCTCCTTCAGAAATGCTGCGAGGATCCGATGTCCAGCAGATACAGATGTGCCCTTTGAAATCTACAGCTCCGAGTGCTCGCTTCGGCAGCACATATACTAAAATTGAAATCTACAGCTCCAAGTGCATTCAAGGCAGAAATTCTTTTTTTTTAATTTTTGTTTAACATTTATTTATTATTGAGAAATAGAGACAGAGCATGAGCAGGGAAGGGGCAGAGAGAAGGGGAGACACAGAATCCGAAGCAGGCTTCAGGCTCTGAGCTGTCAGCACAGAGCCCGATGCGGGGCTTGAATCCACAAACTGTGAGATCATGACCTGAGCTGAAGTCGGAAGCTTAACCAACTGACCCACCCAGGCGCCCCCAAGGCAGAAATTCTTAAGAGTTACTTCTACCTGCTTAATTTACCTGATACTGAATATCAAGTTTGCCTTAATTTTGCATTTAGTGCTTTTTTCGAAACTTATCCTCATGAACGTTATGCAGCTCAGCGAATATAGTAAATTTATTTGGATAGAAGGATGTGATTTGACAGTTCTGTTTTGTTTTTAAGCCAGAACAAGAAGTGCAGATATCTCTTAGAAGGAATACAGGTGAGGTAAACTGATCTTGTCATTTCAAAAATGTTGTATTTTTGTTTTATACCAGATTTGTATAAAACTTGCTGAAAGTTTTATTGTCATATATCTTGCTAAAAGTGTGTATTAGCATATTTGTAATCATAGTATTTCACTTTTTTCCTTTGGATTAATTGGTTAAATGACTGAAAAATTTTAAACATACGAATTAAACTTTTGGAAAGAAAAGGCAGTATTATCTGGTCCCCCAATTAATGTTTGATTTTATTGTTATAAAAGCCGTTTTGGAACTTCTTATTCTGTTAAAGAATTTCAGCAATCCTGATGTCACAGGTTGGGGCTGAGAGAGTATCCTTCATCCACATGTAAAGTAAGACTGAAGCGCGCTTTGCTTGAGTTTGCTTTTTGGACTGAAAACCCCGTGGCTACTGGGGAAGGGGTGGTACAAAAGATACTAGGTAACTCTAAGTATTTTTGCTTTAGAAATAGGACCTTTTTGTGACTCTACGGTCTAGATCTCTAGGGGGAGGCATTCTAAATTAGAAAACCGAAGCCTGTAAGTATCATCCCTGACCTCTGTTAGAACATCGGGTCTCTACAATGGAATTCTTAACCTGAGTGAAATTAGAGGGTAAACTAAGAAGACCCATAGGAGTTGTGCTTCAGTCACTTACCAGGTGAAAAGACTCCTCCACGTGTTGCGGCTGTCAGGCTCAGTAAAGGCACTGAAGTCCCAACTTCTATTCTGCCTTGCTGTTTTGAACACTGGCTTTGAAAACTGGGTGTACGGGATGGCCCACACTGCAACCAGAAACTCACAGATTTGTGCTCCTTTGATTCACCAGAGTGAATCTGTTGGCATCATTAAAAAAAGTATCCTAAATGTAGGACTTTGTCTTACTCTTTAAAATTTCAGCAATAATCAAATAAAAAACCTTTTTAAAAAGAGTCATATTCATTTATTGAATAAAAACATGAGAGCACAGAGGTGTGAAGGCACTCGGGTGGGTGTCCTCCACCCTCGTACTTGATCGTCCATTGGAGAAAGAAAAGCCACGAAAACAGTTTCCTTTCAGTTCAACCTAGGAGGCGCCTCACTTGCACTTGCACTTGTCTTACCTTCTTGATGCAAGAGAGGGCGGCAGAGTCCTGCTTGTGAGCGTTTCTTGAAACCAGCAGTGGAGCTTCGTCTTTATACTTCTAGTTTTTAACAATTGAGGTTAACCATACTTTAAATTTTTTGTCTTTTTCTTTAGCTTGTCTGTCTTGAGGACATTAGCTTATAGGTGATGTCCTTTCCAAGGGTTATTGGGAATTTTTACTGTTTAGACATTCCCATGTTTAACCAAAACAAAAGAAACCCAAAACGCTTTTCAATAAAAGCCAAACTAACAGAAGTGAATGACTCATTTTAAACTGAAACGTGAAGAGGAGTTCAGTGCAATAGAAAATACATTCATGTTAGCAGAGAATTAACCCTTTTCTCCTTACTTGATTTTTTTTTTTTTTTTTTGCTTTAAACAATGTTGCTTCATGGTTGCTGGCTCTTTTACAAATAAGAAAAATGGATTCTTTACAAAGAGGTCAAGTAATTTCTCCACCAGATACTTACCCATAGAATCCATGAGTTTGTAGAGTAAGTTAATCCTGTGAACAGGTAGTGACATAGAGACACTTGCTTTGTAAGAACTGAGTGGAATCGAAGCAGTGAAAAATAGCGCTTTTTGAAACTTTTGTTTCTTCCATTGTAAACAATGAAATGATATTGTTATGATTTAATTCTGCTTTTATGTCACGGTGGCCCATCTTGGGGGAGCCTGTTTTTTGCCCCTATGATAGTCTGTGACCCTGGTAAACAGGTTCAGGGTGTGGAGTTTCCCTCCGGTTGCTACATGTAAGAGAGAATCCAAAAGCAGTGGACC
Organism: Crocuta crocuta; assembly: GCF_008692635.1. Taxonomy (NCBI): domain Eukaryota; kingdom Metazoa; phylum Chordata; class Mammalia; order Carnivora; family Hyaenidae; genus Crocuta; species Crocuta crocuta. The sequence continues at coordinate 6,838,671 of NW_027527955.1, forward strand.
AAAATAACATGGTGTTTGGAAATAATTCTGAGACCTTCAAAGGGTGATCATAGAGTAGCATGAGCAGACGTACTGAGCTCTCCTCCAGAATGAAGATAATGAATGGAAATTAGTGTGGCCAGTTGGTCCAACTTAGAGAACACTCCAGCAAAGAGCAATTCAGCAGTGAACAGACTGTTCATACTGGAAGTGGTAAAGTTCAATGATTCAGAACTTGAAAGCCGGACTTAGGTAGATCTGATTCTGATCCAACCTCTGCCACTTATTTGCTGTGTTGTTTTGAGACCCTGCCTCATTTCTCTCATTCGTGAAATGGAAATATTAGCATTTTCCTCAGGATCATTGTGAATAGAAACAAGATTGTGCATGTAGAACACTAAACCCAGTCCCTGGCACACAGTAAGCACGCCCCACAACGCAAGAGACTCGTTTGTGGTATGTAAGCCAGAGCCCAGTAGTCGCCATCTTTGGGCAGAAATTCTTACACAGGGAAGATAATGAGACGAGATGACCTTCCCTGTTGCGTGATTCCGTGTTTAGTCACACTATTGAAAACTAATACCGTGTAATATACTAAGTCATCTATCATTTAGAAATGGCCACTTTTAAAAAGCATAGATATTTTCAGGTACCAGGAATACGTGGTGAGCAAGGTAGACTCCTTTTCTGGAATATACATTCTAAAGAACAGTTTGGAAAAAAAAAAAAAAAAGTGAAATCCTGATGAGAATTTATGGTAAATCTTAACACTTGGTAGGCTAAATAAACATGCATTCTCAATTTTCTTCCTTATGTCATCTTGGAGACGGGAAGAGCTAGCTGCTTGCTTTCTCAGCCCAACTAGCATGTAGGGGTAGTTGCATGTAGTGGTAGTTGCTAGTGCAACAAAAATGGAAGTCTACTGGGAGGTTTCTGGAGAATCATTTGCTTTTTGATTTAAAAAAACAAACAAAAAAGCCCCAAAAGATATGCTTAGCACCACTGCCTTCTCCCTTCTTCCCTGACTTGAACTTGAATGTAATGCCTGGAGTTGCAGCAGCCATCTTGGGACTATAAAGCAATAAACCAACATTCTTTTTTTTTTTTTTTTTTAATTTATTTCTAGGGGAGAGAGAGAGAGAGAGAGAGAGACAGCGCGAGAGGGGGAGGGTGGGAGAGGGAGAGNCAGAAACAGGCTCCAGGCTCTGAGCTGGCAGTCAGCACAGAGCCCGACGCGGGGCTCGAACCCATGAACCGGGAGATCATGACCTAAGGGAAAGTCGGATGCTTAACCGACTAAGCCACCCAGGCGCCCCAATAAACCAACATTCTTAAGGAAGGCTGGGATTTTATGATTGGAGGGCCACTGTACCGGCCTGGTAACTCCTTATTCCAGGTTTTTATATGAGGTGATTGAATGTTTTTGCAGATAAAAAGCATTCCTAAGAAATTCAGTATTAAATTACCCTGCATTCATTTGGATTGATATATTTTATGACTTTAAAATTCTATATCCAGAAAAATAAGTCAGTCTGCTCTTATCTCTTATTTTAATGTCCTTCAGTAAGATGTTATTGGTGGGTGTTTTTTTTTTCAATTTTGATTCTGCATTTCTTGTGAGCCACATTAGATTCCTTTGTCAAATTTATCCCATACATTTATTAATTTATGGCTATTACAGTAGGATTTTTTTCCCCATTGCTAATTAGTTTTGGATGGTATAGAGAAAAAGTATTAATTCTTATGTATGTCATCTATTAGCATTAATAAACCCTTATTAATTTTAATTAGCTATTATACATATTCAGATTTTCTAGGTATACCAACCACTCTGAAAAAAAGATACACTTTTCAATATTAAAAAAGATTTTTTTAATTTATTAATTTTTGACAGACAAAGACAGAGACACAGAATCCGAAGCAGGCTCCAGGCTCTGAGCTGTCAGCATACAGCCTGATGCAGGACTCAGACCCATGAACCGTGAGATCACGACCTAAGCCGAAGTCGGACGCTTAACTGACTGAGCCACCCGAGTGCCCGACACCTTTCAATATTTTTATTGTTTAATTTAAAAAATTTTATTGCATTAGCTACATTGTTCAAAATAATGTTAAATGATAGTAGTGATAGGAAGTATCTTCATTTTATTTCTGATTTCAATGGAAATATTGGTACTTTACCAAATAATATATTTGCCTTGAATTTTGGTAATTTTCATACTTAAAAAGTTTTTAATTCCAGAATTTTGTTAAGAATTATTACTTAATTTTATAGTGGGTTTTGGCATTGATATATACAATGTATTGACTAATAAAAGATACAAATTTTTTCTTACAGTTATTGTTGGAAAAACTTTAGTAATTGATTTCTTGCTTGAAACTTCTATTCTTGAGAGAAAGAGGGCAGAAGAGTGCCATTATATAGAATTTATCAATTATGTTCCACCCATCTCCAAAAGGAATTTGAGCCTCTTTACAAAATTTTTTAAATATGTTAAAATAGAGTAATGTCAAAATTTGCATAGAGGGGAGGAAAATACAAATATTCAAAACTTGGATTAACAGTTGCAGCAGTTAAACATTAAGTTAATTCTGAGTTTCTTGTAGCCATAGCAAAGAAGGAAATGTGGATATATAATTTTCATCTAATAAAAGGAAATAGATCCATTCTTTAGGAAACAAGAACTTTTTTCCCCCATTTTTCTACTGCATGGACCTTTAAAGGTGAAATAAAACAATATGCCTTCCACAAAATTTAATATAACATTAAGAAACTTTTTTTAATGTCATGAAAAATCAGGGAAGGTGTGACAAAGGGATAGGGTCTTTAAGCCAGTAATTCAATAAATATTAAGTATTCTTATTTGTTTTATACACCATTGATCGGATGGATGCACAGAGTTTGTCAGGGCTCGATAGAATGATGGTGGTAATGTTCTGTACTTCTGCTGTCCAACATGGCAGCCCCCAGCACATGGGCTTTTGAGCACTTGAAATGCAGCTTCTGTGTCTGAGGAACTGAATTTTCTACTCTAGTTTTACTTAAATTTAAATTGTTACATGTGGCTACTGTATTGGACAAACACAGCAGGTGACTAGGTTTTCATAATAATGACCAACAGTGTGGTTTTACTCAGTTTCCTTGTTCATTTGTGTAATTTGCTTTCTCTGTAGTGTGACCTTTGGCGATGTCTCTAATAATTTCACGAAGATTAAAGATTAAAAATTATCATGCATCTTGAGATATTTAATTGTTGAATCTTTTGTTAAATATTTTCCAAACGAAAGTGAAGTCATTCTGTGCAGAACTGAGGAAAATGGTTCTCAAAAAGCTTTTAAGTATTTATGTGTGTTTGTACTTACGTATTTTATCAGCTCACTTCTGGGAACATATCTATTTTTCTATCATCTTTTTTTCCCTGAAAAAAAACCATTTTTCACATGCAACAACTCAGGTTTCAATGCAAATTTGTCTCACATAGATTTTTTTTTTTAATGTTTATTTATTCTTGAGAGAGAGAGGTAGAGAGCAAGCAGGGGAGCAGCAGAGAGAGAGGGAGAGGGAATCCCAAGCAGACCCAAGAAGAGCCCCTTCCCTCACTCACACTCTGTCTCTCTCTATCTCTCAAAATTAAATAAACATTAAAAAAAAAAAACAGAAGGCTTGAATTGGAAAATCTGTGGCTAAATATAAAGAACTTTTTTCCTTTTAGAAAAATTTAGATAAGTGACTATTGAGGCGCTTAGGTGGCTCAGTCAGTTAAGCATCTGATTCTTGATTTCGGCCTCGGTCATGATTTCATGGTTCAAGAGACCTTGCCCCACTTTGGGCTCTGAACTGGCAGCCTGGATGGACCTTGCTTGGTATTCTCTCTCCCTCTCTCTCTTTGCCCCTCCCTTGCCTGTGTGCACATGCTCTCTCTTTCTCAAAAACTAACTAAATAAATAAATGAACATTAAAAAAAGATAAGTGATAACATGTAGAATTTATATAACATGTAAAAAGAAGACAAAAATATCACAAAGGATGAGATGAGGAAATGAAAGCATACTGTTGTAAAAATATTCTGTGTCTCCCTCTCTCTCTCTGCCCCTACCCCACTTGCACTCTGTCTCTCTCTCAAAAACAAATAAATGTGGGGTGCATCGGTGGCTTAGTCAGTTAAGCATCTGACTTCCGCTCAGGTCATGAGCTTGTGGCTCACGAGTTCAAGCCCTACAATGAGCTCTGTGCTGACAGCTCAGAGCCTAGATCCTGCTTCAGATTCTGTGTCTCCCTTTCTCTCTGCCCCTTCTCTGCTCATGCTCTCTCTCTCAAAAAGAAAAACATTAAAAAAAAAAAACATAGAACTAATAAATAAATAAATAATAGACATTTAAAAATTTTTAAGTGAAAAGGATAAAATGCTATACAAATTGCCAATTCCAAAAGAAGCCTGGAAAAGAAGGAACTGGAACAAAACAAACAGGACAAATAGAAACATGATAGTAGATTTAAACCTGTCATATTAAATACTACATTAAATGTAAATGGCTTAAATACTTCAGTTAATATTCAGTAGTGTCAGAGTGGATAAAAAAAGATATACGAGATAGAAGATATATATAAACTTTATATATAAAGACAAGATAATTAAAAGTAAAAGGATGAGAAAAGATATTCCATTATAAAAAGTGATTACAAGAAAGCTGAAGTAGCTATATTACTGTCAAAGTAGACTTCAGAACAAGAAATATTACCAGAGATAAAGAGAGAAAGCTTATAATGATAAAAGGATCAGTTTTTGTCAGGCTGAGCTAAGAGTCAAAATGTGTATATGATTAGTGGCATTATTCCAGAAATACATTAAAAGGAAAATTGACAATAAAACAGAAATAGACAAATCCACCATCATAGTTAAAAATTTTAAAGCCCATCTCTTAGCAATTGATAGAACAGCTAGACACCCTGTGATCTAGCTGTAGATAAAGATAAAATAAAAATTAAAGATATAGGTGATCTGAATAACACTATCAAATTTAACCAAATCAATATTTATAAAACACTATGTATAAACAACTGCAGTTTACACATTCCTTTTAAGTGCATAGGGAACAGACACTAAGACCACATGCTAGGCCATAAAACAAGCCTCAATAAATTTAGACAGCTTGGAATCATAACAACATATTTTCTGACTATATTAGAATTAAATTAGGGATAAAAATATGGTTTCTGAAAAATCATTGAATAATTGAGAATTAAATACTACATTTGTAAATAATTTGTGTCACAGAAAAAAATCACAGCAGGAATAAGAAAATACCAAGTAAATAAAAATACAGGTCAAAATATGTGAAATTCATTTAAAGCAGTGCTTAGAGATATATTCGTAGTTTTAACTATTTATGTGAGGGGGGACATTGGGGTGGCTCAGTCAGTTAAACATCCAACTCTCAATTTCAGCTTAGGTAATGATCTCATGGTTCCTGAGATCAAGTCCCTGGCTGGGTTCTTTGCTGACAGTGCAGAGCCTGCTTGGAATTGTATTTCTCTCTCCCTTTCTCTCTACTGCTCCCCAGCTTGTGCATGCATGTTTTCTCTCTCTCTCTCTCTCTCAAAATAAATAATTTTAAAAAATATTTATATGAGGAAGAAGAAAATCTGAAATTAATAGTCTATGATTCAACCTTAAAAAGAAATAGAAAAGCAAACAAAATCAAAGATGGGTAAATAAACAAAGAAATAATGAAAATCAAGTAGAAAACAGACAAAATTAATGAAACAAAAAATAGATATTAGAAATGATCAATGAAATGTATAATATATATCAAGAAAAAGCCCAAATTACTAATGTCCAGAATGAATATTATTACTATAGTTCTCATAGACATTAAAAGAATAATAAAGAAATACAAAAAAACTTTATACCATAAAATTTGACCACTTAGCAGTTGGCAGACTTTTCCTGTGAAGGGCCAGACAATAAATATTTTAGGCTTCATGGGTCATGCAGTCCATTCAATTACTCAGCTCTCCCATTATAGCATGAATGCAGCCATGGATAATGTGTAAATGAATGAGTATTGAGATGTTTAAACAAAACTTTACTTACAAAAATTGCTGACACCACCATGGGTATGGATGAATCTGAAAGAGATTATTCTGAGAACAAAAAGCCAGAAATAAAAGAATACATACTGTATAGTTTTATTTATATGAAGCCTTAGAAAAATCAAACGTAATCTATAGTGATAGAATGTAGATCAGTGTTTGTCTGAAGCCATAATGGGTGTTGGTGATTAACTGTGAATGATATGAGGCAACTTTTTTCATATTTTGGAAAAACTCTATATCTTCATTTTGGTGATAGTTTCGTGGCTTTATAACTGTTAAGGTTTATCAAACCATACACTTAAACTGGGTAGGTTTTATTGAATGTAAATTAAACCTCAATAGATTTCATTAAAAATCAAAACAGAAGATTGGAGAATGGGAACAGAAGCAAAACAGATGGGAAAACAGAGAATGAAAACAACAGAAAAGAGACTTCGGTGGAGGAATGGTGGGTGAGAGAATAGCTGTTGGATAATCTTGACCCACAAGTACATTTGGTGAGTGAAAGTACGTGATTAGGTGTAAGAGGAAGTAAAAAGAATGTGAACAGCTGTTGTATAGCAGATGCGAGGAAAACAAACTGAGTGAATTCATTGTCAACTGAAACCAGAGAGCAAGAATATTGAATGTCAGGTATTCTCATTTCCTTTAGTTTCTTTAGCCATGGTTTGTAGCCTAGAGAAAGCAGCGGGTAGGCATTATGAAAGGTTAGGGATTCCAGAGCACATATGGCTAGTAAGTACATAGTGTTAGGAAAGCAATATAGATAGGGCCACCTGAGATTTAAGGGATAGGAGCAGTAAACCTTGGTTAGTGAAGAAAAGGTAGAACAGGTATGCGAGACAGGAAAAGTGAAATGTAAGAATGATTTGGACTAAGAAAAGTACTTGCTATGATTAGTTGATACCTGATGCAACCTGAACTTTCCAAAGTAGTGTAGTAATGGAAAGTAGCTAAGCCTAGAAATACCAAACTCTTCTACCAGGTACAGACTTTTAAAAAAGTCCCTCTCCTCTCTGTAGGGAATAAGCTCAATGGACATCAAACCTATCAACGGGTAGCTTTGACAGAAAAGTATTCACATTCTCCTTAGTGTATGGATCTCAATGACATATTTTTTAAGAGTTATTTGACACCCAGCCTCTCATTTATTATGGGCCTTACAGTCTGCAACGCAGGGTATGCTTTAATGTATAACTCCTAAAAGCATAAGACAAGTTCACTGTAGCAAAAAAAAAAAAAAAAAAAAAGAAGAAGAAGAAGGGGAAAAATGGACTAAAATGTTTTTAGCCTCTCAGAGCCTTAATAGGGCTGATGATGGATGATTCCTACCCAAGAAAAAGAGGACAAAGAGATTTCGGCTCATCAATAAAGCATCTGACTTCTCGAGAAATGGCTGGAGATTAAATTTAAAGTCAATCTTAAATTAATTTGGCAAATGCACATAAAGATTATTACCTGCAACAATAGGAATGTCAAACCTATAAGTATCTATGTGGAAACAACAGCTTATAATTAATATAGAAAAAAAAGAACACTACTTTTCCTAGGTAGGAGCATAGAAAAGGCAATTTTGAAGCAAAAGTGTTATCCGGACGTTTGATAGGACATCAGCTTTCAAGATTATGACTTATTTTTTAATAGCTTTGAAATGTTTCTTGAAGACTCCCCTCTTATACTGACCACTCCCCTTTCAATTCTTAAAGTACTTAGTATTTATTTGTGATTTGGGAACCTAAATATATGTATTCTCAATTGCTTCTGTCTGTCTTGACTTCCGTCAAGGCTGCAAAATAATATAGAATGGAATTTTGGTCTCTTTCATAATGCTTTGCCTAGTGCTATGCACATAATAAATGCTCAATTGATACAGTCACACCTGGCTTCTGAGATCCTTCAACAGTAGAGAATAAGGGAGCTTTTAAGGCAGAATTTCTAGTCTCAGAGCTGACTCAAGAGCAGGAATGATGTATTAAGAGGGAGTCTCTTACAGTGGCTAGTGCAAGCACAGAAAGGAGGAAAGGCTCTTCCTCCAGAACGTAAGTACCCCCTTGTTAGATCCAAAGAGTCCTCCTTTAAACAGGTTAACTTTCCTTTCCCTATGTGAAGATACAAGGATAATCTCAACCTTTCTCATCAGGAGAAGATTGAAAAGTCTGATAATGGCATGAGCCACTCACCTGTATTCTCTCCACCTCCATCAATAGACTTCCAGAACCTGGAATGCCACCATCTAATGCAATGACTAGCCATGGGATGCAGTGGTAAAGTGAAGAACTGGAAATTCTTCCTAGGTGTGGTGTGCTACTGAGTGTGTCATCTACCTCCCTTTCGGTCCTTTCTCCTCTGTACAATTGGATCTCATAAGGTCAATGCGTGTTAAATAAATTTCCAGTCTACTCAAAGTACAGAGAGCAAGAAATGCCCCAAAGGCACTTCTAAATGAGAAGAATCCTTTACAAAGGGATACCTCCATATTTGGGGATACACGAAAGTAAACATTTTCATTTTAACTATGTACATTCACAGAATAGTCAGATTACCTCTGCACAGGAATCAGGGACATGGTCACAAAGAGTCCTTCCCCTTAAAAGGAAAGAAATTGGAAAAACAGTGAATGATGGCCCTCTTTCCACCTCTACTTGCAGTGTGAGCTCAGACAAGTCATTCAAACTCTCCAGACCCATTTCCTCTTCTAAACTATGATCATGACAATGGTTCCTGCCTCATGAGATTATTGTGAGGATTTATTGAAATACTGCACTGGAAGAACTTGGAACAGTGTGTGGCACATAGAGACAGTTCAATAAATACTAGCTATTCTTGTTGGAAGAAGTACAACGGATAGAGCTGTCAGGATACTAGAAGCTTTGTAGGACTCACAAACTTCATAACTTCCTTGAATTCAAGGTGGTTTTAGGACCTTGAAACTACCATGGGCATCTTATTTGGAAGACCCCAACACACAAAATAAACAGATAAAATATATAGTCATATTCTCAAGTAAATGTAATTGTTGTCATAACATTTTTGAAAAGATGTATAATTTTACTACCAACATCTTTCCTCATTTTGAATGTATATATATTTTTTAGTTCTGAAACATTTTTTAAGAGAAAGAGAATGTGCATGTGCACTCGCACATGCATGCACAAGCAAAGAAGGGGCAGAGAGAGAGGAAGAGAGAATCTTTTTTTTTTTAATTTTTTTATTTATTTCTGAGAGAGAGAGACAGCGTGAGCAGGGGAGGGTCAGAGAGAGAGGGAGACACAGACTCCGAAATAGGCTCCAGGCTCCGAGCTGGCAGTCAGCACAGAGCCCGATGCGGGGCTCGAACCCACGAACCGCGAGATCATGACCTAAGCGAAAGTCGGACTCTTAACCGACTAAGCCACCCAGGTGCCCCGAGGAAGAGAGAATCTTAAACGGGGTCCAGGCCCAGCATAGGGCCAGTGTGGGGCTCGATCACATGACTGTGAGATCATGACCTGAGCTGAAATGAAGAGTCTAATGCTCAACCAAGCCACCAGGCACCCCAGGTGTGAAACATTTTTCAAATGATAATTGTCACTGTGCTTTGAGTGCTTAACGTTCACCAGATACTGTCCTACGAGCATTATGTATGTTCACTTATTTAATCCTCACATTAACTACAAGATAGTTACCTCTTGCCTCCATTGTACAGATGAGAAAAACCAAGGCATAGAGAATCTAAGTGACTTCCCATGATCGTATAGCTAGTAAGGAGCAGAGCCCACGTAATGTCCCAACATGACATGCCTAGTAATGAGTAGAGCTTGAGTAATTGTCTGAAATGGTACAGCTAGTAAGGACAGAGCTCAAGTTCCTTGACAAACATGACAAAACTAGAAAGGGGTAGATCTAAAGGAACTTGTCGAATAGGGCACAATTGATAACTAGCAGCTACAAGTAACTGCCCAAGATGGCACAGCTAGTAAGGGGCTGTGATTAAGTACCTTCCCCAGGTCACAGAGCCCATGAGGGTTGCAAATGGTAGGTGGTCTAGCACTGCACTCTCACTCTTTCTTCTATAGTACCTCGTACTCTTCTGTAACTCACTGGTTCTGGGCTCTACGCAGTGAGTCTTCACACATAATAGAGCCTTTATTTTACATTTGTCTTCTCCCTCATTTCTTCAAAGTGGGTCTTAAGACAAAAAAGAGTCTTTTTTCTCGCCTTTGGGAGGCAAGGGAAGAAGAGCACTGAAAAGCCTGCCTCCCACTGAGCCACCTCCATCTAGAACAGAAGAGCCCTAAGGCTAGAATGTTGGCTTTTCTGAGGAGCACAAAGTTTGTTGAAGCCTGGGGCTGGAGAGGAGGAAGAAACGGGTTTAGGATTAGGAAGAGGCGACTGAGCAACTTGGTATAAAATTGAAGGTTCACCAAAATACTCAGTAATCAAGATAAATTTAATAAAATACTTTTCAAAATTTAAAAAGGCAAAAAAAAGAACCATAAAGAAGAAAATATCAAACTTTTCACAACATTTGGTGAAGCAATTGAGGCCAAGTCAAGCAAGATGAGTATTAGAAATACTGCATTAAAGGGGCGCCTGGGTGGCTTAGTCGGTTAAGCGACCGACTTTCACTTAGGTCATGATCTCGCGGTTCGTGGGTTCGGGCCCTACGTCGAGCTCTGTTCTGACTGCCAGCTCAGAGCCTGGAGCCTGTTTCAGTCTGTGACTCCCCCTCTCTCTGACCCTCCCCTGCTCACGCTGTCTCTCTCTCTCTCCTAGAAATAAATAAAACATTTAAAAAAAAAAAAGAAATACTGCATTAAAATATTATTTATCTTAATTATTGCATTTTTGGAAACCCCTTAAATTTTGCGGCCAAGCGGAGTACCTCCCGTACCTCATCCTAATCCTGAATTGGGGAAAAGGGGAAGGCGGGCGTCATGGGAGCCTGAGGAATAATCCTGGGGCCTCGCATGAAAAAAAAATAAGACATGAAGCCTCACTAAGAACATCCCGTACAACCCTTGTCATACATTATTCCCTTTACTCCTCACAGCTACCCTTCAAGGCAACTATTAGCATGATCACTTGAAAAGTTTATTTATTTATTGGTGAGAGTGAGAATGAGCAGGGGAGAGGCAGAGAGAGAGGGAGAGAAAGAATCCCAAGCAGGCTCTGTGCTCTCAGTGTGGAGCCTGACATGGGGCTTTCTCTCACGGTTTGTGAGATCATGACCTGAGCCGAAATGAAGAGTGGAGGCTTAAGAGATTGAGCCACCCAGGCGTTCCGGCGTTATCATTTATGTAAGGAGCCGACGCTAAAGCTACAAGGATAGAAAGTGACCACGCGGGGTTTCAAGATCTACCTGCGTCTGGAGCCTGGCTAGTCCCACTACTGGCTAGTACGTGCCTAGGAGCTAATAAGCAGAATTCTTGGCATTTTTTTCCTCTTCTAGGTCGTAAGTTCTACCACATGAAGACAGAAATCACAATGAGAAATTTCACTTACTTGGCCCCTCTGGAAGCTGCCTGAAATTTTAAACCACAGATTTCCTCTCCTGGCACTTGAAAAAAATTACAGTTCCCCCCCAAGAAACTCATGTATTCATGGCTAGTAAGGAGCTCCGGAAAGAAGACTGCTGATGGAATGCACCCTTTTAGTATCGGTACACCATTTTCTGGGCCACAGCATATTTGGAACAGAAACGATCAGTGAAGTGAATTCAGTGACAATTTACACTTGTGTTGTAAATCCAACCCGTTATTTATGGTAATCCAATTTTGGGTGCAGCGGAAAGAGAGTAGGCTTGGAGTCTGAAATGAAATCGACTGCCAATATGTTACTTTGAATCATTTACTGAAATCTCTCTGGGGTTTCAGTTTCCTTTTGTATAAAATAGGGTGGGTTTTTTTTCATGAAAATGAGATAATATGCAATCCTGCCTCCCTTAAATCAACATGACCCAGTGATGAAGAACCTCCATTGTAATTTCTACTTGCACATCAGGAATCCAGGTTCAGTCAATATTTTTACTCACTGCCAAATGTAATCAAGGCATAGGGCCCTCCTTGATCCAAGGAAATAATTGAAACTTTTAGTAAACAACTACCCATAGGTCTGGCTCCACGGATTACTTCCTCATTGTTCTCTTCTATAGCCACTATTGGCATCTATCACAGCTTGGTCCGTTAATAGATGGCTATTATAACTGTATTATTATCATCTTGTTTGTACAAGTTCTGTTGTGCACAATAACCATTTGTCATCTAAGAAATCACCTTTTGGCTTCCACAAACTATGAATTCTATGAATTCATAGACTGGGCATAGTACTTCAGGCAGATTTAATCAAATACGTTTTTGTGCCCTAACAGGTTTTGGGCATAACTCCACTGTATTTAATTTATCTTTGTATGCTCAAAGGCAGGTACGATGCCAGGCTTGTAATAGGTTCCTCAAGAGACAATAGTTGATCCTTGATGGACATGACTAAAACAGCTGGGGGGTTTCTGTTTGTTTGTTTATTTCATCCTTGGATATATAAATATTCCAAATAGTAGGCTCTCCAGAGTCTGCTATACCCTTTAGCAAATCACCCATGAACCAGAGCATCAGATTGAAAAATAAGAATGAGGGACTAAAAGATCCTGGTGTTGGATACTGGTCAAGCTTTTGACTTATTGGAACTAATTTACCTGAGTTGAGTTTTTTGTGTGTTTTGTTTTTCTAGAGAGGGAGAGAGACCATGAGTTGAAGAAAGGGGCAGAGGGAGAAAGAGAGAGAGAGAGAATCTCAAACCAGCTCCACGCTGAGTGAATTGTTGCAGGGCTCGATCCCATGACTCTGGGATCATGAACTCAGCCTTAACCAAGAGTGTTGGACATGCAACCGACTGAATCACCCAGACGACTCATTGGATCTCATTCAGATCAAAGACTAATTCTTGCCATTTAGCTTCATTTTCTAATAGTTGGGCATTTGATCCTTTAGAAAGAGCTTCTTTGGAAAATTCATTCATCCAACAAATATATGTCAGTTAATGGAGCTCAGTCCTATACACAACCATAACACATTACTCCCTCAAGGCTGTGTCCCTGCCACAGCTCCCTGTATAAGGATGGGGCAGAAGGTACATTCCAAGAATGCGAGAGGAAGTGAGGAGCTCCAGTCACCCAGGTTCAGCTCAAGGGTCCAGCAGGTAGCCACATCTTCCTGATGACCTCCCTCCAGCAGTCTGGTATTAAGGAGGAAATAGAAAGGAGTAATCTTGTGACTTTAGAATCTATGGCACTGAATTCCTTGGAACTAGATGAAGAGAGTGAGGGACAGTAAGGAGTTAAGAATGACTCCAGATTTTTGGCTTGAGGTTTCTGGAAAAGGAAACTAAAGACTCTCAACAGATTTGGAGGAAAAAAGCAAAGAACTTAAATTTGGGACATGGTTTGACATTGACATACTTGTGGTATATTTAACATTAGATGTCTTACAGGCCATTGGATATCCCAGCGTGGAGCTCTGGAAAAACATCCGGGCTGAGATGGAGATTTAGGAGACATCTTTGCTTAGGTAGAAGTGGAAACTAAGTCAATAGGTGAGATCACTCAGAGTGGAAGACTGAGCACTAAAATCTCAAGCCACAAGTTTTAAGAGGAGAGTAAGAGAGAAGAGTTAGTGAAGGGCACTGAGGAGCAACCTGGAGAGTTGGTGGAAATCTGGGGGAGAGTACTATGACAGATGTTTCAGCAGCCGGAAGAATAATTTTAAGAGGAGGATGTGATCAGCATTTCAACATGTTAAAGACAGGTCAGATAATGACACGACCATTGGCTTGAGCCACGAGGAGGTTCTCAGTACCTTGGGTAACTGCCATTTCAGTCAAACAATTTGGAAACATTGGAACCAATTTGCCACGGGTTGAGAAATCAAGTGGAGGTGAAGAAGGAGAGAAGAAGAGTGCAATTGGTCAAGGAGCTTGCCTATGAAGAGAAGGGGAGAAGCAGAGTGGGTAGCAAATGAGGAAGCTTCCAAGATTGAATGCATTTATGTTCCTGCTTTTAGGATTGGAGAGAAGTGTAATTATTTGCTGAGAGGAGAAGAGGGTTTAAATACTGGAAAGAAGGGCTGCTGTCACAGGAGGAGATGGGAAACCGCAGATGGGCAATAGATTGTGCCCTAGTTTTTCTTATGCCTCAAGCTCCTTTCACCAAACCGGGAAAGCAAGAGAGAGCGTACCACTGAGGAAGGGGAAAACATTTCTTTTCTCCCTACCTTCCTACCCATAACTTCTCGCCTTATTCTCTACACTGAGCCCATCACCCCTGCACTGCCTCAAGATTTTGAAGATATGCGTATTTAGAGGCACAAAGATTTTATGTCAGAAAAAATGTTATAAATAAAAGGTATAAGTTGTGATCTATAAGCCTCTCATTCAAACCACACAAAGCTGCACTGACTTGATCTCAAAGACAGAGTAGACTTGAAGCTATTGTGAACTCAGTTATCTTAACGTGCATCCTTAGGATTTTTGTGATATTACAGAATTGGCAATAATCAGTTTCCAAGACATTATAGCTCTTTCTGTGCTCCCTGCGAGTATTAATTTAGATACTTCAGAAGGGAGGGAAGTCTGTGCCTGTACTGTCAGTTTATTAGTAAGTGGGACTGAAAGGATTACTATTTGCTCCAATTCTCCATCTTTCTCTGATTTTTCAACTGAAGAGACAGATTACCACGGAACAAAATGTGCTCTCACTGTGTGGAAGGTTTATTTTATGTGCCTGCAGAGCCTGATGAGGGAATGCTGCATTTAGGGTTTTATAAACAATTAAATAACACCCTTCCTTGGTGTAAAATTATTCAGAACACCTCGGTTGGTATCAGTTTGGAAGTTGTAAAGGCAGCCACACAAAGCATGGAAAACATAAAAGGTGCATAAATATAGATGATGTGTCACAGGAAATTAAGATTTAACCTCAAAGAGAGTTCAGGAACAGAGGCAGTATTTGGACCCAACAGACTTAAACTGAGATTGTAACTGTGGTGTCCATCAACTGTGTCCCTTAGCTGGGAAAACGTACCCTGTTAAATGGTGCTAAGCCCCTTCAGATGGACAGAAATTTCGACAGAAATGATACTATGTTGGTTTCATAGTCAGCTCCCGAGTGCTCATCAGAAACAGAGTGAAAGAAAAATCTGTTTTGCTCAGATCTCCAAATCTGCCACAATTAAGTGGTCTGTCACTTTACACCCTAGAGATTAGGGCAGAGATAGACTTCTCATTGGCTATAAGCGTATCAGCCATTGGGGTAACACAGACTGGGAGCATAGTGGGGAAAGGAACGCCACCAGCCTGACTATGAGAGAACATGGTGGTAGGTGAGAGTTTTCTCTCCTTTGAGCTGCTGTGAGTGAATACTTCTGTCTTTTTCTATAACCCTCTTGACTGAAGAGCTAAACAGACTCCACAAGCACAAGCCTGTATAGACCAGAAGATGAGCTTATGCCTGAGAAATGGAATATTCAACTTTAAAGACCAAAATATTGCATACAGTGAGCCTTTAAAAAAAATAAGTGGCCAATGAGGAAAAGCTGAAACCCAGAGGGACTAAAATAGGTCCTCCTTAATACCCACTCAACCACAAACATGCACCATTTTTTTCTTAAATATCTGCTATACTCTACTCATTTTTTTCATTCTTAATCTTGCTCATTTGCAATCTTCTTTTTAAAAAAATCAATATTACTGGACTTATCCATTTTTCTTTCCGAAGAACAGTGTTTGCCTTTGTTGATTTTTTTCTATAATACCTTGATTTCCTATTTTGCTCCTTATTCTTTCTTCCTGTTCTCTCTGGGTTTGTTCTATTCTTTTTCTAACTTCTTAAGTGTATGCTTGGCTCATACTAAATCCTTCTTCTATTGCATAATGCTATGGTTTTCCCTGTAAGTGCCACCTTCATTGGGCCATTTAAATTCTCCTATGTAGTATCTTAATTATATTCTGTTCCAAATACTTGACTTCCATAATGATTCTTTTTGATGTTTACAATGATGAGGAATCTTATTCATCTTTGTGTTACCGCTTTCAAGCCTAGCTGCAAAATTGACAGAGAAAGCTGTATGTGTGGTGTAGATGATCTGGAATATTGAGTCGTGAATTGTAGCAAAGTATATGGTCCATCTTGTAAATGCTCCATTTATGCTTGAAAAGAATGAGTATTCTCTAATTGTTGTCATTCTATAAAGCTTGCTACTTGTATGAAGAATTTTTTGATGTCCTTGAGCAATTAATTGAGAAAAATGAATTTGTTAATTTTCCTTGAAGTTTTTTCAGTTTTTGCTTGCCATTTTCTTATATTCTTTTCAGGACGCCAGAACAAAACCGCAGGAGCTTGAAGAGCTTAAGGCTTGGAGTCATTGATTTGCACAGATTGAATGTGTCATTAGGTGGATTTGATTAACTTGAATATTTTTACCACCTCCCACTTTTCCAGCCTCTTAAGTCTGAGATTTGTTTAATGCCTTGTTACTTTCATGGTTCCATTAAGGTCACAGGGCCCAGGGCAAAGTTTTACTAAAGGAAGGAAGAGATAATGCTTTCAGGAAATTTCAAGCCAACCTGCAATGTTGATGGTGCTTCCTTGTCTGACAACTTCCTTTTGAGGTTTACATTTCCATTAGCAGTGGCTTGTAACTCATAGGGGTGACTTCAGCACTGTCCCACACCTTCTTACTCGGTCTATAATGGTTAAAAGAGAGAGAGAAAGAGTTAGTGCCAGCTCATGATGAGTTGAATTTAATAAATTCCTCTATTCATGATTTAATGGCCTTTTTGTTTTTTCTGTTTCAACTTCTTTCTTGATCCCTTTTATAACCACAATGAGGTCACTGCATCACCAGTAACTGTTTTTGTTCTGCTTCAGCAGTTCATTTTTTGGAAATAATTTTAGTTTTAAAGAACTGCAAAACAGCATAGAATTCCCATATACCTTTCCACCTTTCTATCAACATCTTCCCTAACCACAGTGTATTTATGAAAACAAAGAAATTAGCCTCGTTACAATGCTATTTACTAAAGTTAATAAAATAAAATAAAATGATTTATACATTTCACCAGGTTTTCAATTAGTCTTTTTTCTGTTCTAGGATCTAATGCAGGATCTCACATTACATGCACTTGTCTTATATCTACATGACTCCTTAGTCTCCTCAATCTGTGACTGTGCCCCATTCTTTCTTGTCTCTCATGACCTCAATATTTTTCAAGAGTAATGCTCAATTATTTCATAGAATGTCCCTCACTTTGGGTTTGTTTGCTGTTCCCTCCTGATGTGCTGACATCAGTCATCATTGGGATGGATACTGCCAAAGTGGTGTGACTTTCCAAATGCATCATACCAGAGGGTACATGATGTCAGAACAGAGGTATTATTACTCAGGGTCACTTGGCTAAGATGTCTGCCAGGACTCTCTACTGTAAATTTACAGTTTTTCCCTTTGTAGTTACTACATATTTAGGGGTAGACACTTTGAAGCTATGCAGATATCCTATTTGGACTTGAACTTTTACGCGAGGCTACCCAAGCCCTAGTCTTCAGTGGACATGAAACTGAAGCCCTCAGGTTACTGAAACTTCCTCCTTCCTCAAAACAGAGGTCCTCTAGAATCAGCTTACAAGCTTACCTCCAAGGTTTTCAATTTCCTTTTCACTTTGGCCCCACGGGAATTATTCTTACTCTCTTACAAGCTCCTCTGTGAATACACTTAAAAGAACGCTTGTTACATTTTATCTAGCATTTCATTGTGTTTAGGAATGAACGACTTTTTTTCCGGGTTACCTCTGACAACATGTTGCTGATTGGTGCTTCCGCCCACCCTCACAACATGGACACCAACATGCATCTATATTCTGAAGGCCATCATTATGGGGGCCATATTTTGAGTCCAAAATGAAGATCCCTAGTCTGAAAATAAAACTTTTCTGGATTTGTGATTTTTTTAAGTGAAAAGATTTATAATTGTATAAAAATCAAATTATGTTTAGTGAAACTTTCAATCCTATATTTGAGAAAGAATAAAACTACAATTTTTTTGTAAAATTGAGACAAGCCCAGAAAACACTGGACATGTGTTTTCTGCACCTACAGCTCATTAATCATCTTGCTCAATTTCTCCCTTTCCGTTCAGGGCACATGATCTCCCACTACAGGATTGCATCTGTGGAACACAGAGCTCCAGTGTTTTTCTGTAATTTGATGGTGATGATGATGATATAAGGAAATAACCACTATTTCTAAACTATGGCTAGATATACAGGTATACTTAGCAAAATAGTTCTTCTTAACATTAGAAAATTGTTCTATCATCTCCTATTGCTATTTTATTACATTGTCCGGGTCTGACTTCTACACTGATACATTTTCACCAGCATACTTCTTTCTGTATAGTTTTTTTTTTTTTTTGACTGCTGCCATCTGTCATTGTAACTCATCTTCTGTGCTGAGTGGCTTTGCATGTGATGATTACCGGCTTCCTAGCCACATGGACCTCCCAGTTCCCCATGAAAGAGGAGGATCTCTCACTCTGGCTGTACTTAGATTTAAATACCTGACTCATCTAAACTTCCTGCTGAGATTAAAATCTGAAATGGAAAGCCGATTAAGTGTTCTCTGTTTAGGCTGGGGTAGGGGTTGGGGCTGTGCACGTGTGTGCGCGCGCACATGCATGTGTGCTCATTTGGAAAGGACAGGCTACGTCCGATTGTTCAATAAAGCAAGGAACAGATGGCACTGTCAGTTCTAGGCTCAGCACAGTCGCACACCATATGAGCATCCCCAAACTGTGCTGCATATGCAAACCCAAACGGCCAGCAATCCCTCTGATAGTTAAATCCCCAGAGCTCCAAGACAGCATATTGCATCGCATTCCTTTGAACAATAAAAATTGCTTAACTTTCTGCCTTCCCTCCACATTCCTTCCCACACCCGGCTTCCTGGGGCAAGTTGGAGAGGAGCTTCAAATTTACCTTTTGTGAAATTAAGCCTTTAGTCATTTGTTCTCTAGGGCAAGGAGATAGTGACACAAGGCGGTGCTAGAGATAAATGAGTGAGACTCAACCCAGTAAATGTGAAAATTATTTATTCACCAAACAAGTATATGACAATCTCCCTTTATGAGCAAAAGCCTATTTGGAATAGATAATGATGCAAAAAAAAAAGNCCGGCTTCCTGGGGCAAGTTGGAGAGGAGCTTCAAATTTACCTTTTGTGAAATTTAGCCTTTAGTCATTTGTTCTCTAGGGCAAGGAGATAGTGACACAAGGCGGTGCTAGAGATAAATGAGTGAGACTCAACCCAGTAAATGTGAAAATTATTTATTCACCAAACAAGTATATGACAATCTCCCTTTATGAGCAAAAGCCTATTTGGAATAGATAATGATGCAAAAAAAAAAGGGAGAGAGAGAGAGAGAAAGAAAGAAAGAAAGAAAGAAAGAAAGAAAGAAAGAAAGAAAGAAAGAAAGAACAGGAAATGTACACNTAGTTGAGAGGATAAACTTGATGGAGTCAGTAACAGCATTTGAGCTGGACTTCGAGAAAGTGAGTTTTAAGTTGGAAGGTAAGGGGGTTGTAGGTCACTAGCAATACAATGAAAATGATATATATATATATATATAGTACTCGAGTAATTCCTACTTCCATCACTAATCCTTTAGCCTACAAAACATTAAAATGAGAAAAAAATTTAGTCTTGGGATTTGGCCATTTTCTTCTTGCTGGAGAATTCCCTTTGCAACAATTTCCCCTCTTGAAAGCTTCCAATTCAACCGGAACTCACACACACTGGGGCTTGGTGTAAACTGGTACTACTGTTTTGGAAAAGTAAAGCTAAATATGGGCATTGCCTGTGCTCCAGCAATCCACTTCTATATATATTCACCGAAAGGCACTTTCGACAATATTTAAAGCAGCAACATTTAGTCACAAACTAGAAGTTATCCAAGTGCCCACTGACATTAAAATTGATAACTCTATCATGGAACATTCACTCAATGGAATGCTATACAGCAATACATGCATATAGTTGTATAGCCACACATACATGAATGAATCTCTCAGACATAAAGTTAAGCAAAGGAGCCAGACACAAAAGAATAGATACTGTATGGTTTTATTTTTATAAAGTACATAAATTGGTTAAAGTCCTCTGTGCTGTTAGGAGATGAGACATTTGTTACCCTGAGGTGGGGGGTAGTGAGGGGACAGGAGCATAAAGAAGGGCTTTTCAGGTGTCGCTAATATACTATTTCTTTTTGGGGGTCTGCTTAAATGAATGTGTTCAGTTTACGGAAAGCCATCAAATTTTACCCTTATGATATGTGTACTTTTCTGAAGACACAATTTAATTAAAAGTTTTGAATGTTTCCTCAAATTAAGACAGCCTAGATTTCTCAAAAATAAAGCATAGGAGAATTAATTTCATTAAACTTGCTTTTGACCTTTGGAATCTAGCTCTTTATCATATTATTATTATGAAAATTTGACTTGACCCCTAAGTCTGGTCTAATGACTCCTCTGTATCGATAATATGCAACTTTCTCTAATGGGAAGGTTTGGACTAGGTCCAGATTGATGTTCTTAGGGTTCGTTGTCTCCTTAGATGCTGCTCGTGTAAATTTTGTCCTTATATCGCTTCTCTTTGCATTTTGTCCCTTCTTTACATGCCACTCATTCTCCCTGCAGCTTCATTCTCCACCACTGAAGAGTGATACCCAAATGTCTAGCACTTTTTTTAGCTTCAGAGGCCCTAAATGTTGTCTCCCCTTGGATGTATCACAGGCCGTTTATTTTTATTTATTAATTTATGACAGAGTGCAAACGGGGGATAGGCAGAGAGAGGGGGACAGAGGATCCAAAGATGTGGGGCTCGAACTCATGAAACACGTGATCATGACCTGAGTCAAGGTAGGAACCAGTCAGGTGCCCCATCACAGACCCTTAAACATTTTTTTTAATGTTTATTTATTTTTGAGAGACAGAGAGACAGAGTGCAAGCGGGGAGTGGAGGAAAGAGAGGGAGACGCAGAATCCAAAGCAGACTCCAGTCTCTGAGCTGTCAGTCAGCACAGAGCCCAATGTGGGGCTCCAACTTACAAACCATGAGATTGTGACCTGAGCCGGAGTCGGACATTCAGCCGCTCAACCGACTGAGACACCCAGACACCCCTGTCACAGTCCGTTTAAATGGAACATAGGCAAAACAGAGCTCGACACTTCCCCACAGTAAAATTCCTTTGCCTCTTGTTCTCTCCATCCTGATGAAAGGCCCTGCTGTGCATCTAGCAATCCCACCTGGCAGTCAGTCATCCTAGACTTTACTCTCCTTCTCCCTCACTTCCTTCATCCCCTACGTTCACAGGCTCTGTCATTTTTGCTTACTAAAGAGTTCTTAAATCTTTATCTTTTTTCTCAGTTCCAAGCCCACCCCCCAGAAAACTTGTGGGATACATGAGTGTCCATAGTCACCGTACCCCCGATTCTCAGGTAGCCACTTCCCAAACATGGGTTCCTTCTCCAAGTCTTTATTTCTATAAATAGTACGTCTACTCTATTAGTTCTCCGCACAACAATCTTTGAGTCATCTTTGACTTTCCTCTCACACATCCAGCTGGATAGCTGTATCTTCACAGTGTATTCAGAATATAATCCAGGCTAAGTTTTATCACCTCTTTCCCATCCTCACCACTTGGATTCAACACAAGCCATACTCCCAGCAGCAGAGGCCGTTCTCACGCCTGTACGCTGTGCCTCACCCACACTGCTGGGCTTGCGGTGCCCCAGCGCGTCTTCCCTGGGTGTGCGCCCCGCCTCTTCTCACTGCCAGGGATGCTCATCTCCCTCTTGCCAACCCGGATAATTCTTCCCCTTCTACGGTGAGCATATACCACAATTGTCTTTGGGATCTCTTTTCTGGACCGTTCAGACTGAGCTAGCACTCTGTGTTTTTATTTATCTTTATATTCTGAGTGCCGAGCACATGGCCTGGCACGTGGTTGGTTCTCAATAAAGTCGGAGACATGATGATGTACTGCACTGTAATAAAGCCCCGCCATAACGTCTTGTGCAAACATTTATTATAATAATGATCACATCTTATTGCAATTTTTGATTCCTAAGTTTAGCTTCCTCACCAGGTTAAAAGCTACTCAACATCAGGAAATGTGTGTCATAATCACATTTGCATCCTTGGGGCACCTGGGTGGCTCAGCTGGTTAAGCATCTGACTCTGGATTTCAGCTCAGGCTATGATGTCACGGGTCGGTGAGTTTGAGCCCTGCATTGGGCTCTGGGCTCACAGTGCAGAGCCTGCTTGGGATTGTCTCTTCTCTCTCTCAAAAATAAATAAACATTTAAAATAGTAATAATATTTGCCTCCTTTGTACGCCCAGAGTAGTGTTCAAGAATAATTGCTAAATGAATAAGAGCACAACTGAGTTGGGGGTGCATTAATCAGTCTGTGTTTCTTGCTAGTTGTATGGACTGAAGTGTATATCCCAAAATTCATATGGTGAAGTCCTACCCTCAATGCAGTGGTATTTGGAGATAAGGCCTTTAGGAATTATTTAGATGGGGGTGGGCCCTCATTACATTAGTGCTCTCATAAGAAGAGACATCAGGGGGTACCTGGGTGGTTCTGCAGGTTGAGCGTCCCACTCTTGATTTTGACTCAGGTCGTGATCTCACAGTTCATGGGTTCGAGCCCCGTGTCAGGGTCTGCACTGTCAGTGTGGAGTCTGCTTGGGCTTCTTTCTCTCTAAATCAATCAATCAAGCAAGCAAGCAAGCAAGCAAGCAATCAGTCTTGGGCTTCTTTCTCTCTGAATGAATGAATGAATGAATGAATGAATGAATGCTTGCTCAAAAAGGAAGAGACATCAAAGAGTGAGCCCTCTAATCTCTCCTTCTCATGTGTCCCCTTCTCTTCTCTGTGAAGACAGAATGCTGCTCTCTGCGTATCAGAAGGAGACTCCCACCAGAATCTGGCCATCCTCATCTTGAACTTCCAGTCTCCATAACTGTGAGAAGCCACCCAGTCTATGGGATTCTGTGACGGCAGCCTGATCAGATTAATATACTGTTCCATCTGAATTAGCTACTTCTGGCTATTGTCAAGGGCCATGAATGGGAACCTCCCTGAAAATACACATTATACTTTTTCTACAAATTATTGCTTTGTCTTGACTGTACATTTCAACCATTTCCAGATGGTGCTAATAAGGCCAAGGTCAATCAGCCTGTTGTAATACAGAGTCACAAATTACACACTTAGCCACAACCAGTCATCTCAGGAAAGTGAAACTGAATAACCCCATTGCTGGGAAATCAATCCAAAGCCCATTTCCTCCTGAGTAGTGGTCTATAAGTGCCATGCTTATAAATTAAGAACAAAATATTGTTCTGATATCCTTTCCATTACTTTCCTGTAATTGACTCGGTAACTAATTTTTTCCCCTCTTTATTTGACTCACAGGAAAATGAATGGCTTGTCAATTATGTCATCACGGATACTTAATTTTTATGAATTAGGTTTTTAAGAGCCTAAACCTGTTTACTCTATGTTTTTTAAAGAAGAATGGGGGGATTCCCATAAGAATACTTACTTCTTCCACTTGTAGATTTCTCCCAAAAGAGAATCCACATGGATCAGTTGATCCTGATGAAGGAATAAAAGGTGAAAGCATACCTATTTGTAATTAGAGATTTTGGTTTAATGTCTCCAAGTGCAGTCTATGTCTATGTCAGAATACCCTGGGCAGCTATAGCCACAGTGCTTTTCTTGAACTCTTGCCAGTGGGTAGGTTGCAGTAAATGGTAAGTTTGAAATCAGAAAGCCCCAAGTCAGGTCATAACCTCCTGATGGATTGTCCGATTTTTTTTCTAATTGGAACATCAATTTATTATTCAAAAAGGTAGAGAAGATGCTCCTAGAACTGATCTGAAACAGACCAGACAGGAAGTAATTGTCTAATGCTTCCCCATCAAGTTGCTTACAAGGAATCCCGCTTCCAATTCTGTGTCTTGTCTCCTTAGTTTCTGCGTTGGTTTATTCCCAAACGAAAACCAAGAAGGAGACCCGTATGTTAGTGGTTGTGTCTCTCCCGCTATCAAAACATAGTGGTGGCATGCTTATAGAATGGTGAATATTCTCCTTAAAAAGAAAAAACAGCAAACAATAATAACAAGAAAACCCAAGAAGGAAAAGGCTGATTCCACAGATTTCAGGGTCATACATTTTGACCGCTATTAGAATGAAATGGATTGAAATTTACACCAGGGAACAGGCTCCCAAACAGTGTTCTCCCCTCAAGCTCTCACTGTTTCATACTTCCTCTGTGTGACTCCTATACTGCTTTCCCGGGCATTCTCAACTCTTGCTTTTAGAAACCCTTTTTAAAAATATTTTTTTAAAGTTTATTTTAATTTCTTTTGAGAGAGAAACAGAAAACAAGCAGGGGAGGGGCAGAGAGGGAGACAGAATGCCAAGCAGGCATTCTGCAGGGCTGAAACTCACAAACCGTGAGATCATGACCTGAGCCAAAATCCAGGTCTCAGATATGTGAGTGACTGAGCCACCCAGGCACCCTAGAAGCTCTTTTTTGATGGAGAGAGCCATTTTTCCAGGGTTAGCTGCTGAGGTACCTCTCTGTTCCATTACGAGGGTGATAGAATATTTACTGCGTTGAACTGACGAAATCACAGATTTTCTGCAAGCAGACTTCCTTTCGGGTCCTCAGCAAGAAGAAAACTGCAAAGTCCAGGCTGCAGTGGCTGCACATCTGGATCTGCCCCTGCAAGATGGTAACTAGGCCATTTCTCCCTAGCTCTTCCGGGACGGAAACCGCCTTGGTGCTGGAAAGTCTGAAGGAAACAAATGGCTCAGCTGTGCTTCACAAGTGCTCGCTAGGATGTCAAGCGTGCTGGCAAGGGAGAGCCAATAGAATCCAGAACTCTTTCGGGTAAATTCGCTCTCAGTCAAGGCCCACGATGGTTACACTTCCTGCCACCTTCCACCATTGCTTCTTTCAGACAGGCCATCCCAGCAGCGAGGGACTGTTAGAGCCATCCAGAGACCTGCCAACCAGGGAAACCAAGAGAGCTGCCTCCAGGGAAGCTTTTGTTCCCTGAAGATGAGCAGCGGAATCTGCAATCAAGGCTCATTGCTTAGCAGACCGAGGGCTTTTAAATCTTATTTTTTCCCCCTTTCCACTGTACTTGATCCTAAAACATTAACCTAAAAACTCACGAGTGGAGGAGACTATATCTAGTCTTCAGGACCTTCCTATAAGACAATTGTCTCTATTTTGACCTGAAGTTAGCATTCATCCATAGTTACGATCTGTTTTTGAATTTTATGATATGTAGCATGTTTTCCCGCTAAAATCTACTGATGGCCAATGTATTTTGCTCGATTAAAAGGGAGGGGGATGTGCATACATTCAACATTCAAACAAAACTCTATTATGAAAGAAAATGCCTGTAATTTTGTTTTAAGAGGGCGGTCAGCGTCGGTCTGCAGCGGTGGCTGGCGATTATCTTGGTCATCAGCAAGAATTCCACAACAAGCAAACTCTGGGAAGGTGGCTCAGTCGGTTAAGCGTCTGACTTCAGCCTAGGTCACGATCTTGCCATTTCTGACTTCGAGCCCCGTGTCGGGCTCTGTGCTGACCGCTCAGAGCCTGGAGCCTCTTTCAGATTCTGTGTCTCCATCTTTCGTTCTGCCTCTTCCCCACTCACACTCTGTCTGTATCTATCGAAATTAAACATTTTAAAAAATTTTTTAAAAAAGCAAATCCTGGGAGCACATTTCATTTCCATCTCCTCTCAGAGTTTCTCTCTCTCTTCCCCCCCGCCCCCCAAAAGACGGTTTTTTAGTGAATTAACACTTATATGCCCGACTAAAATGTCATAGCGACCACATGAGCGCTCTTACCCATCCTTGGGTTCCCTGTCATCTTCTCCAGATAAGGATGTCATCCAAGAGATAGTTGATTAGTTATCAGGAGGCACACCAGGAACCCCAAAGAAAGTCAGGTTCAAGTTGTCCCGATGTAATTACCGATGCATTTAATTAAATCATGTACAGAGGCATTAAATATTTCAGCAAAGTCTGTTTTAAGTTGTTTTACCTCCTGAAAGACACTAATAGGAAATGATTTCCTCAGGTAAATGAAATTTAGCTGTGATGGTGAGTAGAGCAGACACAGCAGCTGCAGTTTTAATTAGACGTTTGCCTAACCATATAAAAAGACAGTGATATATCTTCATAGCATCTGGCATCATCACCATCCTCCAGTCATTCTTTAATTAGCATGCTGGTGAATTTAATAGAAAATGGCTTTAACTCGGGAGCAGATGGCTCTTCTGAGTGACAAGGGGAATGACAATTTCTGTCATGTTTACTTCGCATGTAGCTTTCTTGTCCGGAGGATCCCTCAGGAGCCCAGGCCTGATGAGATCAGAGGTCGGGTTTAATATCTTCTGAAAGCAACCAATTCTGCATCTTGTTCAATTAAAAACGTCTGGCTCATGAGCTTCTAGAGATGGTTTTCCTTTGTCTCTCCCTGTTCCTTTCTCATATGCCATGAGGAGATGAGCCTTTCAGCTGTTAAAAGTGAGGCTTTTATAAAAATTGAAATAGTTTCTCTGAGGCAGATAAAACTATGTCTGTCAGGTCCAATATCATCTCAAATGACGACCTATATCACACTTTTGAAGTTCGGGATACGTGAACCCCCATCTCCCTCTTAGCCGGCAATGGGATTGAAAGAAGAAGGGAGGAAAAGATCTTTGTTTTTCATAGATGTTGTTTTTGAAATGAAAGGAAAAGCTGAGGACATCCTAAGGAATAAGAAAAAAATGAATGGTCAAAAGTGATGGTGTGCTTTGGTTCTTATGGGCCTGTTTTTAGAACGTTTTTCATGCGTAAATGTTCTTCCTGTGGGGTGGCTGTGTGGCCCCTGGGAAATGTTAAATAATGAGCTTAATTCACTTCACATAGTTAAGATTGACCGAATCAAAAATGGAACATTTATCTGTTTGGATTAAGGGTATTCTTTCTCCATTTATTTTCAGGTTTTCAAACATGAGTTGCAAACAATCTTGTCCAAACCGATGACGGGCAATGCGCATGGGCTCATAACTGCCATCTGTACTATTAGGTGCTTTATTTAAATTATCTCATTGAATTCTCACAAGAAACTGAGAGGCCTGCAACCCTTTCAACAAGTGAGGAGATAGACTAAAGAGGTTACCTGAGGAGCTGAGCCAGTTTCAGATGCTGGTCTTTCAGACGGCGGTATTGTTCTGTCTTCCTGGTGGTACACTGTTTTTAGACTCTGAGACCATTCATTGCTTATTCACAGAAAAAACATATATCACATCTAATTATGTGCCAGATAGGTGCTGGGGATCCGAAGACACCTAGACCCTTGACCTTGAGGAAATCTCCATCTTGAGGTATTAGAGAGATGGGTAGTCACAAATATGAGAGATGTGATGAGATCTATAGTAAGGACACAGGCAGCTACTTTGTGAACCAGAGGCTGGAAAAGAAAAATTTTCCAGGTATCATGCATAAATTGACAATGAGTTTGGTTTCTTTCCCTCACCCCCCCGCTTTACTGAGGTAAAATCGACAAATTAAATTGTATATGTTTATAGTATACAACATGAAGTTGGGATGTATATGTACATTGTGAAATGATAACCATAATCAGGCTAGTAAGGTTTCCGTCACCTCACATAGTTACCATTCATGTGGGGGGTGTGATGAGAACACTCAAGATCTACTCTCTCAGTAATGACAAGTGTAAAACACAGTATTATTGAGTAGCGCCACCATGTTGCACATTAGATCTACAGAACTTACCCCGCATAGCTTAAACTTTGTACCCTTTGACCAACATCTCTCCATCTCCCTCACCCCCAGACCCTGGCAACCACCATTCTACTCTGCTTCTGTGAATTTGATTTTTTGAATTCCACGTATAAGTGATATCACATAGTGTTCGTCTTTTTGTGTCTGGCTTATGGCAGTTAACATAATGCCCTCACGTGTATCCACATCATCACCACTGGTAGGATTTCCTTCTTTTTTATTAAGCTGAATAATATTCTAGTGTATATATTTATATCACATTTTCTTTTTTTAAAAAAATGATTATTTATTTATTTTGAGAGAGAGACAGAGAGCTTGAGCAGAGGAAAGACATAGAGAGAGAGAGAGAGAGAGAGAGAGAATCTGAAGCAGGCTCTGGGCTCTGAGCTGTCAGCACAGAACCTGCTGTGGGGCTTGGATCCATGAACTGTGAGATCATGACTTGAGTCGAAGTCAGAGGCTTAATGTGCTGAACCACCCAGGTGCCCCTATATCACATTTTCTGTTTCCATTCATCCATCAACAGACACTTAGGTTGTTTCCATATTCTGGCTCATGTGATTAATGCTAAAATGAACACAGGAGAGCAGACATTCCTTTGAGATGTTTGTTCGATTTCCTTTGAGTATACACCTAGCAGTGGGATGGCTGGATCATATGGTTGCTCTATTTTAATGTTTTGAAGAGCCTCCATACTATTTTCCATGATGTCTGTACCAATTGACATTCCTGCCAACAGCACACAAGGGATCCTTTTTTTCTATATCCTTATCAACACTTGTTATCTTTTATCTCTTTGATGATAGTCATTTCAACAGGTGTGAGGTGATACATCACTGTGGCTTTGATGTGCATTTCCCCTGGTGCTTAGTGATGCTAAAACCTTTTAATTAACTGTTGGCCATTTGTATATCTTCTTCTAAGATATGTCTATCTGCCTTGCTCATTTAAAATTTTTCTTTAATTTATTTCTGAGAGACAGAGACACTGTGGGCAGGGGAGGGCCAGAGAGTGAGGGAGATAACAATCTGAAACAGGCTCCAGGCTCTGAGCTAGCTGTCAGCGCAGAGCCCGACGCGGGGCTCAAACCCACAAACTGTGAGATCACAACCTGAGCCAAAGTCGGACGCTTAACGGACTGAGCCACCCAGGTGCCCTGCCTTGCTCATTTTTAAATTGGGTCCTTTGTTTTTTGCTATTGAATTGTTTGAGCTCCTTATGTATTTTGGACATTACCCATTTATCAGATGTATGATTTACAAGTATTTTCTCCCATTTGACAGGCTGTTTATTCACACAGTTGATTGGTTCCTTTGCTGGGCAGAAGTTTAATTTTATACAGTCCCATGTGTCTATTTTTTTCTTTCTTTGCCTGTGTTTTGGGGATCATATCCAAAAAATCATCCAGGACAAATGTCAGGAAGCTTTTTGCTTATGTTTCTTTCCAGTAGTTTTATAGTTTCAAGTCCGGGTTAAGTCTTTAATCTATTTGGAGTTGATTTTTGAATGGGATGTGAGAGAAGAGGCCAAGGTCATGTTTCTGCCTGTGGATGTCCCATTTTCCCACAGTTTATTTATTGAAAAGGCTATCCTTTCCCCGTTATGTGTTCTTGGCCCCCTCACTGGAGATCAGTCGAATGTAAATGTGTGGATATATTTTTGGGCTCTATTCACTTCCATTGGTCTCTCTCTATTTTAATGCCAGGATCATACTGTTTTGATTACTATAGCTTCATAATACAGTTTAAAATTAGGAAGTGTGATGCCTCCAGCTCTGTTCTTCTTGCTCAAGCTGTCCGTATGAATTATAACCAGTAAGGAATATCAGTCCAGCATTGCCAGAGCTCTCTCTCTCTCTCTCTCTCTCATTTTTTTTTGTAAGTAAACATTTAGAGTTTAAAAAATCTTGAAGTTCCCTTCTAGGAACTTTTCACTGAATGACACCTCCACCATGCAAAGCAACATCTGCATTCATTACATGCATTCATCACAACATGTTTGGAAGAAAATATTAGAGAAAAATTAGGAACTGTTCACAAAGAAATTGCTCAATAAATTTTCTGAGCTTTAAAACCAATGCAACGAATTCAAAAAGAAAATAGAACATGTTTGCAAGGTGTATTCATCTCACAATTTGCCTCTTTGCAACCACAGGTTATTGGAGAACTGCTAGCATTCTGTTTGGGGGGGCCTTCTATTTCCATTCCTCTCAAACACGTTTCCTGCTGGCAGTTTTGAGAAAATGGATGATGATTTAGGGATAAGCAATCCACCTTGGAAACTGATGTTCATGTTGAAGTTCAGTTTTCCTTGGAGTTAGCACCTTGGAGGCAGATTTAACTTGAAATGCATTCACTTTGCACCTTTTGAGCAGCTATTTACACTTGCTAGTGATAATAAAAGAAAGTATTTGGCTATAGGAGGGAAAAAGCACAGACTTGTGTTTACTCAGTCAGCACAAATAAGACTTCAGAAAGCCTAGAGGGAGACAAAGGATAAGATGAAAGAAAACCCTACTCCAGCCAATAGAAAGATGCCAGGTCAGGAATCCAGGTGCGCAACAAAGCACCTGAGAGTTTTCTCAATTGTGTTATAAAATCTAGAATCTTATCAGGATACATATAATCAAAGAGAATTTCTCAGTATATATTATCTTGCTACTCAAGTACTGGTTAATAAAAAAATAAATATAAGTACAGTGAAATAAAAGGTATGTGTGCTCTGAATTCTACAAAGGAATGGCTCTTCTTATTAGAAAAGTGATTATATTAGCCTTGGAGACCTAGTCTATCTTTCTAACAGCGATTTAGCTTGGTCCACAGCAAGAGATGTTTACGTCACAAAATTCTTCTCAGGGCATTTCACTGGAGAAAATATATAAATGGTCCTTTATATAAACAGATATTTGATTTCACTCATAATAGAGAAACACAAATTAAAACTACACCAAGATACCATTTTTTACCTATCAGTTTGGCAAAAATTCAAATGCTTAGCAATGGAATGTATGGCACTCCTCATACCTTACTGGTAACAGTGCAAAATGAAAACCCACTAAATTAGCCTGGGTTTCCCAGAGAAACAGAGCCAATAGGATGTATGTATATGTATATGATGTATATGTATGTTTCTGCGTATATGTATATGTATGTAGGTGTGTATTTTAAGGGATTGGCTACCACGATTATGGAGGCTGGCAAGTCCCAAATCTGCAAAGTGGTCCGTCAGGTTAAAGACTCATTAGGAAAACCTGATGCTTCAGTTCAAGTCCAAAGGCTGTTTCCTGGAAGAATTACCCTTTTGCTCAGGGGAAGTCAGTCTTTTGCTCTATACAGGTCTTCAACTTATTGGCTGTGGCCCACCCGCATCCTCTAAGACAATTTGTTTTCCTCAAAGCCCACCAATTTAAATATTAATCTCATCCAAAAAACACCCTTACAGAATTACCCAGGATAATGTTTGACCACATATCTGGGCACCATGGCCAAGCCAAGTTGGCACATAAAACTAACTATCACAAACGTGATGTAAGAGAATTTACCAGTATCTAGTAATATCACATATGCATTTACCTGTCTATCCAGCAATCCCCCTTCTGGGAATGTATTGTGAAGATACACGTCCACAACATGAATCAATTTGAAACAACATTAGCACAAAGTTACTAATCGCTGCATTGTTTGAAATAAAATGTTGGAGAAAAACTGAGACCGTTCTAAGAGAACTGACTGAAGTAATCTATAAAATAGCCATATAATAGATTGTTAGTTAGAAATGAAAAATACTAAGGTAGCTCTCTATGAACTTGTATAGCATTATTTTCAAAATATATTCAGAAGGGGAAAAAAAAGCAAATTGCAAATAAATATATAGTGTGCTACCTCATATAGGAAATGAGGGAAAATTGGGTGCCTGCATGGCTCAGTCAGTTAAGCATCCAACTTCAGCTTGGGTCATGATTTCACGTTCATGAGTTCAAGCCCTGTACTGGGCTCTGTGTGCTCACAGCTCAGAGCCTGGAGGCTGGAGCCTGTTTTGGATTCTGTGTTTCCCTCTCTCTCTGCCCCTCATCTGCTTGTGCTCTCTCTGTCCCTCTCTCAAAAATAAACATAGAAATTTTTAAAAAAATAAAGAAGGGGAAATTATATATGTAACATATATATGTAAATATAAGTATATACACTCATACATGTTTGCATAAATACATATATATATGCATATATATATGCACCCACACATATATATACAGACATGTATTCATACATACACACTCAAAAACACACACACACACATGCTTAATTTTTCAAAAAGAAACCTGGGAAGGGTAAGCTAGAAACAAACAAAATGATGAGCTATCCAAATCCAAATACTATTCTTTTCCTTGATCCTTTCCTGAACCATGTACTTTACAGTTGTGGATTTGTGCCAACTCTAGTATCTCCTTAAAATTTCAATGCAAGCAATCATTTGCTTTTCCTTGGGAGAACCAAAAGTGTTTAGGGACTGCCATGAGCCAGGGATTCACGAAATGCGACCACTTCTCACAAGTGCGTAATCAAGACCTCAAGTACCTTGAGTTGCCTTGTCATTATGGAGGACCTTTTGTTTTTCTAAGCTCTGCTGATAGAGACTCCAGAATAGATTCTATTTATCTATTTGCTTTTTTTGTGGGGAGGGGCAGGAGGGAGATTCCAAAAAGAACCGCGTATCGAAAGAAAATGCAAAATTATCAGCTAAGGTTTCATTATTTGATGCCCAATTTATCTGAGGTATCAATCTTTTACCTCTGATCGATTATAAGCCATCCCAAACTTCCCTAGGCCAATTACCAAAAGAAAGCACTAGAAGACTCTCTAAGTCTCATTGGCATTTTTAAGGGGGTAGAGAGGAAAAAGATTCAAAGTTGGGGGGCTGTTAGAAGGCTAAGACAATAACACAGGAAACATTTCTAAGGGCTTGAACTAAGGCCATGGAAGCAGAGGAAAAGTGGGATAGATTTTGGAGATACCTAGGTCTCTAGCTCAAGTGGCTAGGTGGGTGGTTAGATTATACTTTAGTATCCCCCTTCACAGAAGGTGACCATCTTGATTTATGTACAAAATATTAATGCCAGAAAAACCTCCACAACAATAAAGATGACTTTTCAAAAAGAGAGAGAGAGAGAGAGAGAGAGAGAGGGAAAGAGAAATTATGCACCACTTTGATTTATTGGTTCTTTAGAAAGTAATTCACAGGTGAAAGAAATTACAGAATGTTCCTTCCATGCTAGGATGAAATATAAAACTTGGCTTTTGTGGCATGAAGGGGGCGGTGGGAGTTGGATGAATTCTGAGTTCAGCAGTATCAATTTTGACGTCCAAGCGCTTGGGAACTCCCTGTTCCAGAACAACCAAGGAGAATGGGGTCCTTAAAACATCATGGCTTCCCTACACAATTATTTTGCTTTATTTGGAACTTTAGTAATCTATCTAAATTCTTTTCCATGGAAAACACTGACGCTTGGAAAGCAGAGCAGTGTTGATAGTATTAGGGAGAAAATGACAAGCTTTATATCATGGCTTGTGGGTCGTAGGAAGAGCGATGGGCACCTCCCATGAGAGGAGGCGTATGATTACTTGCAGATCCACATGAGCACACAAACACACCCTTTGCTTTGAAGATTTGAGTTCTAGCATAATTCTGGTTGGTCAGAAAATGATGCGGCACAAGTTGGAGTCAACCCATGCCTCATAATGTCTACCCAAGATGTTCAAGCTCTATTGTGGTGGTAGATTTTTTTTTTTTTGTCTTTTTTATTTATTTATTTATTTATTTATTTTTTTACAAATAGTTTATTGTCAAATTAGTTTCCACATAACACTCAGTGCTCATCCCCACAAGTGTCCTCCTCCATGCCCATCCCCCCTCCCCCCCACATCCATCAGTCCTCAGTTTTTGTCAGCATTCAAGAGTCTCTCATGGTTTGCCTCTCTCCCTTTCCCCCACCATTTCCGCCCTTCTTCTCCCCCTTGTTCCTCCGTCAAGTTCCTCCTAATCCTCCTATACGTGCAAACATGTGATATTTGTCCTTCTCTGCCTGACTTATTTCACTCAGCATAACACCCTCAAGGTCCATCCATGTTGCTACACATGGCCAGATTTCATTGTTTCTCATTGCCATGTAGTATTCCATGGTATAGATAAACCACATCTTCTTGATCCATTCATCTGTTGATGGACACTTAGGCTCTTTCCATGTTTTAGCTATTGTGGAGAGTGCTGCTATGAACATTGGGGTACATGTGCTCCTATGCATCAGCATTTCTGTATCTCTTGGGTAAATTCCTAGCAGTGCTATTGCTGGGTCATAGGGGAGTTCTATTGTTAGTTTCCTGAGGAACCTCCACACTGTTTTCCAGAGGGGCTGTACCAGTTTACATTCGTGGTGGTAGATTTTTTATTATTTTTCAAAGTATTCACTGCTTCTACCCGAGGTAGAGGCCTTCCTGTCGGGCCGCTACCTCTCTGTTGCTCCATATAAGATGGCTGTACATTCCTGTCCTGTGCAGGTACGGCTGTATAATTTATTTGGGCCAGTAAAATGTAAGTGAAGTCATGTGTGTGTTATTTCTGAGCACATGTTTCCAGAGCGAGTACAGAGTCCCCATCTCTTTACCCTCCACTAGAAGACCAGTAAATCCAGACAAGGACCTTTCTGACAGAAAAGATCCCTGAGTGAAAATAGGGAACAAAGCCCCAGCTGACCCATGATGGCATCTAAGGTGAGCAATAAATGTAGACGTCTTTGTTACTGCAGCGTAATTGAGCCTAAGCTGACAAAATTGCATAGCTTGTTCTATCAGTCAGCTATTGCTATAATGTGCAAATAGTTGAAAACCACAAAATCTCAGTTGGTACAAAAAAAGAAGCATTTATTTCTCACTCTTGTCTGTGGGTTGACTGGGTGCAACTGATCTAGGTGAGTTTAGCTGGGGCTGGCTTCAGGCTTAGCTTGAGTTCAGCTCTACTCCATGTATTACTCTTTATCAAGGGCCAGAAAGCTATGCTGGACATATTCTTTTCATGACAAAAGGAAAGAGCACAAAAGGAAAATCACTGGCCCACAGGCATATTTTAAAATCTTTATTCTCATCACATTCAGAACATTTCATTGGCCCAAGCAAGCCCTATAGTTAAATGTAACATCAGGGAGGCAAAGAAATAAATTCTGTCTCTTGTAGGATGAACTGTGAAATCCTGTGACTAAGGTGGTAGAGAAAGGCAGGGGTGAAGAGTGGAGAACAATAATGCAAACCACCAGTGGCTTTAAGATGGCACATAATTATGCAGCAGCGGGTCTGAGTGGGCATCCCGGGGGCTCTGTACGCTTCTAGCATGATCCACACCACCACCTCCCTCCCCACTGAAGGGGAGCACTACTTGCTGTAGCAAGTGCTATCCAAATTTTGTGGGACCTGAAACTTATACATTATGGGGGGTCCTTTCCAACTAAAAGAACACAAAATGCTGTGAGAACTCACTGGTAGCTCCTGATGGGGTCCTCAAAAGGGCACAGGCACATGAGGGTCTTTGAAACGTAGGCTTCCTTACCTTGCATTAAGTCAGCCCCTGCTCACAGGCTCACCACCACTGTCTTTCTAAAGAGCAGTACCTTTAATCCTATTTGTATACTTGCTGCTTTATGTCAGTCAGTCCGCAAGAGCCTGGGAGTTTCCAGGTAATCCCGCAATATCTATACTCATCTACATGGTATGCATGTTACTTTCTCAGGAAGGCCGCCTCTACCAGGCCTATTGAAATGGGCCCTGCACCCTTTTATTTCCTACTCCTTGCCTGCTTTCTTTTTCTCCATAGAACTCATCACTGCCTCATATACTATATATTTTATGTACTTATTTTTTAAAATCTATTTGTGTCCACCAAAATAGAAACTTAATGAAGTAGGGATTTTTTTATAGCTTAAAAAATTTTTTTAATGTTTATTTATTTTTGAGAGACAGGGAGACAGAGTGTGAGTGGGGGAGGGGCAGAGAGAGAGGGAGACACAGAATCTGAAGCAGGCTCCAGGCTCTGAGCTGTCAGCACAGAGCCTGAGGTGGGGCTCAAACTCACGAACTGCGAGATCATGACCTGAGCCCAAGTCAGACGCTCAACTGACTGAGCCAACCAGGTGCCCCGAAGTAGGAATTTTTTAAATCAATTTTGAACACTGCGGTATTCTTAGTGCTTAGAACAGTGCCTGGCACTTGGTGGGCTTTCAATAAATATTTATTGAACACATGAACGAAAGAAAGACTCATGCTTTCTAATATTTTCATTATAAATGCATATCGGGAAAGAAAATAGCTTGAGATGCAATGTATATTAACCATATTTACTAAAACGGAGCTGGAAGGTACCTTGGAGATCACAGGCCAGCCTTCTGACTTTATTAATTGGGAAAGAAAGAAAGAAAGAAAGAAAGAAAGAAAGAAAGAAAGAAAGAAAGAAAGAAAGAAAGAAACCCAGGAACCCAGGTCTCAGGGGTTTAAGAGATTTGCTTCAGGTCACTTGTGGAATCACAATTCAAATATAGCACTTAGGATGTTTTCAACCGTAAGTAACACCAAGCCCAACTAAAGCAATTATTGCTTTAAATAATAGCGTGGTTCTTGCCTCGTTCTGTTCTAAGGAATTTTCCAGTATTAACCCACTTAGTGCTCATGGCAACTCTATAATGAAGGTGCTACTAGCCCATCTTACACATGGGGACACTGAGGGACAGAGCCTCAAAGTAACTGCCAAGATGACCGAGTTAGTGAGTTGTCAAACTGGCTTTGACTTGGGCAGCCTGCTTTTCAAGTCCACTGTCTTCCTGATTGAGGCTGGCTGACTAAAGAGAGTTTATTGGCTGAAGTAAGTGATACATCTGATGAGGCTCAATCTGTGGCTTAGCTCTGTCACCAGGTTTCCTTTGCCTTCTGCACTCTGTATTCCAGAGTTGGCTCCATCCTAAGACTGGCTTCCCCTGAGCTCCCACGACAGTGGCCAGCAGCGACTCACATTGTACGTGTCCATCTTTATATCCAGTATGGAGAAAACATCCTGGCAGTATGCCTGACGTTTTCTTCTTTCTAGCCTTAACTCACGTGACCCCATCCCCCAAATCCAGTGCGGGCTATCTTACTTAGCTTGGCTGATGGACTTCAGACCTGGACCCGCGTAACACAGATGTCTGTTGGGAAAGGAAAATGGGGATGGGGAAGGCAGTTCTGTGAATTTACCGAAGTCAGTTTGGCTGCGTGGCAAGTGTGCTCTCTGGTAAATATTGGAAAACCTCATTTAAAAGTAGGAGGGAGGTGTGATTCGGACCTGCAATATTGCGTCCAAGTAGAATGCTACAATGACCGCAAGTCTCCAATAAAATCTCATCCAACATATATTTAGCAAGCAGGCACAGAAAACCAGTCCCACTGCCAGGTGGTAGCTCAGGAAAGTTCCAGTTTTTGTTTCAAGCCAATGGTTTCTGTCCTGGCTGCACGTTAGCATCGCCTGGGAAACAGAGATGGTTTGGCCCATGCTTCACCATTTAATCAGCATCTTTGGAGAGAAGCTCAAATGGCACTGTTTTTATTTTTATTTTTTATTTGAATGTAGTTGATACACAATGTTACATTAGTTTCAGATGTACAGCATAGTGTTTCAACAAGTGTATACATCATGCTATCCTCGCTATACTGTAGATAGATACCATCTGTCATCACATAACGTTATTACAATATCATTAACTACGTTCCTTGTGCTGTGCCTTTTATTCCCATGACTTGTTCATTTCACCAACCATCCGTGTTTTTAAAAGCTCCCAAGGTAATTCTATTGTGTAGCCAGAGTTAAAAACCACTGCCCTGGGCACTTACAATTAGTACATGTATGAAAGTCCCGACAATATTCTGAAGGCAGGACTAGCCAGTCCAATGAGCAAGCCTGGGGAGCAACCATGGAGTCCTTTAGGCCCCCAAACGGCTGTCTCCAGTGTCTTTATAACCCTGAACTCTATCAATTTTCTAAAAATGAAACTTATATATTTAAAAAATGATATATAAGTTTTTGTCATAAGGTTTAGTAATTGCTAAGGACCTAATTTCTGGAACATTGCACATATTTGGCACTTTAAAATGAAATCGTTACAGTGCTTTTCAAAATATAGTCTATAGGGGAGCCTGGGTGGCTCAGTCAGTTAAGCATCTGACTTCCGCTCAGGTCATGATCTTGTGGTCTGGGAGTTCAAGTCCCATGTTGGGCTCTGTGCTGATAGTTCAGAGCCTGGAGCCTGCTTTGGACTCTGTGTCTCCCTCTCTCTCTGCCCCTTCCTCGCTCACACTCTGTTTCTCTCTCTCTCTCTTCCTCAAAAATAAATTAACATTTAAAAATTTTTTTAAAATGTAGTCTATATCATCTAAATACTATGAATTTATAACATCATCAGCCATTATAAGGAACAACTTCTTCAATAGTAAGAGGTTTTATACTATTCATCATTCTCTTTTAATTTGTGTTTTCATTCTGCTTCCCTTATAGATTTTCATCTTAATTTATTATATTTTATGCTTGAAAGGGCTCCAGTGATCAACATATCATAATAAAAATAGGTGGGTACAATTAAATTTTAACTCAAGAATTTTTTCCTTCCTGGACTAAGTTGTCATTGCAATTATTACATTAAAATTAATAAAAATATCATAAAAATATTACATATATTTTGTTAGAAAATCATTAAACAGAAAATAAAGTTTTATTACAATTGTATTTTTTAATCAGATAGTTGGAGATTTCAAATATTTATTTCATGTATATCTACATATATTCATGTATATTTATTAACTAAAATGAGACAGGATTCAGGACTGATTTTCTGATTTTCCTATTTAGCATTTTTATAGACAAAATTTCAAAGAAAACCCATTCATATAAAAGAATAGATGGGAGGGACGCCTGGGTGATTCAGTTAGTTAAGCGTCCAACTTAGGCTCAGGTCATGATCTCACGGTTCGTGGGTTCGAGCCCCGTGTCGGGCTCTGTGCTGGTAGCTAGCTCAGAGCCTGGAGCCTGTTTCAGATTCTGTATCTCCCTCTCTCTCTGACTCTCCTCTCCTCACGCTGTCTCTCTCTCTCTCTCTCTCTCTCTCAGGAATAAATAAAAACATTTAGAATAATTTTAAAAAAGAATAGATGGGAATCAAAGGAGTTTTGTTATAGGAATGTCACTCAATTCTTTGACCTTTGCCTCAATTATATGCCAAAAATCACATAATGATCTATCATCAAAATTAATTTTGATCATCTTTCATCTGACAACTTGATTCCATCCTCTTTCAGTTTTGTTGAAAACAATAAATTAGAAACTGCCTGACCTGTAAAAGTACTTTATTTACTTGCTCAATACCAATTCCAATAGGTGGAATTTTTTCTCATCTGTCACTTAGCACCTTTGCGTTGCCAGCCTCCGTCTAAAAATGTGCCATGATGAGGTGTGATACAGCTGAGAGTCGGGGGTAGGGGGTATCACGCGTGCTGGCACAGGGCTCCCAGTTCAGAAGGGTCCCACACTAGGTTTAGTGCTCTGCTGTAAATGTCTTGAAAATCTTAATAATTTTGGAAAAAGTGGCCGCACATTTTCATTTGCACAGGGCTCCCCCAGATTATGTCCCTGGTTCTGGACGAGAAGTCTGCTCTTCTTTTGTGATAGAAGAACATTGCAAAAGTGGTGTTGGAAAGGTGTTGTGTGTTGTTTGTACCTTTTCAAAAATAAGTTATTTATTTGATTAATTCTGCTGTAGATAAAAATATCATGTACTCAAGTATTTTTTTCTTTGAATACATTTGAACAAATACTTAAAAACATTTTAGGACAAATGTAGGACATTAGAGACAAAATGAAGCAACCGCACTCCAGGCAGTTTAAAAGAAAAAGAAGTAATATCCCTGGTAGTGGTGAGAAAAAGTGAAACAACTCGGTTACACTGGTTCTCAGTGACCAAAAGAGAATCAAAATGGAAGCTATTGACATTTAAGAAGGAATTGAAATTAACACCATCTGTACTTTCTTGTACCTAATGCTTACTAACGATGACTCTACTTGAAATAAGAGGAGTTGGGTTTTAATCTTAGATCTACGATTTTCTAAATCATTGAACTTCTCTAAGACATAATTTTTGCTTCTAAAAAATAGTTCTACATACTACCTTCCTGGTGTCACTTACAGGAGTGTTGTAAATTCACAGAAGAAGATAATCATTCCACTATTTTGCTACTAAACATGCAACTCATAGGATTTTCTCAAGATACTAATTCAAAACTATCATTTGTAAATACGAATATATACATTAATCTATAATTTCATATTATAATTATTAAAATAAATGTATGTTATTTTAAGCCCACACTATACATAGAGAAAATTAAATATAGCTGATTATAAGCAAATATCATCCTTTTAAATTCAGTCAATTAAAAAAAAACTCCTCCTCCTTCATCTTCTTTCCAGAATAACATGAAATATCCAAGAGACTTTTTTTTCTAGCATTGAATCTCAATTCTTATTCATTCATTCATTCATTCATTCATTCATTCGAGAGAGAGAACTTGTTTGAGCAAGGGGCAGAGAGAGAGGGAAAGAGAGAAGGAGAGAGAATGGGGAGCCAGGGGTGGGGCTCAAGCTCATGAACCATGAGATCATGACCTGAGCAGAAGTCAGATACTTAGCCAACTGAGCCACCTAGGTGTCCCGCCAAGAGACTTTTATTTCATTTAAGAATTTTGTTTTGAGTACCCATACTGTCTTTAAGTGTACTTTGAGTATATGTCTGTGTATGTATATATATGGTTAAATGATCAGCAATAGTGTCATTTAACTGTTCCACCAAAGTATAGGACCTTATCTTTCTTTACATCCCATACCCTCTTCCATTTACAATATAGTGTCTTTAATTGTTCTCCATATAGATTTATAACTCTATATACATTTATAACTGCATCAGACAATGCTATGATTTTTGCTTAAACAGTCAAACAAAATTTCAAAAATTCTAGAGAAGGAAAGCCTATTTTACTTACCCATGGTTTTGCTTGCCATGTCTTTTTTTGTTTTGTTTTGTTTTGTTTTGTTTTTCCTTTTTGATGTTTCAAGTTTCTTTCTTTTGTTTAGGGAACTTCGTTAGACATTCTTTTAGGTCAAGATAGTTCTTTGGTGACAAATTCTCCTAGCTTTCCTTCATCCGAGAATGACTCGATTTTCCCCTTCACTCCTTTTTTTTTTTAATCCACTATTTTTACTGGCTAAAGGATTCTGGGTATACAATTTTGTCTTGTTCAGCACTTAAAAAAATGTCACATCACTTCCTCCTGACCTCTATGGTTTCATTTGAAAAATATGCTCTCATTCTAATTGTTTGACCTATAGATAAGGCATTTCTCTCCTTTTCTCCCTTCCTCCTAACTGCTTCCCCCCACCCCTGCCTCTCTCTCTGCTTTCAAGATTTTTTATTTTGTTCTTAGTTTTTGGGAGATTGTCTGTGATAGCTCTTGGTATGGATTTTTTGAGTTTATCCATTTGAGATTCTCTGAGATTCTTCAATCTGTAGGTTTGTGTTTTTTCCCTGTTTTTTTTTCCCCCGATTTAAGGAACTTTTTGGCCATTATTTCTTTGAGTATTTTTTCAGTCCCATCTTCTTCCTCCTCTCCCCCAGGAAGGCTGATGCCACAAATGTTAAGCTCCATAGGTCCCTAAGGCTCTTCTGTTCTTATTATTTGAAATGTTTATTTATTTTTGAGAGACACAGAGTGTGAGTTGGGGAGGGACAAAGAAAGTGGGAGACACAGAGTCAGAAGCAGGCTCCAGGCTCTGAGCTGTCAGCACAGAGCCCAATGTGGGGCTCGAACCCATGAACCATGAGGTCATGACCTGAACCAGCGACTGAGCCACCCAGACACCCCCGGTCTTATTATTTTTAAGTCCTTCCTTCCCTTTTGTTCAGATTGTATAATTTCTATTTTCTAATTTTTCAATTTTACTCATCCTTTCCTTTGTCTTCTTCATTTAACAGTTGAACCCATCCACTTTTTTTGTTTTGTTTTGTTTTGTTTTGAGAGAGAGAGAGAAAGCATGAGTGAGCGCAAGCTAGGGAGGGGCAGAGGGAAAGGAAGAAAGAGAATCTTAAGTAGGCTCCATGCCCACCTTGGAGCGTGATGTGAGGCTCGATCTCAAGACTAAGAAATCATGACCTGAGCAGAAATCAAGAGTCAGGGGGTCAACGTATTGAGTCACACAGGCACCCCAAGGGTTGTTTTTTTTAAATTTTGATTGTTTTTCAGTTCTAAAATTTCTATTGGGTTCTTTCTTATATCTTCTACTGCTTGCTTTGCTGAGACACTGAGACTTTCTGTTGTTTTCATTTGCTTCAATTCTGCTCATAATAGCTAGCTGAAGTAGTTTTATGATGGCTGCTTTAAAACCTTTGCCAAACAATTCTAGCATCTCTGTCATCTAGACACTGGCATCTTTCAATTTCTTTCTTCATTCAGTCTGAGGAATATATATTTCATTCCTGGTTTCTTGCTGTGACAAGTGATTTTCTATTGAAACTTAGACATTTTGAATTTTATGTTATGAGGCTCTGGGTCTTATTTAAACTTTCTGATTTAGGCGTTTTTCGCTGATAGGACTCCAGCAGGGGAAGGAGGAGGGGGTCCACCTTGTTACTCTGAACAGTGATAGAAGTCAAGTTTCCTCACACAATCTCCATTGACCCCTTGTTACTGCTGGTTGGGGCTGGGAGTTCTGCTCCCCACCACGCCTCCAATGACACTTCCCTGTCTGGAAGTGGTAGAAGTATCTCTTCATAGCTCCACCAACGCCCTCATGTGGGGGGTGGCCCCACTACTACCCAGTATCGGTCAAGTCCTGACTGTTTCCTTGTTCTGTTCGGATACCACCATAGTCGGGAATCTCATTACTGCAGGTGGGGCAGGGGAGCAGTCCCAGTCCATTACTTGGCTCTTTCTGATGCCATTTGGACAATTGTGTGAGGGGTATCGGGGACCTCATCACAGCCTGGTGAGGAGGGAAACTCTAGTCTTCCCACTCAGCTTTTGCTGTCATGGGTGAGGGGGTTGGCTGGAGTAGAACAATTATTGTCTAAACATGCTCTGTCTAGGGGCACCTGGGTGACTCAGTCGGTTCAGCATTGGGACTCTTGATGTCCGCTCAGGTCATGATCTCACGGTTCACGAGTTTGAGCCTGGCAAGGGTTTCTGCACTGACAGCGCAGAGCCTGCTTGGGATTCTCTTTCCCTCTCTCTCTGCTCGTTCTCTGCTTGCTCTCTATCTCTCTCTCAAAATCAATAGAAATAAACTTTAAATAAATAAATAAAAAATAAATAAATAAAAACGTTCTGTCTTCTTAGTCTTCCCCTGACCTGGTCCTTAGGCTAGACAGAGCAGGCTTTAGTTGTTGTCGTTCTTGTTGTTTTGACTGAACCCAGTGGCATTTTTAAGTTGCTGGTTTCTCCAAGCCCCAGTCCTGGATATATGATGCAGAAGGAAAACCCAAGGAACTC
The DNA here is from genome assembly GCF_008692635.1 of Crocuta crocuta. NCBI lineage: Eukaryota > Metazoa > Chordata > Mammalia > Carnivora > Hyaenidae > Crocuta > Crocuta crocuta. Next base: position 6,882,248 of record NW_027527955.1, read on the forward strand.
ACCACCATGTCATTTCTCAAGTCTGGAAGTCCCTAGTCAGTCTGCCTCTTTCTCTCTACTTTTCAGATCCTGCATATGTTTGCTTTATATATCATATCCAGGGATTTCAGTTGTACATAGTAGGAGGAATGAGAAAAAGTATGTCTAACTCATCTTCCTGGACTGTTTAATATGGGCCATGTTAAACTTCCCTAAATATGAACCATAAAATGTTTGCTGTCTCTGTTTGACTTACCCAGTTACGGACGACTTTATTCAGCCTGATGGTTCTGTGACTTTCTAACCCATCTTTTATATTATCTGTAATTTATCTTACATAGTTCATGTAGAACATGTGGTTTATATTTTTGACTCTACATGTAGAGGGTCATTGCTTTATAACTGATGTGCTCTAGCCTGGAGTACAGATCCCATGAGAGATTCATACTTAAAAGATTTGTAATCAAAGGTCTGCCTTAGAGAGGCAGTCACAAGAACTTCAGCGATCTCCAATGGACATCAAAGACTTTATCTCTAGGTAATATTAGCACAATGGATGTTAGACATAATTTGTCATTGGCGAAATGAGTGGCACCTAAGGTCTGTGGATTGTCCAAGAGTATCATACAGCTACCGGGAGAATCCAAACCCTGAAGAAGGCAGCCTTGGCTTAAGATTCTAACTTGTCTCATGCATGGCTACTGAGACAGGATTTCACATCTTGGATCTCTGCCCCAAGTGAATCTTTCAGACCTGATATTTATGGGAGTACTTAAAAAGACAGAGAGATGCTACATCACTGAGCTTACAGAATAGGCTGTGATTGGTTTTGTGCTTGCTTGCCAAGGCTCATATGTGTGTCAGAACCGGGTCGGAGATTTGCTCTTAGTGTGATATACCCCTCTTCAGCAGGGCTGTGGGTAAGGAGATGTATTCAGCTTTGTTACCTCTAACTAGTGAAGACTGACTGATGTCTCCCAGATAGAATTTAGTAATTGTTAACTACTAAATAGCCTTGAGTCATTTGCAACCTCAGAGCACTTAGTATTTTGTATATCTTCCTTTCATGATGCCTTGGAGAAGTTAGGGCTCACTTCATGCTACCCTGACGGCCATGTTGAGAATCTGCTCTCTTTGACTACAAGCGTTATTCTCTGATCGGTCTCTGAAGTGGGACCCAAGACTCTTGTGTCATCCCAAGAAGCAGACCCTTGACAGAGCATTTGAGTGACTTTAACTCATTCATACCCATGACACTGTAGGCTACCTTCTTTCAATCACCTAGAAACATCTGGTTTTCTCTAGTGCACAGTGAAAGAAAGGGTAAATGGGGAAAGAATAAGCATCTATGAAAGAGATGACTTTTTAAATGCTACCCAAAAATTTTAATATATATGCATCTAAGAATACTTAGAAAATAAAGTGGAAATGATCTTTTCCATAATTTTCAAGAAAAAAATACAATACATAGGAATTTTATTTTCCTTCCTCAGACCTCAGACATCATGCTTCAAACCAATGACGGACCCTATTCAGAGATCTAACCTGGTCAACTGAGCAAGGAATATGCTTCTCTTAAACGGAGCAGAGAACATTGGGCTGGAAATATTTTCAACAGTTGGAAAGCCTTTTTTCTTTTTCCCAAGTAAAATGTTACACTGATTCTAATGTGAAAAATGGATGTAAGTAATGACCAAGTTCTTCAGTCAGTGTACATATTGATTATTGTTTCCAAAGCCTCAAAACTCCTCAAAGGGGCCATCATTTCAAGACAGATAGTCTCCTATGGCTCTTTTGCTGTCACAGGTTAAAACTGATTTTCAAGGCTCTTTGAATTCAAACTTTTGCTAGAAGCTAGTGTCAAAAGATAGTTTTATGGGAGTTTTTTCTCCATGTTGTCAGAACAGCACTGTCGGTGAGCCAGTGAGGGCCAGGCCAGCTGGAGGCATGGAGGGCCATCAGACACTCCCAATTCTTACAGCCCATTCCTGCCATGTTGGCAGTTAAAGTTGGAAAGCTTGGTGTAAACTAGATAGGCATTTTATAAATTCTGGCAATGGCAGACAAAATAGCTGTACTCTGTTTTGTAGAAGCACGTCCTCAGGCAGCTGCTAATAAATACCACAGTCTGTGGATAAAGCCTTCTTGCTCTAGACGTTGGCAGTGATGAAGTGCCCCGGCCTCACTTGGGTCTCAGCCAAGGGTTGGTCTAACACAAGAACAGCTTATCTTCCTATGTGATTGGAGCAGTACCAGGAAGGCTCATCACCTCCCAAATAGTCACCCAATCAGGTGCCTGAAGTTCCACCATTAGAGATGAGTTTATCTACGATCAGGTACGAAGCCAGCAGGGTGGCCCCAAGTGCCTAGCCGGCCTTTACAGCATCGCCACAGCTGTTCTTAGCATGGTAGGCATGTTTGTCTCTGATGATGGGTCTTTTTGTAAGTGTTTTAAAATTTGTTTTGAGAGAGTGAGAGCATGAGTGAGGGAGGGGGAGAGAGATAGGGGTACAGGGGATCTGAAGCCGGCTCTGCACTGACAGCAGCGAGCTGGATGTGGGGCTCGAACTCATGAACTCGTGAGATCATGATTTGAGCTGAAGTTGGACGTGCAGCCGACTGAGCCACCCAGACGCCCCTCTGATGATGGATCGTAATGGAGAGCATTTGGAGATGTACGGGGGGCACTTTTCGGTTATCACAAGGCAGTAGGATGGAAACAGGTGTGACAGAAATGACAAAGGCAGGATTACTAAATACCCTCCAAAGAGAGGGACTGTCTTCTAGAAGGAAGAATTATTGGGTGGCTCCCTTAAGTGTCCTGCTCTCGATTTCAGCTCATGTCATGAGTAAGTGTTTTAAAATTTATTTTGTTTTGATAGTTCTTGAGTTTGAGACCTGCACCAGGCTCTGTGCTGACAGTGCCGAGCCTGCTTGGGGTATTCTGTCTCCCTCTTCTTCTTTCTCTGCCCCGCCCCTACCTCTTAAAAATAAATAAGTAAACTTTTTTTTTAAAAAAAAAAGGAAAAATCATTTTGCCCCAGACATTGGATGAAAAAAAAATCAGATTTATCACTATCCCCTTAGTGTGCAATTATCTGGTTTGTTTTATTTCCAGACTAAGAAATTCTGAGCAAAATCTGTGCACCCATGGGGATGGAGAAACACCAAACCCCTAGCTGGACTAAATTAGACTCAAAAAAGTTAAGAGCAGGTAAGGAGTAGGTGAGAACTGAATTAAATCAGAAAAGTCAGCCTGGTCTTTTCTGCATTCCCAGCCCTTCACATGTTTATCTATAGGTGTAACGTCAGATACTGGAAAATAAACAATTGTAGAAACTGAGTGATCCTTAAAACAGGGCAGTGTAACCAGAGGGATTTTAGCTTGACTCTGACTTGGACACGGGAACGGGAGAGGTGACAGGTGGGCCACTCGATGCCATGGCCATTTCAGGGTACAGGAGCCAGATGAGGTTTGTCCTGCTCTGTCACTGAAGTCTTTACAGCAGCTACAATAGTGCGCATTGAGCCCACCGCACACAATAGCATTGATCTCGTTCTGCCTAGTGGGCCGTGATGAAGCCCACATGCCTCACAGACAAAGCTTTACTTCCTATGGGTGGCATTCTCCGCAGAGAGCAGAGAATGCTCCCTTTGTTCTTCTCCAGGTTTTTTATGAGCACCTGCCTGGGTCTGTGTGTCTCCCTGCACCTGCTGAGTTAGCAATTCTGCAGCGTTAAGTCATGTCTGCCAAGAAGAGTCCTCTGACAAGGGAGTCCCAGTGAGCCACAGCCGATCCCCAGAGCCCTGGCAAGAACAGATCTTGAGAACTAGCCGGCACCACGCTCTCCTCAAAGACCGCTTGATCATTTAAACATAAATGTGTAAATTTTTTTAATATATGGAAAAAATAAAACCTTAAAAATATTTGGTGTGTTTGGGAGAGACTTTAGCAGTCTTTTGTAAAGAACATGCTAAAGCCAGCTTTAAGCAAATGCAAGTGTGTGTTACCAGGAACTTGAAGATATTTAAAATAGGTCCCAGTCACAGCTCCTGGGTGGCTCAGTTGTTTGAGTGTCCGACATTGTCTCAGGTCACGATCTCACAGTTTGTGAGTTTGATCCCCTCCATGGGCTTGCTGCTGTCAGGGCAGAGCCCACTTCAGATCTTCTGTCTCCCTCGCAGTCCCTCCCCTGCACCCTCCTACACTCTCACTCTCAGAAATAAATAAAACACTAAAAATTATTTTTTAAAAATAAAATCGGTCCTGGAGTCTAACACATTCAAGATCACGGGGAATCGAAAAGTGTTTTCAAAACCGGTACGAGCCAAGCTTTATTTCAATGGGACATTTTCTGAGCCTAGGTCCAGAATGGGCTATCTGGAGAGTAATGTGACAATTGCCTAATCATTTCCGATTGTAATGGCTGAACTCTGTACTGATATCACTAGCCCTAACTATAAATTACAGCCTCACCTAAAAGATAAAAGAATCTAATTATGGACATTGGAAGTAAGACTCCCTGTGCCGTCACCTCCTCCATTGCTTTCTCACGTCCTTATCCGCACCTATGGGACATCACACTGATAAAAGGGCACTGATGAGACACTGACTTCCCCAGTGACTGTCCGAGGTCAAGACCCTGGAGGAAGGGAGAAAAGATGCAGGACATCACAGATTTACCTGGATGGGGACCACACGCTCCTGACCAGCACGTCTCCTAAAGATGAAGTCTCTCCCACAGAAAAGCCAGAAGTCCCTCCTCAGTAACAACTCCATTCTGGTCACAGTTGCAGCCCCGTGGCCCCCACTAGATGACTGACAAACAGCAGGGTCCTTGTTCAGGAGCAGGGAGATAATGGTAGTTATTCTTACAGCTAAATGAGATGTATTCCTCACTCCTTCTCTCCTTTCTTTCTTTCTTTCTTTCTTTCTTTCTTTCTTTCTTTCTTTCNAGCCCACTTCAGATCTTCTGTCTCCCTCGCAGTCCCTCCCCTGCACCCTCCTACACTCTCACTCTCAGAAATAAATAAAACACTAAAAATTATTTTTTAAAAATAAAATCGGTCCTGGAGTCTAACACATTCAAGATCACGGGGAATCGAAAAGTGTTTTCAAAACCGGTACGAGCCAAGCTTTATTTCAATGGGACATTTTCTGAGCCTAGGTCCAGAATGGGCTATCTGGAGAGTAATGTGACAATTGCCTAATCATTTCCGATTGTAATGGCTGAACTCTGTACTGATATCACTAGCCCTAACTATAAATTACAGCCTCACCTAAAAGATAAAAGAATCTAATTATGGACATTGGAAGTAAGACTCCCTGTGCCGTCACCTCCTCCATTGCTTTCTCACGTCCTTATCCGCACCTATGGGACATCACACTGATAAAAGGGCACTGATGAGACACTGACTTCCCCAGTGACTGTCCGAGGTCAAGACCCTGGAGGAAGGGAGAAAAGATGCAGGACATCACAGATTTACCTGGATGGGGACCACACGCTCCTGACCAGCACGTCTCCTAAAGATGAAGTCTCTCCCACAGAAAAGCCAGAAGTCCCTCCTCAGTAACAACTCCATTCTGGTCACAGTTGCAGCCCCGTGGCCCCCACTAGATGACTGACAAACAGCAGGGTCCTTGTTCAGGAGCAGGGAGATAATGGTAGTTATTCTTACAGCTAAATGAGATGTATTCCTCACTCCTTCTCTCCTTTCTTTCTTTCTTTCTTTCTTTCTTTCTTTCTTTCTTTCTTTCTTTCTTTCTTTCACTAAGCATTCACAGGGCCAAGTGCTGTGAAGGATTCTAGAAATGCAAGACCGAGAAAGACACAATTCTAGTTAAAAGGCCGTTTCTGTCAGAAACGGTGAGCATGTACAAAAATAACTGTACTGTAAGGAGATTTAGGGTGATAGACAGCCGGGAGGTCATTTGGACCTGTAATTGTTGACATCAGGAAAATGTCACCTGAAAAGAACTTAAAAGGTGCCTAACACTTCAGGGTTAATTAGCGGATCAAAGATTGGGTTAGGACTTTTTCTACAACAATAAAAAATGAAAAAAGTTTTTCTTATAGTTAACAAAAATTCAGTAAAAACTGCTCTACTCACTAATTCACAGAAGAAGCTGAGCTAAAACAAAGGTTTGTTGCATGAGTGGTATGAAAATTCTCCTTCAAATTATATGATGACCCTCCATGTTTGACCTTCTCATCTCGGCCGTTTGATGGGTCAGCTGGCAGAAATATCTGCGAGCCTTGCCAATTTTCTCAAGAGCCTTTCTTAATCCTGTGGTATTCATAGCATTGTCTTTTGGAATGTCGACCAACAGTTTATCCGAAAAAGTGAATTTCAACACACCCAGAAGCCCAGCCAGTGTTGAAACAGCCCCTTAATTCTGGACTTCTTGGCCACACGCTTCACTGCCTCTTCGGTCTCACAGCGTGTCTGTGCATTTGTTCAGAGTCATGGAAGTCCTACGAGGGTAAATCAGACCGACACTTCCAGCCCTCTACAGGTGCTTGAGCTCTCCTCTCTAAGTGCCACTCCTCCTTTGCTTTCCTTCTTCCCCAGATGTGTTGTCTCTCACCCACTGATGTTTCTGATTATTTTGATTTGTACTTAAATGTTTTTCTTTACGTGAGACTTGTCTACCATGTTGGATCAGGAGCCATGCCGAGTTGGATGTTGATAAGATGGCGCCCATAGCAGTGGGAAGTAGAAGTCAAGAGGGCAGAGCTAAGGCACGCAGAGCATCTGGGAGGAGGCACCTTGTTTTACTCACAGTGAACTTCTAGAACGCATAGCCTGCATTTATTGCCTCTGCTTTTTCCCCTCATGGTCAGTTTGAAACATATTTATTTATTTCGAGAGATAGAGAGAGAGTAGGGGAGGGACAGAGAGAGAGAGAAAGAGAGAGAGAGAGAGAATCCCACATGGCTCCACATAGTGCCAAGCCCCACCTGGGGCTCGAACTGACAAACCCGTGAGAATATGACCTGAGCCACATCAGGAGTCAGCTGCTCAACTGACTGAGCCACCCACATGCCTCTCCTCTTGGTCATTCTTTAATCCGCTTCAGCCTGGCTTCTGTCACTGTCATTCCAGGTGAATCTCCTTTTGCCACATTTTCTAGTAACTTCCTGGTTGCTAAATCTAATAGATACCATTAGCCTTTATCTTAATTGGTTCACTGCAACCTTTGCTTTAAGTTCTCTGTTCTTTTGGTCTCTGTGATTTCTCTCTGGGTTTTTATGGTTGCTGTTATTTGATCTCTCACAACCCTGCGCTGTCGTCGTTTCTGCCTATCATTAATGTTAACGTGATCCAATGTTCTATCATTGGACAACTTCTATTATACCCTTTACTGTTCTTTGTTTCAAATGTAATTCTAGTCTATTTCCCTTTCCTGAGGTCAAGGTTCTTGTGTCTATGTAACTAATGAGACATCTTCATTTTGATATTCCATAGGCACTTCACACTCAGTACGTTCAAAACTAAAAGCTCCTTTCCCTCGGCCCATCTGTTTTCTTTCTTTACTCCCCATTTGCATAAATGATGCCACCATCTCCTTGGTCTGCTAGGCAAGAAACTGCCATCACGTCTTTAATGCTCTCCTTTCCTCAAGCCCCACAACCAACCAGTCACTCCATTTTGTTGCCTTTTCCTTCCTAAACCTCTCAAACTGTTTTCCTCCTCTTATACCCAAAGGCTGAAGCCTTAATCCAGGTCCTTGTCACATCCCTATTTAATTACTCTGACAGCCACCGAAGTTGTTTAACTACTTCTCTTCTATTTCCTCTCCTATAAATTCTCTACAGTTCATAATACAATTACATTTTTTGTTATAAAATATAAGTATACTGGCCTCCTTCGTCTTTTGTCTTAATCATCTCTTGCTGCATAGCAAACTATCCAAAGATATGGTGGCTTGAAACATAATAAACATTTATTAATGTCATCATTTCTGTGGGTGAGGCATTCAGGCATGGCTTAGCCAAGTGTTTTTGTTTCCAGGTCTTTCAAGACGTTGCAGTCAAGATGTTGGCTGGGGCTGCAGTCATCTGAAGGCTTGACTGGGGCTGGCAGAGTCATTTCCAAGATGGCTCACCCTGTGGCTAGCAAGGAGATACTGACTGTTGGCTGGAGGCCCCAGCCCATCCCCACATGACCTCTCCACAGGCTGTAGCCTCACAATAAGGCTACTGGTTTTCCAACAGTGAGTGATTCAGAAGAGAAAGAGCCATACAGAAACCAACCTCCTAATAACCTAGCCCCAGAAGTCACATGATATCGCTTTGTGCCACATTCTATTCATTAGAAGAAACAGGAAGGGAATTAGCCTCTGTCTTTGGGGTGGGGGTGGGAGCGACTATGAACAAATTCATAGATGTATTTTATTTTATTTTATTTTAATTTATTTTAATGTTTTATTTATTTCTAGGAAAGGGAGAGAGACAGCGTGAGCAGGGGAGGGTCAGAGAGAGAGGGAGTCACAGACTGAAACAGGCTCCAGGCTCTGAGCTGGCAGTCAGCACAGAGCCCGACGCAGGGCTTGAACCCACGAACCGCGAGATCATGACCTAAGCGAAAGTCGGACGCTTAACCGACTAAGCCACCCAGGCGCTCCTTATAGATGTATTTTAAACCCATCACACCTTCCGAAGAATCCTATAATGCCTTTTATGATATTCATACCACTTTCTTCCTCTTCTACTCCTTCAGATCTGCTAAACTAGTCACAGTTGTATGACTCATTGCGATTTTTCTATGCTTATGCTTTGGTACATGTCATCCCTTTTGCCTATAATACCCATCCTACTTCTTTACCTCTTTAATATCTACTTATCCTTCAAATTCCTCATCAGACACCAACATTATCTAAGTCTGCTTCCTGATCCTGCAGTCCATACCACTCGCCTTATACCAGATAGACTCAATACAGTGCACTATTTGCCTCTCTCCCATCTTGGTTTAACTATTTCTCCAGATCTCTAAGTTCAGGCTAGTATCTTTTGTCTCTGAATCTTCATTGCTTAGCCCCATTTGTAGCAATCCCTGCTAACTAAGAGTTAATTTGTGATCCCCACAAAAAGCTCATCAAAAAAGTCAAACAAAATATATTGCTAAGGACTTTAACCAAGTCATTGACAGCAGGTAAGACACTGAGAAAAATGCAGTGCCAAGGATAGAAAAGAGAGGAAAGAGAATNTGTAAAAAGATCGAGTGAATTCATTAATATTACTGCCTGATCCCCACAAAAAGCTCATCAAAAAAATCAAACAAAATATATTGCTAAGGACTTTAACCAAGTCATTGACAGCAGGTAAGACACTGAGAAAAATGCAGTGCCAAGGATAGAAAAGAGAGGAAAGAGAATCGGGCCGACTTGGGAGTGTCTAATTAAGCTGTTGGGTGAAGAGAAAAGAGTGGGGAGAAAGGAGATTGAATTTAATTCTGATGATGAGGGTTTTAGGATGTCTGTGGTTCTTCTACAGACTTGCCTCATAAGTCTTAGGAAAAAAGTTCTGAAAGTCAGGAAAGGTTACACGAGAGATAGATATGAGAGATGTTATCTCTACCTTGAGTTACTTCATTGTTCTCGATATAGGAATCATAAAAAGTGGGGAAAAATATTGTCAAGTAGGAAGAGAGAATAGTTATCACTTTTCCTAAGTTCACGAAGGGTAGAGAAGAAGCTATTATAGCCTACTGCCCATCATTTCCTGGGTGTCACTCACACCACGTGTTCTGGCCAAGTCTAGGCACTGTCCTCATGGCCATCATCCATGAACTACTGTGGGGAAAGCACTGGCCCCTACCTATGCTAATAGCAGTGGCTCAGAGACTTTTACAAAGTTCAGCTCTTGTCTCTAATACACCGAGGTTCAGTTCAACTTAATTTAGAACTCTAAATCACCACTTAGAATTGTGGTTGATAAGTCAGTCAGAGGGATTCTAAAGTGCATCTTATTTATTACGAATCTAAAATTAAAATGTCATTTCTTTTCTTGGAACATAAAAGAATATAGTTATTTCTCATAAGTGATTAAAGTTAGTCTATAAGTGACACCTTCTTCAATCAGCCTAAGTATAAGTAAGAGAAAAGATTGGACATTTTTGAAAATTCACCTAATTTGAGTAATGTATAAACCAGTTTGGGGAGAAAATTGACTTTCAAGGAAATTCTTTTTTTTCCAGTCAATGTATTTTTTCCCAAACCTTGCTTATTTTTTATTTTTTAAAAATGTTTATTTATTTATTTTTGAGAGAGAGAGAGAGAGAGCACGAGCAGAGAAGGGGCAGAGAGAAAGACAGGGAGGCAGAGAATCCCAGGCAGGCTCCAAGCTGTCAGCACAGAGCCCAAAGCAGGACTCAAACCCCCGAACTGTGAGATCATGACCTGAAGCGAAACCAAGAGTCAGACGCTCAACCGACTGAGCCACCCAGGTGGCCCAAACTTTATTTATTTTTAAAACTTGGGATACATTCTGGAAAGTTTTCGGATTCTATTTCCCTTTGGAGAACCTCTCTCCAGAGCAGCTCCAAAAGAGACCGGGCTTCTCGACAGCTGTAAAAGAAGTCAGCCGTGGGAGCCGGAATGAGATCTATCAAAGCACCTTTGATCGTTTGATTAGCTGTTTCACTCTTTCAAAAGCTGGGACGGGAGGTTATACTAGATTGTGTTACTTTCAACGTGTGCTTCCTCTTACCTCGTTCCAGCCAAGCTGCCCACAAGCAGACGGCAGCCAGGAGGGAGCAAGCGTGTCTTTCCCCTCTTCGCTTAGAGCCTTTCGAGTGCACATAGGGTTTAAGCAAACAGGGCGTGTCTGTCTAAGTAAGTGTCTGTCTGACCTCGTCGGTCGGTGCCTCATTGAAGAAGCTGCACTGCGGTGCGTGTTCCAGTGAGTTATGTGTGCTCGTAAAAACACACTGCAGTTTGCAAAGCTATCGACACTTAGTCGTGAAGCAAAAACACCTGTCAAAAGAGTCTTATTTTAACTTGTTAATGACACCACGAATAGACAGAGGACGATGCCATCATTTCAGCGGACAGTTTTACACAGCAGGCCTCTTCCAGGGCACTAGGAATAGCGCAGCCTGGCTCTGGTCCCTAATTAGAGAAGTCCCACCATGGACACCATACATCAGTTGTCATCGGAGAACTGTCCTCCTCTGTGTGCAGGGAGGCTAAGCCTCTGTTAGCACCGAGGCCAAACCCCGCAGCAATTCCGGCAGCCCAAGGGCTCCTGGACATGGCTCATTGCTCCGCAGATGACTTGATATTTTTCTTATAGCTCCGAGATGATAAAGTGGCTTATTAGGTACCTCTTGCATTCACAGGCACGTGATGCTCGTGGCTTTGAGGTAAGTTGGGAGAACAACTCACAACTCACCAAAGAACCTGATCCTTCACTGTACCGAATTCCTGACTTCCTTTGGAGGAGTACAGAGTTAGATCCGGGGGTTTCAACTAAATTCTGTCACTCCGCAGGCCTCCGCCAGCCGGACAACCCAGCACGCGGTACCCTAGGGGCCGTGCTGGACCTGCCCTGCCCGGGGGAGACATTCAGCTTCCTCTTTTTAAGACCGATCCTGCACAAGGCATGTCAGCAGGTGACATGATGTGAAGCATCACTAAAGGCTGAATTGTGTCCCTTGCAAAATCCATATGTGGAAGTCCTAAATTCACACGTCTTAGAATGTAACCGCGTGTTTGGAGACACGGTCCTTAAAGAAGTGATTACATTAAAATGAGGTCATAGGATGGTCCCTAATCCAATGTGATTGGTGTCCTTATAAGAAGAGGAAATAAGGACACAGATCTAGTCAGGATACAGAGGGAAAAGCGTGTGGAGACACAAGTAGAAGACCAGTATCTCCACGCCAAGGAGAGAGGCCTCCGGAGCAACCAAACCTTGCCAAGCACCCTGATCTTGGACTCCAGCCTGCAGAACTGGGAGAAAGTTAAGTTTCCATTGTTTAAAGAACTAGTCTGTGGTTCTTTGTTCTGGTGGCCCTAGCAAATTAATACAAGCATTTTCTAAAATCTCTTAGAAAAATAGGTTAGGTAAGCAGATTGTGACCACGTGATGATCAGCATATTTCTCCAGAGGATTTGAAAGAGACAAGAAGAGGGGCGCCTGGGTGGCTCGGTCGGTTAAGAGCCTGACTTCGGCTCAGGTCATGATCTCACAGTTCATGGGTTCAAGCCCAACGTCGGGCTCTGTGCTGAATGCTCACTCGGAACCAGGAGCCTGCTGCAGATTCTGTGTCTCCTTGTCTCTCTGCCCCTCTCCTGCTCCCACTCTGTCTCACTCTGTCTCTCAAAAATAAATATATGTAATAAAAAAAAAAAAGAAAGAGACATGAACAGTGTTGTAGGCCACAGACAAGGCCTATAAATAATAAAATTCCGCAATTTTAACTGAAAGAGCTGCCCACATGACAACGGTTTAGTGCAATAGATGAGTAGATTTACTTAAGTTTACATAAGTAGTAAAAATACCTCCAAAAAAGAGAAAAAATACCATTTTAAGAATTTAGGGAAAAGTGTTTTCTAACTGGTTTTTTTAAAGGTAAAATGGTCAAAGCTGTTTTTTTTTTGAATAGTATTGGTAGGACTTTGGAAATAAAGAGTGAGTTATGGTAGCATTGTCTTAGTTCTTTCATTCTTGCTCTAGATATTCATGTTTATTTACTCTTTGCTGAGCACTGAGCACTGAGAATGAGTGAGACACTCGCTGCGTCTGGGAGCTCACAGCCTTAGTGGGAAAGAGTGTCTCCACCACTCTTAATACAGTAGCGGGATCACTGTGCAAAGCATTCGGGGACAGAGAGAAAGCAGAGATCAAGAAATGCACCTGAAAAAGTCAGGGAAAACGTCACAGAAACAGAAATGGAACAAAACAAAACAAAACAAAACAAAAAAACATCGCTGGGGAGAACACTGTGTGGGCCCTGTGAGAATTGTTAACCTTTGGGCTTCCGGGGCCCTTCCTATAAAGTTGGGGGATAAAAATGCATTCTATATCAAGACTTTAGGAAGCGTTGTGGAGTGAGAGTACTTAGCACATAATTTATACACTCAGTAGATTTTCTTCCCTCTCTGCAGTTTGCTTCCCCTCTTTCTGCGTCTTCCTTCCCCAGACCCCTACCTCCTCCTTCTTCTTTGTCTGATCTTACAGTCTTTCTCTTTCTCCTGTTTTATCATGTATCAGGCATCATTCCAGCAAAAAACAACCTCAGTACCTGCCAGTGCACGGGTTAATCAGAGCCATTTAGGCACTTGCCAAATCTAGAGTCATGCCCTCTGTTGACTATCTAAATTGACTTAATGGTACCTCTCTAAAAAACAAAGCAAAAAACAAAACAAAACAAAAAAACATTAAAAAAGTAAACGAAGCAGGAGATTCTGAACGCCGAGAGACCAGCCACCAGCCAGAAGGCGACTGTTCACATCCATTTAGTTTTTACTCCAAAAACCGTTACACCATCTTATGCCCCGCATGCCTGTACATGTTGCCATCTTGGTTTCAGCCCTTAACTGGTGAGATTTCCCCTCTTGTTTCAAATGTTCCAGGAGGAATGTATTTCCAAATGCTTAGAGTGCATATACAAATGATCTGACTTTTAACAACACGTTTGTTTCCAGAAGGAGAAGATATTTGGACCCATTCTATAACTTCTCTTGGAGTACAAATAATTGGGCAAGTGAACCTGATGAACTTCATTACCTCCTTTGAGGCCAGAACAGCCCACAGGTCCCTCTGAATTTTTTTTTAAGCATTATTAAGCAGCAAGTCAGCCTGATTTTGTATAGCGATTTCTCAAGGAACTTTGCAATGGTGCTCTAATCCGTTTGTTGCAAAAATAAGAACTTTTTCTTTCATAGAAACTTATTGTGTGATGTATTTCGGTACAGTATGCACTGGTCTCCATTTGCTAATCTCCCTTATTTCTCTGAAGAAGTGAAAATGTATTGCCAGTCTGGTAAATGTTAAAGGGTTTTAGGTTTGTAGAGGGAACTATGGTTAAGGATTTTCAAGAAGATATGAGTACCAAAAATGAGACAATTTATACTTGAAAAACTTGCTACGTGATACTTCAAAATGCCATCATGGAGAAAAAATTTCAAACTTTGTTGTACTTTGTTCTGTGAGTTTTATATTGGGATACTATTTTCCTTTTGAATTATACATTTTGGGGGAGTGATGTGGGTTGCAGGGTGGGGATCCCACGGTCTTGGCAGAGATTGGTAAAGGTCTTAATCTGACCATTACTTGAGTCATTATCAAATAGATAACCCCAGAGACGCCTGGGTGGCTCAGTCGGTTAAGAGCCCAACTTCGGCTCAGGTCATGATCTCATGGTTTGTGGGTTCGAGCCCTGCGTCAGGCTCTGTGCTGACAGCTCAGAGCCTGAAGCTTGTCTTCAGATTCTGTGTCTCCTTCTCTCTCTGACCTTCCCCTGCTTGTGCTATCTCTATCTCTCTCAAAAATAAATTAAAAAAACAAAACAAAACGAAAAACAAATAGGTAACCCCAAAGTTTTTCTTATAGATGAAGATATACTGAAAATACACATAGAATATGGGAAGGGCACAGTGGCACATTCAGACTGGCTCTCTGGGGGCAGAAACTGGGTGTGAGACACAAATCAGTGGGCATATTAGGACAAAGACTCCAGAGCAGAAGATGAGAACCTGACTTTATGTGTTACAGTGGAAAACGGCCCCTTGACCCTAGCAAAGACAACAACAAAAATAAGATGATAATTTTGATTACTATTAAGAACAGAGCAGATTTGAATTAGAAATGAGCTTTTCAAAGAAAAGGATAGAATCGTGAATGTAAAAGATCAATAGGGAGCACAATTATCTCAAAATAGACACCATCCATGGAAAGCCCTATCACTGGACTCGTCTTATGTAGCCCCTTGCCCTGAGATGTCTTGCAACAGCACACAGCTGCTGACTGCTTTAAAACTCAAAACTGGAGGGATGCATGGGTGGCTCAGTCAGGTAAGCTTCCGACTTTTAATTTTGGCTTAGGTCGTGATCTCAGGGTCTTGGGATCAATCCCCGTGCTGAGCGTGGAGCCTGTTTAGAGTTTTCTCCCTCTCTCTCTCCCTCTGCCCCTCCTCCCCTTTCATGCTGTCTCTCTAAAATAAATAAAATGGTGGGGTGGGGTGGGGTGGGGGCACTTGTGTAGCTGAGTTGGGTAAGCAATTGACTTTGGCTCAGGTCATGATCTCATGGTCTACGAGTTTGAGCCCCATGTTGGGCTCTATGCTGTCAGCACAGAGTCTGCTTCAGATCTGCAGTCCCGTCCTCTCTCTGTCCCTCCCTCACTTGCTCTCTCTCTCTCTCAAAAATAAATAAACATTGAGAAGAAAATGAAAATAAATAAAATAAAAAACCTTTTTTTAAATAAATAAGAAAACCTGAAAACTGGAGTCCCTTGGGTAATATCACTGTGAGGGTTGAGAACACAAAGGATGCTAATATTTTACAGTGTTTATTATGTATAGGCACCCTTCCAAATATGTTATATTAATTCATGCAATGTAACCCATATGAGGTAGATATCAACTTGTATTATCCTGTTATACAAATGTGGACACTGAGGTACAAAGAACCAAAGTAATATCCTCAAAGACACATGGACAGTAAGAAACAGAACTAGTAATCAAAACCAAGCAGTCTGAATTCAGAGTCCAGTCATTTAACCACTTAGCTATCCCACCTCTCAGTAGGTTAAGTAAGACATGTGTGGTCCTTGGCCATCATGATGGTACACCCTAGAATTTCTGGGCCATCCTGTTTTCAAGGATTCTTTTTATTTTTTTTTAAATTTTTTTAATGTTTTATTTATTTCTAGGAGAGAGAGAGAGAGACAGCGTGAGCAGGGGAGGGTCAGAGAGAGAGGGAGTCACAGACTGAAACAGGCTCCGGGCTCCGAGCTGGCAGTCAGCACAGAGCCCCACGCGGGGCTCGAACCCATGAACTGCGAGATCATGACCTAAGCGAAAGTCGGACGCTTAACCAACTAAGCCACCCAGGCGCCCCTCAAGGATTCTGCTCATTGTACCCACATAAATTCCGGTATTCCAGACATTTTCTGTCACATACAATAAATGTTTGTATGTGAATGTGGAAGTTTCTTCAATCACCAAATGTCTCGACTTTAAAGTCCAGGTAAAAGCTATTATTTACACTCATAACTCATTGGCGTGAAAACACTCAACCTCCATGTACCTCTGTCTCCTCATATTTAAAATGAGAGTGTTGGGCCAGAGGGGCATCCAGGAAAGGACTGTGAAAATTCATTCATATCCTCTAATGTCCAGCAAAGTGCATTCCTGGAGGTAATTGAGTCTGCTCAAGTCAATGAGTCATTAACCATCTGGAACTCTCCACAGATTAATTACCAATACTATTGTTAAGACTGTAACCTGTTTTGTTTGTGCTTAGAGAAATGTTTTTGTGCTTTCATTCTTAATTTGGCAGCAGTTGATATTAATTCAGACCATACATTATACTCTTCGGCTTTTCCCACAGGCAATCTGATTATCCTACCCACAGAAACAGCAGAGAGCACCTAGCTTGTAAGATACCAGATGAACAATACTCAGTGAATGAGCTTTCTGTACTAAATGGGGCGTGAGGTTCATTGCACTCCTTATCGCAGTCAAGCAAACTTGCAACAGAGAGAAGAAGTAAGTCATTTAAATAAAGTGGAAGAGATAAAAGAAGAGTTCCAAGTCACTCAGCCAGTTAAAACCAATTTAGCACGTTCATAGAATTTAGAACTTTTCTGCTTAAAGCCCTTTAGTGGATTAAATATCCAGAGTTGGCAGAGAGAAAAGAATGAACATTTCTGGGCATTTAATATGTGCCAGTCACAGGGCAGTCTTTCTCTTTTTTTTAAATGTTTATTTATTTTTGAGGAGAGACAGAGTGAGAGCAGGGGAGGGGCAGAGAGAGAGGGAGATACAGATCTGAAGCAGGCTCCAGGCTCTGAGCTGTCAACACAGAGTCCTATGAGGGGTTTGAACTCATGAACAGTGAGATCATGACCTGAGCCAAAGTTGGACGCTTAACTGTCTGAGCCACCCAGGCGCCCCACTGTGCAGTCTTTTTTTTTTTAATGTTTTATTTATTTTTGAGAGAGAGAGTGTGAGGGACAGAGAGAGGGAGATGCAGTATCCAAAGACAGGCTCCAGGCTCTGAGCTAGCTGTCAGCACAGAGCCTGATGCAGGGCTCGAACCCACGAACTGTGAGATCATGACCTGAGCCGAAGTCAGACGCTTACCCGACTGAACCACCCAGACGCCCCATGTGCAGTCTTTAAGACAATAACAACAGTTGCAAACATTTCTTCCACATGCACCACTCCAACTGCTCTACACCTTTCCACTCATATAATCCTCACAGTGGCCGCAAAAATAAGCCCAGTTTTTATCCCTATGTTATTGCTTTTAAACTTATAACAAATTTAAGAGAGAACCAACATTACCCCTATTTTTCAAATGAGGCACAGTTTTCAGACAACTGTATAATTTGACCATGGCCTGACCGCTAACGAATGACTTAAGTCAGAATTCACACTCATGTCTGTATGACCCCAAAATTGTGGTTTTTAAAAAAATGTGGGTTTTTTTTTGAGAGAGAGAAAGAGGAAGGGCATGCGCATAGAGTGGGAAAGGGGAAGGGGGGAGGGGTGGAGACAGAGAGAGAGAGAGAGAGAGAGAGAGAGAGAGAGAGACTCCCAAGCAGGCTCCGTGCTGCCAGCCTAGAGCCTGATGTGGGCTCAAATCCACAGACTGTGAGGTCATGACCTGAGCCGAAATCAAGAATCAGACACTTAACTGAGTCCCCCAGGCGCCCTTTTTTCCTGCCTCACCATGAATCTCAATATTTTTGAAAAGCTCCTCATTGTATATTGTATTTGACAATTTCCAAGTTGGGAGGGCCCTTAATGATTTCAAGCTTATTTCTTTTTATATTCTAGAAAACCATTGCTTTTTCCAAAGGGTGCACTGGTCTGAAACCCCAGTCTCTGCCTTCTTAACCTAATCGTCTTTACTTCTGTGATTAGGATTCACACAATTTTAACACAATGATTCTTAAGTCGGAGTATGCATCAGAGAGCTCCCCTGTGGTGATTTTAAAACTACAGATTGCCTCGCACCATCATAGACCTAGAGAATCCAGGTTACCTAGTCAGAAAATGCATGACACAATATTACTCTAACTTCACAAACTATTAATATAATTATTTACTCTAAACTCCTAGAAACTAGACTTTGAATCACTTATTACTGTCAGAATTACAATGGACTGGACTTCAAGACATACCATGACTTCAGTAGAATAGCAAGTAGAGAGCCAGGATCAAAGACTATGGGTTCTGGGGCGACTCGGTGGCTCAGTGGGTTAAGCCTCTGATTCTTGATTCTGGCTCAGGTCATGATCTCACAGTTTGTGGGTTCAAGCCCTGCGTCAAGCTCTGGGCTGATGGTGTGGAGCCTGCTTGGGATTCTTTCTCTCCCTCTCTCTCTCTGCCTCTCTCTCTCCTATTTATTTTCTCTCAAAAATAAATAAATTATTATTATTATTTTTTTAAAGAACTATGGGTTCTGACTCAGCAGTAGACTCGGTTGTAGATCTGGTCCTTGAAAGAAGTGACTGGAAGTTTGCTGGTGCACAGTAAACTAAGGAGGTAGTAGTCAGGGGTCTTTGGGCAGTGAAGATGTTTGAAGTCAGGCAGGAGGTAACATTGTCATTCTGCATAATCTGAGTTAGAACAGGTCCTTAACCAGAGCAGTGATCAAAGGAAGAGTCTACACTCTGGGAAAGGGGGACTGACAAGGTAGAGGACAGTTGTCAAGGCTTCAGTCATATAACTTGGGCTCTGGAGCAGACATTCAACCCCACAAAGAGTTCGTAGTACTAAGAAGGAGCCATGGCTTATTTCTTTATGTAAACAACCATTTCTTCAAGTATTGGTCACCTCTTAGACCAGGCACTAGACAGAGTGGGTGGCTTGTCTATTCTATCATTGTACTGCAGATTATTCATTATTTCTTGACCATCCAGTACAATAGAACACCCTTCCCATATTTAAAAATTCCCCGACCTATGATTCTGAGGATGCATAGAAGCATATATTAATATATATGAATATATATTAATTATACTAGACACTGTTCTTTCTTTTTGATGATCAGCATCTGAACCTCATTATACTTTGGCAATCCCTTACCTCCTTTCTGATTGGATCTAAGTGAGCAAGAAGGAGCAATTTTTTTTCTAGACACGTTGATAAGACGTTTGCATGTCAAAGAGTGGGAAGTAAATCTGAGAAGAATTCAGGGGCCTGCCCCTCTCAGCCTCCATGAAACTTCTAGGGACCCAGTGATCTACAGCAGGTCCAGATACCCCTTCTAAGTAAAGGATAATTTGTTGCCTCTGGCTCTTAAAGATATCAGCCCTAATACCTGGAATCTGTAAATGTTACTTTATATGGTCATGTTTTTGCAGAAGTAATGAGATTAAGGATTTCAAGGTAAACTGATTCTCCTGGGTCACCTAGGTGGACCTCATCTGTCATTGCAAGTTATTGGAAGAAGCCCGAGGGACATTTGGCAACACACTCCAAGAAGGCAGTGTGAAGACAGAAGCGGAAGTTGGAGTATTGTTTTAAGTCACATGGTTATGAACAACAACCACAGAAAATGAATATGGATTTTTCTATTAATAACTGGAAAGAGCAGATACCAGCAGCTAACTTTCCTGGCCTCTCTTGCAGGGAGGGCACACACATATGCTTGGGGAGATGCATCCTGGGACTAGAGTCAGGAATTTCTGGTACAAAATGGCGGGGCTGTAGAAAATTCTCCCTGGGTTACAGGAAGGTGGATTTTCTGCAGCGGGAATGTGGGACTAGTTCAGTGGGGGAAATCATGGCCCCACTTCTGGCTGTAGGGCCTCCAGCCAGCCTGGTGCACCTGACTGTCCAGTAACTCCGTAAGCTGTTGATGTTCTTTCAACACATTGCCTTTCTGTTCATTGTGTTCGTTCCCACAAACTAAAACCCTGACCAATACATGGCTTTGCCATTTGTGTGGGTAATTTTCCAAAACTTTCTCTTTCTCCTTTGGTAGAGAGAGCAGTATAGAGAAAATGGTATAGATATAGCCATACATATACATTTGATTCTCTCACCTTCGAAGAGGAGATGTGAAAGACGTACCAAGTGTGTGTGTGTGTGTGTGTGTGTGTGTGTGAGTAAATGCACATAGATAGTGTTTGCGGGCATGCAAAGAAATTGTTTATAAGGTTTCTTTGATGTTTATCAAAGATGGAAGATTTGAACCCAAAGCGTAGCCATTGCTTCTCAGAAGGAGGGGAGCCTCAGGAGGAGACAGCCTATGAGGAAGATGCGTGTAGTATAGGAGCCAGCCTTGGGGCTCAGGTGCACCAGCAGGTAGTTGATCCTACCCTGACGGCCAGGCCCAGCGAAGGATAGAGCGCCATGTACAAGCTGAGCTCCAGTGTCATGGAGAAACTGTCAGAGGATGCGTCTATCTTGAATGTAAAATAGACAACCTGAGTCCCAATTTGTCCTGTGGCTTTCCCTTGGCTGATACCTTCTCAGGGGAACAGCACAGTAAAATCACAGGACAGGAGAGGTCACAAAACGGAATCTAGGGAAAGAGAACTCATTTGTATTCAACATTTGCCATAAGCCGGGCTCTTCATTTCCCACGTCGGTTAATTCTTTAAGCAGCCTAATGATGCAGAAACTCTCATTAATATTCTGAAGATGAGAAAACCTCACTTCTGGGTGGACAAGCCCCTTCCTGGAGGTCACAGGGAAAAGGGTGGGTTCCACACCCAGGCCTGCCCTTCTCCAAACCCATATTCTCCACTTGCTGCCAAGTTCACCTGCTGCCTTGTGACAAAGGGAAATGATGGGACTCGGGTAACCTCACACAGTTTCTAATCTAGAAAGAACCTTAGGATAAATATTTAAAAAATTTTTAAAAACATGACCAAAAAGGTCTCTATTTTTACAAAATAACATCCATATCCATAAACAGTATAAAGATTAAGACATACTTGGGGCGCCTGGGTGGCTCGGTCAGTTAAGTGTCTGACTTCGGCTCAGGTCATGATCTCACAGTTCATGGGTTTGAGCCCCGCGTCAGCCTCTGTGCTGAAAGTTCAGAGCCTGGAGCCTGCTTTGGATTCTGTGTCTCCTTGTCTCTCTGCCCCTCCCCCACTCATGCTCTCTCTCAAAAATAAATAAACATTAAAAAATTTTTTAAAAATTAAGACATTATTTGTTAAAAGAAAATATCAATTAGTAAATAAGAATATCCAGAATATATCTATAGTTTAATACAGTAACTTAAATAACAATTGACCGATTCATTCTAACACACTTGGCAAAAATAACCTTCAAATATCCATAAGCATGTAATTCCTAAGTTATACTTCGAGCCCAGATGCTTCTCAGTGGTAGATAGAATCACAAAGGTGATTCTCTGTCTCCTGGTTATTTAATCAAGCCCTAACTAAGGTAGTGCTTCTGTGAAGGGATTTTGCATTTGTAATCAAGATGTCAGATCAGTTGACCTTAAGACATGGTGATTATCCAGTGGCCTTGACTCAATCAGGTGAGCCCTGAAAGTCCCTAGAGTTTTCTCTGGCCAGTGAGAAAGTCCCAGAGATCCAAAGCATTAGAAAGACCACCTGTTCTTGCTGGTTTGAAGGAATGCAGGCAGCTTCTAGGAGTGAGGAGCGACCCTAGCCAAGTTGACAGCTGGCTAGGAAATGGCAACCTCAGACCCTCAACTGCAAGGAACTAGATTCTACTAACAGCCTAAATGAGCTTGGACATAAACTCTTCCCCAGAGGACCTAAATCAGAACACAGCTTAGCCAAAACCTTGATTCCAGCTTGGTGAGGCCCCACACAGAGAATCCTGGAGAGTCCACCTGACCTTCTCACTTACAGGACTGTGAGCTAATACTTGGGTGCTGCTTAGTAGAAGTTTCTACCATAAACTTAGAAGGGTCATCGAAAACTAAATAGTAGAAAACTACTAATCGGGGCTCCTGGGTGGCTTAGTCGGTTAAGCGTCCGACTTTCGCTTGGGTCATGATCTCGCGGTTCGTGGGNGCATGAATTTGTGTATACCACTTAGGATACATCCATAAACAAAAGGAATATGGTTCTGTCCTGGGGCCCTTCTATTCCATTAGAAAAGGTAGATATAGTGACCTCCTAGTCAACCTCCTCTCTCCTTCCTCTTCTTTCTGTGTGCCCCCTCTCAGTGGACATCATGGTGGCATCCACTCGATGCCAAGTTAGAAAACTTGTGTCCTTTTCTGTCTTTCTCCACCACATGTGCAATCAGCCAACAGATCCTATTTATTCTCCTTCTGTAATATCATTCAAATATGCTACCTTATTTCCAAACACAGGTCCTTCCTTAGTACAAGCTACTAGCACCTTACCCTCAGATTACTGCAACAGCTTCTTGGTTTAATGTTTATTTATTTATTTTGTGTGTGAGAGCTCAAGCAGGGGAGGGGCAGAGAGAGAGAGGGAGAGAGAGAGAATCTCAAGAAGGCTCTGTGCTGCCTTGGAGCCCGATGTGGGGCTCGAACCCACAAAGAGTGAGATCATGACTTAAGCTAAACCAAGAGTAGGATGCTTAACCAGGAGCAACCCAGGAGCCCCTACTGCAACGGTCTCTTAAATGCCCTTCTTCCATTGCCCACTTCATTCCTGATCTCTGGTTTATTCACACTGAAGCCAGAATAATTTCCCATTAGCACAGATCTGGCCATTCACTCCCATGCTTCGAGTCTCCCAAAGTCCCCTGCCTTCAACTCTAACAATATCCAAACCTCATGCAGATCCATGAGTTATATCACACCAATATTTTAATGTTTATTTATTTTTGAGAGATGGAGGTGAGCAAGGGAGGGGCAGAGAGAGAGGGAGACACAGAATCCGAAGCAGGCTCCTGGCTCTGAGCTGTCAGCACAGAGCCCCACATGGTGCTCAAACTCATGAACCGCGAGATCATGACCTGAGCCGAAGTCGGACACTTAACGGACGAGCCCTTCCTCATTTTCTTTCTCCTGCAGCTACAATACTGTCCAGCCACACTGAATTACCCAGACATCATCTCTCTGTCTACCAGCGCTTTTCCCTCCAGGTGAGCCAGATCTCCACCCCCAACTCCAACTTTTTTTGTCTTACTCTTTGTCTTTATTTTCACTTCTGGAAAGACTTAATGCTCTTTCATGGGCTGCCTTGTGCCCTATACCTGGCCTCTTTTAGTATTTCCCACTCAGCGTCTGTTCAATGGATAGTTGATAGTATTAAGCAACATTCTGATTAGTAAAATTGATTAACTCAAGCTTTGCTGACAGTCGCTTTACATCATGAGCTAAAGTGATTCGATTTATCTCAAAACAACCTCATTGTTGAGTGTATTTGTTGTATCCATTAAATTGATCATAAAAGGCTTTCTGTGAAAATCCTTCCTTTGCCTGCTGTATTCTGTATGCCTGTTCATTATAAAGCTGGGATTGAAATAAAGCTGCACTGAAATGCTTTAAAAATATCATTTTATGAATAATATGTCTGAGAGAGAATTTCTGAATCTGTTTGCAAAGCTGCCATCAATCTGTCACCTTAAAATATTTTCACTAGCTGTTCCCACATTTACCAATGTTATTGCCATAAATCTCACACAGCGATTTTGTTGAATGAATGAATGTTGATAAGCATATGACTATGTTTATCAGAAACCCGAAGAGCCACTGGGGAGAGGGGAAAACTGAAGGCATCACCGTGCAGATAAGTGGGTCTCATTAAAGCTTCCAGACTGGGACCTATTGACAACACACTATGGGCAGCGATGTGACAGAGTGAGGAGACTGCAAGGGGATAGGGGTCGGGAAAACACCGAGAAATAAAGACGGAAACCAAAGTTCTGCACAAAATGGGTAGATAGCAAGGATGAGAAGGGCAATTTTTACTGGGCACTTTTCTAGTTATTTTCTCTTTCTCACTGTGTGTATTATATTTGAGCTTTTGCAGAGAACAGGGCAAGGGAATACCAAGCAGCAAAATGGCTTATAATGCAAAACAGTCTTCTGCTGGCCATGTTGACCAGAGCTTTTTGTTATAAGCAAATGATATCTGCTCTGATTGATTCGCACACAAATGAAATTTATTAAGAAGACCCTGAATAGTTCACAGAATAGCAACAAGGCTAGAGAATGTGGCTTGGGGGTTACTCAGCCACACACAAACACACAGAGTCCCCAACCAACACATCTAAGTTAGTTGCTAGCTTATACAGCTTGTATTCCTAATGTTGGCTCTGAACATTGGCCACTGGCCAAAGGACACCATTATGAGTACTTCTCCACGGCTACCTCGCAAACTTCATTTATACTGATTGTTACCACTGCATGAGAGAGACCCCTTTGCCTCTCTGAATCTCTAGTTTCCAAGTTAAAGTCAAGGGCAGGTGTATTAGATGCTGTATAGCCAAAAATAATAACAAATAACTGCCAAAACCAAACACATGAATTGATAGCATACATTGGATAAATTGAACTACATTAAAATTAAGGATTCTGTTCATCAAAAGGCATCATCAAGAGATTTCAAAACAAGTCATAAACTAAAAGAAGATATTTACTTCATGTATATTCAACAGAGGGTTATTATTTGGAATACATAATAAATTCCTATGAATCAGTAAGAAAAAAATAGAAAAATGAGCAAACATATGAGCAAGAATTTCATAGAATCATAAAAAGCATATATGACAATATCTTTAACGTTATATATAATCAGTAAAATGGAAATTTTAAAAAATTAGATGCAATTTGGTATTCACCAAATTAACAAAAATTAGAGTCTGACAAGAACAAGTGTTTGTAAGAATCTGAAAACGGAGATTTCTCATACATGTTGGAGTTAGTCTCAGTGAAAATAAATCTTTTGGAAACCCATTTGGCCTTGGCCAGTAAAATTCAACAAATAAATATGTTCTGAGCTAGATATTTTATCCTTGGACTATAATACGAAGAATCTCTTGTTTATGGGGACAAAACCTAGTAAGGACACAATGGCACTGTGATATAAATTGGAAATATCTAATTTATTAATAGTGGGAGAGAAAATACTCTTTGTTTACATTTATTTATCAGCATACTTTACATTAGTGGAAAAATCAATGAGCTATAGTCACTCAGATCATCATTCATGACCCTAAAAAGCATGACACCGAATGAAAGTAGTAATTCCAGAAGAAAATCTACAATTTCATTTATGTAAAGTTTAAAAACTCAGCACTATATTGTAAAAGGATAATGAAAGTGACGAAACTACAAAGAACACCAGCACGGTGGTTAATTAACCGTTGGAACAGTGATTGAAGGGGTGCATGGGAAGAGACACCTGCACACCACAGCAATGGCATCCAAAGTCCTGGGTATCTAGGGGCGCCTGCGTGGCTCAGTCAGTTAATTGGTTAATCGTCCGACTCTTACTTTCGGCTCAGGTCATGATCTCACAGCAGCTTGTGGGATCAAGCCCCATATCAGGCTCTGCGCTGACAGCATGGAGCCTGCTTGGGATTCTCTCCCTCTCTGTCTCTCTACTGTTCCTGCTGTATTTCTCTCTCAAAAATAAATAAACTTAAAAAAAAAGTCCTTGTTATCTTTTGTCTTTTAAGTTGGCTAGAGATTACATGGATATTCATTTTACTGTTGCTCTTTAATGTATACGTATATATCTACATTGTCCAGTCTTTGGAATGTTTTCTAAATTTCACAATTAAAAATTAATAAGTCTTACATAGACAATGGGATTGGTGGAGGTAGGACTGGGTAGGATGGCTGTATTTTTGGCCCCAGGGAGGGGGTAGCCCCTCCTTTTCTGAGTCCCACAGGGAGTATTTGTACCTCCCAGAGCTGTTGTGTTGGGAACAGCTTCTCATGCACGGTTCCCTGGGAGAATAGCAGTGACCTTCGCGAGGGTTCAGCAGCTCTTTATTGAAAGGTTTGGGAGGAGGGGTAAGTGAATGGTACGTCCACAGAGAGAATATGGCTTTTGTGCCCTTGGGTCTGGTTACCAGTTATCTTGCAGCACAACTACACTGTTTATGTCTAAGCTTTTTGCCAAGAGTCCCCTCTGGACGCTCCCAGATCTTCTGTCTGTCCCTTCCCCAGAGGACTTCTCTCATTTCCTGCTCTCTGTTCCTCAGTCTCCTGTTCCTCACTCTCTGATTCCTTACCTCTCAGGTCTTTCACTTTCATCTTGTAAAGCACTGTCCCTTTAACTTTTTCTCTGGCCTGTGTCCCATCTCTGTGTCCCCACTCTCTAGAGCCAGGGTCTCCCGATTCAACTGTGTCTTCCGTACTTCACGCAATTTGCCACCTACAGCGTTGGACTCCAGTTAGGCTTTTCCGCCATCCACTTACTGTTTCTCCATGACGAGGTGCATGTAGTTTCTGGCCAGATGTGCCTTCTTGCCCTGGGAAAAAAAATAAAATGAGTTTTAGGCTTCTGGAGGGTGGGGGGGCCTATGGACGGCAAAAGCAGGCTTTCCCCTGGGCTGCAGCTGTTCTTAGTCTCCCCGTCGGTAGCCTCCAGGGTCCAAGTCAAACACATATCACAACACTGCGGATTCATTTCTTTCTAAAAACTTCAGCTAGTGTGCAGAAAAATGCATGTTCTGCCTGTAAGAGAACTTTGAGCCCCTCCTCTTTTTTTTTTTTTTTTTTTTTTATTTTGCTAACTGATACCCAATACCCAGGACTTCATACACTACAAGATGTCTACCCTGTTTTTACAATGAGTGACATTAGAAAACATTCTCTGTTAACTGACACTGGATGGTAAGAAGCAGGATAGCTAAGGGGTGATTGTCCTTTAAGAATTAAGTTGTCTGGAATGGGGGTGCCTAGGTGGCTCGGTCCATTAAGTGTGTCACTCTTGATTTCGGCTCAGGTCATGATCTCAGGATGGTCAGATTGAGCCCCACACTGAGCTCTGTGCTGAGCATGGAGCCTGCTTGGGATTCTCTCTCTCTCTCTCTCTCTCTCTGCCCCTACCTCTGATGGTTCTCTCTCTCTTTCTTTCTCTCTCTCAAAAAAGAAAAAAAAAATTAGGTGCTCTGGGTTTGAATGCCAGCTTCACCCCCTCCCAGCTGGCTTACCTTGGACAAGGGACCTAACCACCCTGGCTCAACTTTCTCAATCGTATGGAAATCGCAGCATCCTACCCCCATCAGTTAAATAAAATAGTCCATGTAAAGCACCTGGCACATGGCCAAGGTTCAGTGTTAGTTATTATGATGTCGTGCACAAACCACATCTGTCTAATTACAGAGTTTTCCCTTGTGAGTGATGAAGTGGGTGGGTGGGGGCGGGGCCCAGCAAGGCAAGGGAGAGAAAATCCTTGCATTAACATTGGGTGTTTTCATCCCAAGTGGTATGTACTTTAGAAACAGCATTCATTTCTCTGCTGAGACAGCTCGGTGGGTGTAGACATGGCACGGGATGATGACCAGCGTGACAGTGAGAGTGTCTTGGACCTAAACAGATCACTTTTTAACAACAATCAAACCTTTTTCTTGCTTTTCAAAAATTGATGACAGAAAGCCATCTGAACATGTCTGCTTTTAGGAACAGGCACATAAATCTGTCTTCATTTTAAATTTTCCTCTGAGGAAGAGAAACGTGGCAAATGAATATAAATAGTTAGAGGTTTCTTATTCTTCTTCTTTTTTTTTCCCCTACCAGATGTCAAGGCTGACACGTGTTAAATTTCCAGTTGGATTTGGAACACAGATTTCGGAAGAAATGCACCTTGGGTTCTGTGAACTCTCAAAAGTTGGAGACTGGAAGGCATATGGGAGTTAGATCCGGGGGCATGCCAATCCCAGCCAGGCCAACCAATGGCTGCAGATTTGCTTTTCCTCTGCTCTGCCAACATTTGGGGAAAAGGACTTGGCTGCTCTCTCAAGCAGAAATAAACTCTGGAAGCTAACAGGAAGCTGGAGGAAGACAAAACCCATGTGTATAATGAGGGAGCTGTGGACTATAATGGAGCCTAGAATTAGCAGGCTAGACCTCCCAGCTTCTCCTAGAACTTCAAATCTTAAAAAAAAAAAAAATCATTTTAAAATGTTGTTTGCAAAACAGTTCTCCAGCCAGTACTCATATTTGTCATCCCTGCAGTGATTTTACTTGTAGATAGTACTTTGAGAATTGTGGGGTGATTTGAAGCCTGTTTTATTTAACTTTCTACTTCTTCCCTGGGGTAGTGTATGGCCGTCTAAGGTGATAATGAAATTGTTCTAGAAATCCATCTCCCATCCCAACCCTGTGGATATCTAGAACTGCATCTGCATGAAAGACCTTGGCATAAATGGTAAAAGGCATACAGATGAAAGACAGAAATAGAGACGCCTGAGTGGCTCAGTTGGTTGAGCATTCAACACGGGAGAATGTGGCTTCCTTACCAATAGGCAAGAAGACCTAATCTGTTTGTGACTCAGTTTCTTCATAGTAGGATATGTGAAGTTAAAATATCTAAACAGAGTAAGTTTTTTCTTCCAGGAGGCTATAGATAAAGGGAGTAGAGTAAGACATTTGTGAATGGATAAGCATTTAAGGAGTTTCTTAAGAGAAAGAACTTGGAGATATAGACTAATCTTGGGAGACTCACACATAAAGACCCATAGAGCAACTTTAAGTCAAATTATAAAAATTGGACGTTCTGCTATTTATTGGATCTTTCCCAGTCACAGGATCATGATACTGAAATGACCACATTTCTCCTTCTATTAGTCTGATACTTCATCTGCCTCCACTGCTTCCCAAGGCAGCCCATCTATTGCTGGTGGCTGTTATCTTATCTTATCTTATCTTATCTTATCTTATCTTATCTTATCTCTTAAAATTTTTAAGCGTTTATTCGTTTTTGAGAGACAGAGCGTGATCAGGGAAGAGGCAAAAAGAGAGGGAGACACAGAATCCAAAGCAGGCTCCAGGCTCTGGCTGTCAGCACAGAGCCCAATGTGGGGCTCGAACCCACAAACCGCGAGATTATGACCTAAGCTGAAGTTGGACGCTTAACTGACTCAGCCACCCAGGCACCCCTATTTTATTATTTTTAGAGAGAGAAAAAGAGAGAGAGAATGCTGGGGAGAGGCAGATGGAGAGGGAGAGAGAGAATCCTAAGCAGACTCCACGCCCAGCACAGAGCCTGATGAGGGGCTTAATCTCATGACCATGAGATCATGCCTTGAGCCCAGATCAAGAGTTGGACACTTAACCGACTGAGCCACCATGTGCCCCTAAAATCCTTTCTTTGTTGCAGTGAAGTCTGCCTATCCTTGATCCTTTTCATTATTATTTAAATTTTTTCTGTTCCAAGCAGAATGTGGAATAAGCAGGGAACATTGTTCATGACAAACAGGGGAAAACACAGCTCCCCGAAGAGAATATGCAAATGCCATTGAGCATGGGAAAAGATGCACACTCTCTTTAGTCATCAGGGGAATGCAGACTGAAACCAGAATAAATGATCTCTGCATGAACATCAGAACGGCAAAAACTTTTCAGCCTAACAATTTCAGGTGTGAGCAGGGACATGAAGCAACGTGAACTCTCATACATTGCCGGCTAGAATGTCAAAAGCACAAGCACTGTGGAAAACTGACAATTTCTGCTAAAGCTGACAAGGCCTGTCTTAGGATCCGGCAATTCACACCAAGGGAAAGGAATAGGTACGTCCACGAAAATAGACGTGTGAGAATACTCAGACCAGTTTTATACATAATGACCTCCAACTAGAAATAACCCGAATTGCCACCAACTGAAAAATTAGTAGCATGCTGTACAGCGGGAAACTTTGCAAAGATAAAAAGAACAAACAACTGAAATACACTACAGCATGAATGAATCTCACAGAATTACGTTCAGTGAAAAAAGTCAGACATGAAAAAACCCATGCCCTATATGATTCCAAATTTGTTTGATGTTCAAGAAGTGTTGAAACTAACCAATGATGGTACAATTCAGAATAGCGGTTCTCTGCAGAGGTGGGGGATGGATGGATATAGAGTGGGAAGGAGCAAGTGAAGAACTCATGGTTTCAGGAATGTGCCAGAAATGATCTATATCTTGATCTGCACAGTGATTACAGGAATATATGTATATGTAAAAAATCATCAAGTTGGAAACCTAGTATTACTTCACTGTAGGCACTGTGTTTATCCCTCAATAAAGCAAAACAAACCAAAACTACATGAAATGGGAAAGTCAGGTTGAGTACGGAAAAAGTAAATAAATGTGAGTGAAACAAACCAAAAAGATATGAAATGGGAAAGTCAGGTTGGGTACGGAAATGAAGACAGGGAGGAGGGCTGTGTGCTTTGGATCTAGAACAGACAAGCAATGGGGGGCGGAAATATTACCTTGAACTAAACCAAAACCTGCTAGAATCTGCAAACACAGTGAACTCATTTGTTTCTCTCTAGCATTTCATTCTGATTGAGGGATTAAGTTTAGAGTTGCCGTAAGGCAAGCTCCCTGGGAAACAGGCTCCCAAGAAGAGATTTATGTGCAGGAGTTTTATCAGGGAGGATGCTTATAAGAACATTGCCAGTAAGAAAGTGAGGGAAGCACGACTGGGCAGAGAGAGAAGATGAAGGTGATGGTATTTTACCAGACTCAGCCAGTTCTACCAGGAGCTCTTACACTCAAAGTTGTGGCAGAGAGGCCAAGACTTTGCACCCTGCAGCAACCGTTCATTGCTGCCCTGAGGAGGGCGCATAACCTTGGGTGGGGTGCTGCCTTGGGTGGGGTGCTGCCTTGGGTGGGGTGCTGCCTTGGGTGGACAATAACCCGCAGAGAGGGATTCAACTAGGAACCATTAACGGTTAACATTCCAGGCAGCTGGAAGAACTATCGTTGTTGGTCTGTAAGGCACAGTCTGGGCAATGCATCAGCGTATCCATCCTTTGTGATATTTGCTTCTTAGTAAGTTTACCTCCACCCGGGACGCATTTCTCTAGGATTCTGCTTGGTCTCATCTCCTAGGTAAACCCACAAGAGGAAGGTTAGTGGGATGAGCCACAGACCACACCACTCTAACTGGCTTTGAGGTCACAACTGATTCTCATTCTCTTTTCTTCCTCTACCTGGTCTGTATTTTTTTCACCTTTGGCTGGCAGCTCTGTTGGTCTGGTGGCTTTTCTTATGGTGTGATACTTACCCTCATCCCTGAGGAGGTTGGACTCGCGGTCACCATGCCTTTCTCACGCTGTGCCTCCTGAACTTGTCCATTTACTGTTAAAATTGGGAGGAGTGCTTCAAGACATGCCCCTGAGAGCAAAGCTATCCTTCCCTGGCTGTGTGGAGCACTGGAAGCACTAAGACCCACCGTAGGCATGTTGGTAAGCTAGGCCACTCCTTCTTTAATCCCTATGGTTCTTGGATCTACATATTAAACCTACTGAAGACACAGCACCATATAATGGTTTTTTGACCCTGTGTCTGATCATGTTCCTGAAGGCGAACACCCTATTCTTGCAGAGTTTCGTCTTCCAATGGGTGCTTCCAATAGCTTTATCTTTAAAAGGGCGGTCCGTCATTCTTATCGACTTAGCAGATTGTGGGCGGTGTGGTATGTGACAGGATCAGGGTGTCCCATGTGCACACAGCTGTTCCTCTTTTGGTGAAATGTAGGTCTCTTGGTCTGAAATGATGCTCTGCATTAACCCGTGCAAATGCATCAAACATTCTGTCAGTTTTCCATAAATCGTGGGGACTGAGGCCCTGGGATCAGGAAAGGTAAACTCATATCTTGAGTATGTTACTATTCCAGGCAGAATGAACCATTGCCCCATCTAGGATGGAAGAGGTCCAGTGTAGTCAATTTCCAAAATGACTAATCTGTTCCTTCTAAGGATAGTTCCTTCTAGGAGTAGAATATCAGGGGCTCAGTGTTGGTCCATGTTGCGGGTAGTTTGATTATTCGGAGCGACAGAAACAGGTCAGCTTTATGTGAGAGCTCATACTATTGGAACCATATGCAGCCTTCTCTCTGATGTCATGGCTATAGTGGCCCAGAAGTGGGGTGGCTGACGACAGAGACTGGCTGACACCAACCAAATGAGCCACTCCGTCTACTTGGTTGTCTGGTGCCTCTTCTGTGGCAAATTCTCTCATTTTGGGTATAGCCTTGTGATGCACAGTGTTGGTTCACAACTTCTTGGGCGCTCCCAGGTGTAATCTGAAGTTGGCCGCCATATGTGGAGGGTAGGGGGAGACTGAAGAAAGAGACAGGCCATTCCTGGTTGGTAGGTGGCAGGGAACTTACACAGGAGGCTGTCTTGGGCAAGCAAGGCAGGTGGATTCCTACACCCACCCTCCAAATCCTAAAAGTTTATAAAGAAGCCCTAACTGGGCTAAGTCACGTGTACCGTGTAGGTGTTCTCAATACCACATTGTCATCTCAAGGCTACATTTTTGGAGCTGACTCTGGTGGTGGGAAAGTCAGGTGAATCCCACATTCCAAAAATAGGGAAGGGGATGAGGAGCCTCTGAGTGGCTGGATCCAACTTACAAGTCATGGGCAGTCACGTCTTTTCGATGACCTTCCCCAATACCCAGCACTTCACACGTTGTGCCAGCTTCCACAGGTGCACCCACATGCTGCTTCCCAGACTTCTTTCCACCTGTTTCTTTCCAGACTCCTGACCAAAAGCCAAACCACTCACTATTGTGTATATTTTTCTGTTTTATATTTACTGCTGATCGCTTTTTTTCTTCATAAAGTAGGTGATCAGGGATACTTCCCATATCTATGGTAATTGGAAGGATTTCTCCTCACCTGTGTCTTTCCACACCACCTGGGAGGGGAGTTACTTGGGACCAAAATTTATTTTTGGCTTGTACTTACATACCAAGACAACTTATTCTTTTTTTTTTTTAATTTTTTTTTCTTTTTTATTTCTAGGAGAGAGAGAGAGAGAGCGTGAGCAGGGGAGGGTCAGAGAGAGAGGGAGTGACAGACTCTGAAACAGGCTCCAGGCTCTGAGCTGGCAGTCAGCACAGAGCCCGACGCGGGGCTCGAACCCACGAACCGCGAGATCATGACCTAAGTGAAAGTCGGACGCTTAACCGACTAAGCCACCCAGGTGCCCCAAGACAACTTATTCTTAAACCAAGCTTGGCCTTTTCCTTCTCTGTCAGCTGGGGACCCACATATGCAGCAACAGATGTGATTTGAAAGAGGGGCAGTGATATAGTAGTCAATGACACAGGCGTCAGGGCCACCTTACTTATACCCTCTGGCTGTGGCTCAGGTCCAGAAACTGGGCAAGGGGTCATAATGTTTTATTGAGGCAGCCTCCTGATCTTTCTCCTTGATTTCTTTGTTTTGTAGCTTGAGCAGTACAGCTGTTTCTTGTCCATCTATTTTGTCCTTAGGGTTTCCATAATTCTGTTAACTATTTCCATAGCTCTTCATGGGCCAATCCCCACCTAGTTATGACCTTGACACTTATTATGACAATTCTATGCACTTGCTTTTGGCTATTAAGCACTACAAACTGACCTCCATTCTTTCTTTTCTTTTCTTTTTTTATGCTTATTTATTTTTGAGAGAGAGAGAGAGAACAGACAGAGTGTGAGTGGGGGAGGGGCAGAGAGAGAGAAAGACAGAATCTGAAGCAGGTCCAGGCTCTGAGCTGTCAGCACAAAGCCCCATGTGGGGCTCAACCCCACGAGCCATGAGATCATGACCTGAGCCGAAGTTGGATGCTTAAACACTGAGCCACCAGGCAGCCCTGGCCTCCATTATTTCAATATCTTATCCTCATTTCTATCAGAGATACAGTTCTAGAACAGCATCTCCTACCATTAGCCTGGTCTGTGGAAGACAGACACCACTGAGCTCAGTGAGGCCTGTTTCCTCCAGGCCTTCCCACTGTACATAGTTTGAAGGTTTCACTTTTTAAATGGTACATTCTCTGAGCCTTTTGAGCTTACCACTGTTTGCCAAAACCATTCTGGCATTTCTACTTCATTAAGTGTAGGCCATTGTGTTTCTAGGCTTTCAAGAGCCATACTTCTAGCATATTCGCATTGTCTTATGAGGTCTTTGCCAGAGTGTTACATTCCATGTCTCAAGAGAATCCTTTGAAGTTGATAAACTCTTTCTTGTCTGATTTGTTATTCATCCTTTCTTGACTCAGCCCTGTCTGCCTTCAACCCCACAATACTCTTTCAGCTCTGTGGTCGGTGTTTACTAGGCTTTAGAGCTTCTTCAGGGTATTGTCTACTTCCTCTGTTATAAGAGTTATCACTTACCTAGCTGAGTCAGTGCTGCAGGTCAGGTGCTTCTGCCTTGCCTTCCAAGGGTGGAGAAAGAGTCTATCCTTTCCAAGAAGGAAGGGAGCCACTTCTCCAGGCCCAGAGAGTTCAGAATGACCCACGGTTTCAAGGTTCTTGAGTGCCTTCACCCAGATGCCCCCATTCCAAATCTCAGCCTCTTTGTCCTTCTTAATGAAGGCCCTGACTTCGGCCCATCAGGCCTGCTGAGGCCGAGGATTTAATAATCTCTGGAGTCCTGAAACAATTCTCAGGTTTTTTTGGTACTCTAGCTATTGAGGAGATGAGTGTCCTTTGATATGCGATAAATGAGGCCTTTTGACTTCTACAATTCACCTTATATTAGTGATTAATCACTCTGGTAGTTTTAAACATATCAGCAAGTTTTGACATACCTACCAGACACCCTTTGTGACTCACATCCAACAAATAGAATATAGTCGAATTGGTGTGACATGACCTCTGTGGCCCAGCTATATGAAGCAATATAGCTTCCATCTGACTCTCTTCTGCCTTTGGCACTGTTGCCCCGGAACCCAGCTACCATGCTGTGAAAAAGACAAGCAGCTGCATGGGAGGGTCACATGTAAAAGAATGTTCCAGCTGGAGGTAGTATCAACCACCAGATAAATGACTGAATGAGCCCCTAGATGATTCCAGCCTCTAGCCTTTCAGCCACTCCAACTGATGCCGAGGGGAGGAGGGATGAGGGGTCTTCACGGGGCCCTGCCCGAAAACAGATCTGTGAACTAAATACGCGTTTTCGTTGCTGCCACCAAGTTTGAGAGTGGTTTTGTTACACAGCAAGAGATTCAAGGACAATCACTCTCAACCTTCCTTTATCTTTCTGCGGTGTTCAAGTAGTCCTCAGTAACTCGATCCAGTTTCATAGTCTTTTTAATTACTTCTTCCCTCATATCTTTCAAACACTTGAGATATTATACCAGCTGACATCTTCTCTTCTACCGGGATTCCTTTTTACTTCTCCATTGGGGAAAGCCTTAACAAGTTGCAAGCCCATAACATGTCACATGCCAAGGGGTCCTCATTGTCATCTGACCAGGGGGTGAGGCCGCTCTAAAACTTCACTTTAAATTCTGCTTCTTCTACTTCACCACCTTTTGTCGTAAGTTCCAGGAAATGGGTTCTGTTTGAGAACAGAAAATTTGTGTACAGAAGTTTATTGGGGATTGTACTCAAAAAAAAACAACAACAACAACAACAACCAACCACCACATAAATCGATGGGATTGGGGCATGTGGGTGGCTCAGTCAGTTAAGTGTCTGACATTTGATTTCAGTTCATGTCATGGTCTGACAGTTCATCATCTTGAGTCCCATGTCGGGCTCTGTGCTGACAGTGTGGAGCCTGCTTGGGATTCTCTCCCTTTCTCGCTCTCTCTGTGTCCCTCCTCTGATTGTATGCACAGACTCTCTCTCTTTCAAAATAAATAAATAACTTTTTATAAATGATGGATTCAAAATTGGGTGGAAGTCGAAGCTGAATTGTAATACAGATTCAAATCAGACCTCGGCAATGAACACGGGGTACTCTGCAGCTGAGAGATTTAGCTGTCCCAAATTCGGGGGTGGGGGGGAGCTAGGCCTTGGACTCCGGCATCAACAATTACAGCAGAGCTGTAATTTTGGGTGGAGTATCTCCGCGTCTCCCGGGGAGCAGTCCCCAGAGAGGGGTGCAGAGGCCAACGCTCTCGGAAGCTGGGGGAACGAATCCCAGAGCGACTGTATTCCTGGAGGAACAGGGAGGATCTGGGTGACGCACTGCAGTTTCTGTTATGAAGTCTGGATGGCTCTGGGTTGAAGAAGACAATGGGGGCTGACATCATGACAATGGGAAGCTGAGGAATTTTCAGGATGGGGTGAGAGGAGGCAGAGAGGTCATGCATTCTTCCGATGATCGGGTCATCACAGATGATGGAAACTCATGGGGCAAATCAAACAGATCAGACAAATGTGGTTTATTTTCTGCCCGCCAGGGAATGCTCACACACATCTCTATGGAATCATTGCTCTGAATTATTCAGTCTCATCGCCTGGTAACACACAGTTGCTCTCTAAGCATGCTCAGTCGTTTATCATACCATGTTTAGAATCAACTCCATGAGGATATTTCCTTTCATATCATTACTGATTTTCCTTTAGTTCACCAACAGTCCATTAATTTCTTTTTATCCTATCACAATGTCCCAAATATTTTCATACTGTCTTAAAATATTTATCTTGGACCAGTTTCCAATCTTGCTTGACTCATCTCATCTTGCTTCAAGGCGAAATTTCTTTTGATGTTAATAGTAAACTGCTTTCTTGAAAGGCTACATGTGATTATTTAGGAGGATAAAAAAGAAACTTGGCTGGATCACTCAGGCAGGCTGTCGTCTTTCCTTCTTTGAAACTTACCTCCAGTGAATTTTTTTAGACCCTCTAACCCATATGGACATGTTTTCCATTTTGGAGGAAGGGAAGTTTTTGTTTTTTCTGCTTCTTTAAAAAAATTGTTCTCATTATGGAATAGCATTATGGCCTCAAATATCTGCATTAAAAATATTTATCCAAGAAAATCTTTTTCTGCGTTGCTTTAATTCAGTGAACCAGTAAGTAGACCCTGACTTTTGGTAATGTTTGAAATGTCTTTTCTTTTATCTTTTTTCTTTTTTAAATTTTTTATTTTCAATTTCTTTGTTAAATGTTTCAATGGCTTCTGCAAATATCACCTTCTCTTGTAAAAACCTTTCTTTATTTCTCAAAGCAGAGTTAGTTACTTTCTTCTGGATACCTACATTAGCTCATTCATTCATTCACTCATTCATTCTGCAATCACTTGTTGAAGTCTACTGTATGTCAAGTACTGTACTGAATTCTGAAAATAGATACAAAAACACATCCTGCTTTCTTAGACTCTCGGAAGAGAGAAAGAA
This sequence comes from Crocuta crocuta, assembly GCF_008692635.1. Classification (NCBI taxonomy): domain Eukaryota; kingdom Metazoa; phylum Chordata; class Mammalia; order Carnivora; family Hyaenidae; genus Crocuta; species Crocuta crocuta. Next base: position 6,919,619 of record NW_027527955.1, read on the forward strand.
ATGAACAGTGATTATATTACAGAGGATGTTATGAAAAGAGGATGAGGCATTCAATTTGAACCAAATCTAAAGGATGAATTAAGGTTTCCTAGTTTGGGGACTGGGCGGACTTTTTTTGGCAGAGGACTCAGTCTGAATGGAGGCCAACCCCTCTGAGAGAATTACACATAGTTAGGAGAGGCTAAATCGCCACACAAAGAGAGGGGAGGGCTGTGGAGAGGACTGGAAAGAAAACAATGCCATGCTGAGTCACTTGGGAAGCTACTGAAGCTTTATCCCTAAAGGAGTGACATGATCACATTTGCGTATTATTTTTCTATGAGAGAGTTAAATATAAAATTAACAACAAAGTACCTAAATGAAAATGTAAACATATTGGATATGCAAATATACACCAAGACTAATATTCGCAACTAATAAAATACATGGATTAATATTCTTTTTTTTTAATGTTTATTTTTCTTTGAGAGAGAGACAGAGACAAAGTGTGCATGGGGCAGGGGCAGAGAGAGAGGGAGACAAAGAATCTGAAGCAGGTTCCCGGCTCTGAGCTGTCAGCACAGAGCATGATGTAGGGCTTGAGCTCATGAACTGTGAGATCATGAGCCAACGTTGGACCCTCCACAGACTGAGCCACCCAGGAGCCCCCATGGGTTAATATTCTTAATATATTAGTAACGCCTACAATCAGTTAAGGAAAACACTAGCATTCCAATAGTGGGCAAAAGACACATATTAACAATTCACAAAAGAAAGCATTAACGATGTTTTTCTCTATATAGAGTAATTAATGGTTTATTTTTAATGTCTCTGTACCTATGTAAGTTCTGACCAAATTATCTAAAATGATCACATATTACTTTAAAAAGTTTTAAGGGTAAAGAAAATAACTTAAGAGATCATTTGATAAAAATGTGGCTAAATTTGGGGAGACCCAGATGAAAGAATGTCTGCATCAGCTTAGGCTGCTATAACAGGGACTGGGTGGCTTCAACAACAGAAATGTGTTTCTCACAGCTCCGGCACCTGAAAACCTGAGATCAGAATGTCAGCATGGTTAGGTCCTAAGTAAGGGACACCTTCCCTGTTTGCAGATGGCCAACTTCGTGCAGCATCCTCACTTGGCAGAAAGAGAGAGATGATCTATTTAGTGTCTTTTTTTATAAGGGCACTAACCCCACTCATGAGGGGGTCTCCGTTCTCATGACTTAATAACCCCCCTAAGGCCCCACCTCCTAATAACATTGGTGGTTAAGGCTCTAACACATGAATTCGGGGTGGGGGACATAAGCCTTAATCCACAGGATAGAATGGGTCATATTGTGAAATACTGAGAGTCTAGAACAAGGCAGTGGCTGTAGGGTAAAGAAGGAGAACTAAACTCAAGAAATATTTAGAAAGGAAATAAATAAGACATGGTGATTAATAATACTCTGAAATTGGGTATATAGATTTGGAGTTTGGGGGAGACGCTAGGCACTTATCAGGACTGTTGTTTCCTGAATTATTTTATAATGATCTATCTATATAATAGACCCATCAGAATTCCAGAATATCACTTCTAGAACTCAGAATGGGAGTTAAGTGGTTATAGAAACTCACCACAGATGAGATTAGATTAGTGTTCCCCAGGAGATAGTTATTGATGTTACAAGATGAAAAATTTCCCTGGACAGGAAGTTTGGGAAACACTAGGCTAACAAACCTATATAGGTATACTTATAGGATAGTTTGTCAGACCCTTTACTCTGTTGAAGGGCACTATGAATCAATCATAGCATATAGTGCATAGGATTTCCCAAGCCTCTTTGACAATGGGATCGTGTTTTCAGAGGATCTTTGGGACATATGCTTGGGGATACCGACCGGAAACCACACTAAACACTTGGAAAAGTATTTAAAATACAAAATGCACATTGGGCCTAAAAAGTAAGGCATACATATAGAAAGAAAGAGACTCAAGGAATATCTACCCGGTGTCCATGGCAGTACCAAGTGTGAAGAAGATTCATATCATGGGAAGCAAAGTGACCGGCAATAAAGCATTAGACTTGGATAAAAGAAGAATGGTTAATAATTCTGTTAAGAAAAAAAGAACAGAGTGCTCGCCCCCCATGGACTTGCCCTATCTTATCTCTAGAAGGAAGTTTCCCTGCTCCGGGAGTGGGTACATCACTAAGCTGTCCCATTAATTAGACTTTGGAGTCAGCCTGTAGCAGTATTTCTCTTTACAAATTAATAAATTAGCATTCTGCTTTTATTGCAGCATGAAGTAGCTTACATGATTAAGTCAACTTGAGCCTGATGAACTCTGGGGGATGGAAACTGAGTTTCTGATGTGCAAAACTGAGGGTCAACCCGTGAAGCATGGTTAATACCCCAAGGCAGTTCAGCTCACTTTCCCATGCCGTCACCCTCTAGTTCCCCACAGACTTTCTTTCAACTTCAACAAGTTCTTGGGTCAGGCCTTTTCATTTTGATATCACCACTTTATAGAAAAGTGACAGACATACAACTGGTGCCAGAAGAACATAGCACTTCAGTTTTCCTGGAAAGTTGTAACAAGAATAGTTACAGCTTTGCTTTTTGAATCATGTGACAAAGAGCCCAGTGATTGAGGAGGCAAACGTTGAGACATAGGAGTCAATAATGCCTTTCAGTCATGGCATTTGTTGGCTGGCTCCATGAAGGGTCTTATTTCTGGGTCATGCCTGAGTCATGACATGGGTTCTAAGTAAACAGCAAGGCTGGTCTTTGATGTCGAATTCATTTCTGAGTTGTCTTCTCTTATTTTTCACCTTGTCCATAGATACACACGCCAACGGCAGAAGGAAGGAAGTCGCTTTTGTGGCGCTTCGGCTCTCAGTTTAGCCACTGTCTCAAGAATAGATGACTAGCGCGCCATTTTCTGTTCTTGTTGTGATTCCCGAAATAAGCGCTGATTCATGTTTTCTAGTTTACATTCTCCTTGTGTGGTCTGCCATGAGGAGAAAGGGTGATTTGTTCTTTTCAACATAGAACATGAATGTCTATACACTTTTAATAGGCTTGTAAACAGGTGTATTCCACTTGGTAAATGTTTCCTTCTGTGAGTGACTGCCTGTTCCACCTCATCCTCATTCAAGTAGCATGAGAAAAAGAGGGAGCTGGGTGGGCAGGGAAGGGGTGATGCATCAAATATTAAAAAGCTGAGGTCAAAGCATTACAGTTTATTACCATCATGTTTCACAGAATATATGAGCCATTAAAATTCCAATACTGCACCATATTATTGTGATAAAGGTTGTAATGGGAACGAGGAATGACACCACATGAATCTGTTCTAATAGCACTGGTGATAACACGAGCAAGAGAAAGGCACAAACAGTCCACTCCTATTATAACATTAAAATAAGAATCTGGTGCCTCTGCTTTGAAACCCAAGACATAAGCTATATATCAAAATGAGTAAAAGTAACATCCAGATGATTAATAATGTCATACTATGGTGGACAACTTGAGGGAGGGGGTGATGAATCATTCCTAGCCCTACAACATGATAACCATACCTAACCTGGTTTTGCTCAGTTTTAAAGATGCCTCTTCCATTGCTTGTCTTCATGATCACCAGTAGTAAGAACTATGATGCTTATACATTAGCTGTTAAGCCGCAAGCCCAGTTCCGCACTCATTAGTAGTGAAAGCTTTGTGGTCCTTATCTTTTCCGCATTTCAGTTTCCTGATATGTAAAACCAGAGAAAGAACATACCTACCTCAAAGGGTTCCTGGGAGATGAAATATAGAGCATGAAACATAGCACTCAAAAAGTCAGCAGTTACCATTAGTAATAGCAGTCACAGTGTGATATGGGAGATGTTTTTACCACCTGCCCTACTCAGCAGGCAATTTCAAGATAGTTTTATATAGTTACGCTTCACTCAAAGGCAAGGTTTGTCCTTCACCCTGACACAATCCAATGAGGTGTCCTGTTCTCCTAGCCTCATTTGAGAAGATGGAGTTTATAGGCATCTGGCATTTTTGCCATGGATTGTCCACATGGTATGGATCACATGGGGTACTGGGCAAGTTTTCAGGCCTCAGTTAAGGATAATTCCAAAAAAGGCGATGGGGAGTCAGTATGCTAATCCTTGGAGCTGGTGGTTTTAAGTAGGCAACAAGACCACCATATTGCCCCAGCTTGCACTTGCCCCTATAGTGCTGCTGGTGAGGGGGCTTTCAGTCCTAGCTTGCCCTCCTGAACGCATGGTATCTCTTTCCTTTACACTTCTTTCTTCAAGCCACTGAGAAAGTCATTTAGCTTCTTGGTATGAGAAAACAGCACTATTCAAGTAAACAACTACATACTTCTTTCCTTTAGGTCAGAAAGTTGTTTGGTTGTTTTTTTTTCTTACTTTTTTTCTGTTTATAGACAATTTCTTTTAGTTCTTTTTTACTGACTGAAACAGATTAGGAAGAATGGAAAATTTTTAGTGGTCTCAGAGATGTGGAAACAATATTTGCATTAATACTTCAAATATGATCCCACTTTATTTTTTTATGTTTTTTATTTATTTCTGAGAGAGAGAGAGAGAGAGAGACAGCATGAGCAGGGGAGGGGCAGAGAGAGACACACACAGAATCTGAAGCAAGCTCCAGACTCTGAGCTAGCTGTCAGCACTTGAGCTGAAGTTGGATGCTTAACCAACTGAGCCACGTAGGCACCCCAAAATTGATCCCACTTTGGAAGGGGATAAAGATTTATACCTTCAATTCAAGTTACAAAACAAATAGCATCATCTTCTTTAGCAGGTATTTAGTATTCCAAAAATTGATAACTCCTTATAATAAGATTTTAAAAGAACTTTCTAACCATGAGAGTAATAGAAATCCATTGATTTCTCAGTTTGAATGCCTCCAAAAACTGAACTTGGTGCAAGCTGGGATGCACTTATTAATTTGGGAAATGAGAATACTCCTGTGGGAGTAGGGGAAGTAAACCAAGGAAGGGAGGGAAACCAAAAATGAGTGTGTTACATAGACCAATGCAATAGAATAGAGAACCCAGAACTGGACTCACAAATGTATGGCCAACTAATCTTTGACAAAGCAGGAAAGAGTATCTAATGGAAAAAAGACAGTCTCTTTAGCAACTTTCTCACACCACACACAAAAATAAACTCAAAATGGATGAAAGATCTGAATGTGAGACAGGAAACCATCAAAACCCTAGAGGAGAAAGTAGGCAACAACCTCTTTGGCCTCAGCTGCAGCAATTTCTTGCTTGATATATCTCTGAAGACAAGGGAAATAAAAGCAAAAATGAGCTTTTGGGAGCTCTTCAAGATAAAAAGCTTCTGCACTGCAAAGTAAATAATCAACAAAACTAAAGGACAATTGACGATATTTGCAAATACATATCAGATAAAAGGTTAGCATTCAAAATCAATAAAGAACTTACCAAACTCAACACCTCAAAAAACAAATAATACAGTGAAGAAATGGGTAGAAGACATGAATAGACATCCGATTGGCCAACAAACACATGAAAAGATGCTCACATCACTCATCATCAGGGAAATAAAAATCAAAACCACATTGAGATACCATGTCACACCAGTCAAAGTGGCTAAAATTAACAACTCAGGAAACAACAGATGCTGGCAAGGATGTGGGGAAACGGGCACCCTCTTACACTGTTGGTGGGAATGCAAACTGGTGCAGCCGCTCAGGAAAACAGTAGGGAGGTTCTTAAAAAATTTAACAATAGACCTACCTTATGACCCATCAATAGCACTACTAGGAATTTATCCAAAGGATACAGGAGTGCTGATGCATGGGGGCACATGTACCCCAATGTTCATAGCAGCACTCTCCACAATAGCCAAATTATGGAAAATTTGGAAAATTATCAATATGGAAAATGGAAAGTTATCAACAAAAGCCCAAAAGTCCATCAACTGATGAATGGATAAAGAAGATGTGTTTTTTATCTACAATTGAATACTACTTGGCAATGAGAAAGAATGAAATCCTGCCATTTGCAACAACATGGATGGAACTGGAGGGTATTATGCTAAGTGAAATAAGTCAGTCAGAGAAAGACAGATATCATATGTTTTCACTCATATGTGGGACTTAATAAACTGGGGCACCTGGGCGGCTCAGTCAGCTAAGCGTCCGACTTCAGCTCAGGCCATGATCTCATGGTTCGTGGGTTCGAGCCCTGTGTCGGGCTCTGTGCTGAGAGCTAGCTCAGAGCCTGGAGCCTGTCTTTGGATTTTGTATCTCCCCCTCTGTCTGACCTTCCCCTGCTCACACTGTCTCTATCTCTCTCTCAAAAATAAATAAAACATTTAAAAATTAAAAAAAAAAAAACTTAACAGAAGATTGTGGGAGAAAGGAAGGGGAAAAATAGTTTCAAACAGAGAGGGAGGGAGGCAAACCATAAGAAACTCCTAAATACAGGGAACAAACTGAGTGTTGATGGGGGGCAGGGCAGGGGAGAGGGGAAAATGAGTGGCAGGCATTGAGGGCATTTGGTGGGATGAGCACTGGACATTATATATAAGTGATGAATCATGGGACTCTACCCCCAAGACCAAGAGCACACTGTATACCCTGTATATTAGCCAACTTGACAATAATTATATTTTTAAAAAATGCATGGTGAGAAAAAAAAAGAGTGTGCTAATCAAGCTGAAACCTCTCTAGGTATTTTATACAGAAAGGGATTTAAGCGTGGAAAATGGGTGCTTACAAAATTGTTGGAAGCATGTAAAGAGTAAGCTTGGGCTGGCCACAGAATAATTCCCAGAAAATCATCACTGAGCTAGTCCACAGGTGGAGCTGCGACTTCTACCCCAACCAAGAAGATGGGGAAATTGGAAGGTACCACTAGAGCTTCAAAACTATACCTTGCTAGCAGCAATCTGGGGATCATCTGTCAGAGGTGCATAATGGCACAATCCACATGGGAGAACCTGGCGTATTTAACAACTGAGTATGCATTTCATTCACTCAGCAATTCCGCTTCCAAGAATCTGTTCTACAAACGCACAGGTATGACCATATGTATACACCAGATTTTGCACCATGACATTGCTTGAAAATAACGGCATCTCCAGCAAGAAGACTAGTTTAGCAAACAATCCACAGAATAAGAGACAGTGCACCAGGTTTGTGGGGTTTTTTTTTTTGTTTTTTTTTTAATGAGGGCATTCTCAGCACAGTGATTTTGGAAATCTCCAGGATATATTTTAAAAGAAAAAAAAAGGTATGGTATTTAAGCAAAGTATAAGATACATGTATTTAGCTGTGCCTGAAAAGCAAGACAGTATTCAAAGACTAAGGGAAACAGGTGAAATGAATATAGGATCAGGCTAACATTAAAACATCAAAGTTTTGAGCATCAAAAAGGATAATGACAGTAATGGTAAGGATAACAAAAGCATTAAGATGAAAAGGATACCAAATTAATAAGTGTGTGTATAAGCGGAAGCCCTTACTAAGAATTTCAGGTAATAAATGTAGAAGGACTGATAGAATTAGAACTCTATCATTTTGCAATCCCAATGCAACAATTGCTTCAGATAAGGATTCTCAATGGATTGCAAGAAGTACTGAGTGAAACGTTGCGGGAAATAAGACATTCACACAGCCCTGGGAGAAAAGTTTTTTTCATATCAATAGATATGAAATCAATATCGCTTTTGCAAGGTGTAAAGACAGTATTTTGGTTACTGAGAAGTTACACACTGAAGTATGTAACGGACGATGTGTCGGGATAGATCCACTTACTTTCAAATGGTTGAGGAAAACAACAGCAAACAGGTGTTTGCAAGAAAACATAAAGTGGCAAAATGTTAACAACTGGAGAATCTAGGTGAAGCATGTTAGTGCTCATTGTGATATTCCTTTTGATTTTTACCATTGTTTTGAAGTTCTTCAAAATAACGGCTGAGCAATGTATATTTCAAACCATGACTTTTTAAAAGTTTATTTATTTATTTTGGGGAAGAGAGAGAGAGCACAGGCAGGGGAGAGGCAGAGAGAGAGAGAGAGCGAGAGAGAATCCCAAGCAAGTTCTGCACTGTCAGCGCAGAGCCTGATGTGGAGCTCAACCTCATGAGCCATGGGACCATGACCTGAGCCAAAGTTGGATGCTCAATGGACTCAGCCACCCAGCTGCCCCAAACCATGACTGTTTTTCAAAGTAAATAGGACAGTGGATCTGAGATGTTACCTTTGTGGCCAAAATGAAGAAAAACAAAAATACTCATTTGTATAAATAGACCTTAAAAAGGTAAATTTTAAAAACTAATAAAGTGTTTCCAATAGAAAGGAGAGAAGGTGGAAACAAGATTCTCAGTATATAAATTTTTATATTGTTTTGCTTCTTCATATAAACATAATATCTATTTTAAAACATAGCACTAAATAAAATGCAATAAAACATAGAAGAAATGACACAAACTTCTGAGTCAGACTTCTTGGAGTCAATCCTGTCCTGTGACTTCCTAGCTTACCATGGCTTTAGACAAATTTTGGAACTCCCAATGCCTGTTTTCTCTGTAGACTGAAGACAGTAATGGTACCTGGAGCCTCAAAGGACTCAGATCATGCCTGGCATTCTTCAAAGTAAGTTTCCAAAGGAAGCAGGTCTTGGAACCAGTAGAAAGAATAGAAACTGTCTAGTTTCAACTTTTGGTTTCAATGTTTCTTTTTTAGAAAAGCTAAATTTGTTTCCCCAAAAGAAAAAAATCTAATAGTTTCAGAGCCCCCACATTGGCAGGGGCTGTCTTATGGTACGAATTTCTTATGCTCGCGGTGTGATGGAGCTGGAGCAGTCCTTAAATAGCACAAAGTCAACCCACTCGTTTAACCAAATTCCACAGCTGGTGGCAGAGAAAGGCCGAGACTGCAGACCGAGACGTGACTCTCTTTCCCGTACAATGTGTTATTTGTCGGAGCGGTCACTCAGGCTGAGGTGAAATTCATCCAGTCGATAAATATTTTTTGAATGGTTACATGGTGGGTGCCTGGATACGGCGATGAACAGAGAAGTCTACCCGTATGGGGGACGGGGGGGGGAAGAAACAAAGGCATACCTATAATTTAAATGCACCTTAAAATTTCAGGTAGTGATAGTGTTATAGAGGAAAGCAAAGCTGAAAAGGGAAATCCAAGGTAACAGGGGGCCAGGACGGATTTGCTATTTTAGGTAGATGAAGGCCTCTTTGAAAAGGTGACTTTTAAGCAAAAATCTGCATGAGAGAGGGAAGGAAGGTGCCGTGGGAGGGAAGTCTGGGCTACATATGCAAGTGGGCAAGATGATTACTAAATTCCCTTTTAATGCTGAATTATGTGAGCTCCTTAGGGTACAGGGCCTCATAAAACCCTGACAACATGATCTACTTCTCAGCAATACCAACCTTCAGCAAATTGTGCAATCTTTCAATTATGGTCGTAGCTTGGCTCCATCTCTTCTCTAAAATGAATAAAACCCTGGGAACTCATTCATCTCCAAATATGAGGAACATTCTGGGAATGGAATACAGAGTTGAAAGAACTTTCAGAGAATGTCTCATCATCTCTAGGGCATTAAAAGTGACTCCCTGGGGTAAAGTAAATAAGCAAAGCAGAAACTTCTCTATGGGAACCATAAAAACTCTGTGTGGTGTTCTCTGTAAGTTTGACAATTGGCCCAAACACAAACACATGATCCAAGAAGAACAAATAATAAACTGGATGTCATCAAAATTAAAAGGCTCTGTTAAGAGAATGAAAAGACAAGCCATGGGCTGGGAGATATTCTTTGCACATCATGCGTCTGATAAAGGACTTAATCCACAATAGATTAAGAAACCTCAAAACTCAGTAATAAGAAAGCAATAGCCGAGTAAAAAAATGGGCAAAAGATCTGAACAGACACTTCACCAAGACAGTATACTGATGGCAGACAGGCACAGGAAAAGCTCACTGCTGTTAGTCAATAGGGGAATGCAAATCAAAGCCACAATGAGATACCACCACACGCCAGTTAGAATGGCTAAAACTGGAAAGGCTGACCATGTCAAGTGTGGGCAAGATTGCCAAGGAACTGGAATTCTCATCCTTGGTTGGTAAGAATTCAAAATGCTGCAGCCACTTTGAAAAAGTGTTTGACAATTTTGTAAAAAGCTGAACACATACTGACCATATGATCCAGGCTTTTCGTATTTAGGTATTTACCCAAGAGAACAAGATCCAACTCAAATGTGTATCAATCAATAGGTGAATAAATTAAAAAAAAAAAAACCTATGGCATCTCCATACGATGGACTGCTAGTCAGCAATTAAGTGGAATAAACTATTCATACATGTTGGAACAGGAATGAACCTCAAAATCTTCATGCTTAGTGGAAGAAGCCAGACAAAAAAGAATACATATAATATGATCCTATTTATTTAACATTCTAGTATATGCAAACTAATCTGTAGCAAAAGAACACAGATTTGGAGATGGTTAAGGGCTGGCAGGGAGGGGAGTGCGAGGAGGGGCAAGAGGAAAAGATCAACCCCCCCCCCCTTGGGGGTTGATGGGTGTGGTGTGTTCATACTTTGAGGGAGGTTTGACAGGTGTATACATATGTCAAAATGCATCAGATTTTAACTATAATATATTCAGTTTTTTTAAATATCAATAGAACTGCAATAAAACTATTAAAAATAAAATTTAAATTTAAAAATTCCTGAAAAAACTAACAAAAAATTCCACTGTCCACAATTTGGAGTCAATAAGGAATTATAAAATGCCTAAGTTTATTTAGTTTGTATGAGGACCATGCAGAAGGCCTCTGGGCATTTCATGGGGGCACCTGGGTGGCTCAGTCGGTTAAGCATCTGACTTTGGCTCAGGTCATGATCTCACGGTTTGTGAGTTTGGGCCCCACATCGAGTTCTCAGCTGTCAGCACAAAGCCCACTTTGGATCCTCTGTCCCCCCCACTCTTTCTGCCGCGCTCCCATTTGCTCTCTGTCTCTCTCAAAATAAATAAGTAAACTTAAAAAAGAAAAGAAGGCCTCTGGGCATTTCAAGTTATGTATTAACTGGGTAACCTGTTGGTTAAACCTAGCTCTTGAGCTCACTGTAATAGAGGGTAAGCCTTGATAAAAGGTTAATGGTAAAGTGCTCTTGGGCTGGAGGAAAGAAGGTCTGAGATTAAGTAAATCATGACTTTCATTTACTGAGTGGATGGCCTTGATCCAGTTGCTCAACTGCTCTAAGTGCCAGCTTGCCTATCTGTCATGGAAAAAAATAATAACTCATGAGATTATTAAGGGAATAATTGAGAGAAAGTGAGAGAAAAATCACCTGACAACCAAAAGGCTTTCACTGTCAGAATCTTGTTACGCAGAAGTGAATCACCCCAAGGGCAGCCAAGAGGAACCACCACTTTCCTGGGCAAATGAACCATCCACACCTGCTCACTCAGATGCTGATTCGTTTGTCCAGCAGCAACCACTGCTTCCAGAAATGCACGTATGGCCAGTCCCCTCTGACGACATGAGAGAAGGAAATATGGTCTAGCATCTTCACGTTCCATTGGTACAAGAAGTCTTTCTTGGTGTTAAGTTCTGCTCCCTGCCCACTCCCCTGTTTTTAACTTCTGGGCTTCTTTCAAGATGGCACCATGCATCTCAGTTTGCAGACTCGGGGCTGGCCGCCCACCTGTCTCTGGACAGCTAGTACGACAATGCTTTGTGATCTCAGGCGGATCCACCATCCTTGCTCTCCACTTGGGTTAGCTGTCACACTCACTTTGGGTCCCTCCAACAGATGGTTAATTCAGCTCCGCAACCTGTCATCTCAGTAACTCACATTCATTCACAAAAACACAGGTTTGCACCCTAAGACCACTGCAACACATAAGACTGGCTTCTCTCCAAAGCTACTATGGAGATAAATGATAAAATACTAGGCAAACCTCTCACTAATAAAGGAAAACTAGTGTAAATGGACTAATAGTAGCAGATAAATAGCATCATAATCATATTTCAATTGTATCCAGGAATATATACTCTCCTCTTGAGGCTTGCCTCCTTTTCTTATTTTCCCAGATCATTTGGTACAGGAGTTGATAAACTTTTTTGGCAAAGAGCCAAGTAGTAAATTTCTAGCTTTGCCAGCCAAGGGACAAAATAAAAGACATTATAAAGATACTTATGTAACCATTTTATTTTTATTTTTTATTAAAAATATTTTTTAATGTTTTATTTATTTCCGAGAGAGAGAGAGAGAGACAACGTGAGCAGGGGAGGATCAGAGAGAGAGGGAGATACAGAACCTGAAACAAGCTCCAGGCTCTGAGCTGTCAGCACAGAGCCCGACCCGTGGCTCGAACCCACCAACCACGAGATCATGACCCGAGCCAAAGTCGGACGCTTAACTGACTGAGCCACCCAGGCGCCCCTTATGTAACCATTTTAAATAAAACCATTTAAAAATGTAAAAGCCATTTTTAGATTGTGGGAAAGAAAGAAAGAAAGAAAGAAAGAAAGAAAGAAAGAAAGAGAGAGAGAAAGAAAGAAGGGGGAGAAAGGGAGAGAGGGAGGGAGGGAGGGTGGAAGGAAGGAGGATGGGTTCTTGGGTGGCTCTGTGGGTTAAGCATCTTACTCTTGATTTTGGCTCAGCTCATGATCTTACAGTTCGTGGGTTCAAGCCCTACATCAGGCTCTGCACTGGTAGCACAGAGCCTGCTTGGGATTCTCTCTCTCTCCCTCTCTCTCTGCCCATTCCCTGCTAGCTCTCTCCCTCTCAAAATAAATAAAAATAAACTTTAAAAAAAGTAAGAAAGAGACAGAGGGAGGGAGAGAGAAGAGAGAAAATAAGAAAGAAAGAAAGAAAACAAGTAAAAAGGACAGGCAGCGGGGCTGAAATTGGCCCAGGGGCAATAGCTGGCCGATTTCTGTTTTAGTCAAACATGTGATTTAGCTTCAGTAACTTAACACTCATGGAATCCAACTTTAGAGCTTTTTCCAAATTAGTTAGAACATGATGACCTTTTGTTACATCCTGGTGAATTATTTTAGGACACGAAGGGGTTATGCCTTACACAGATCTTATTGAACTTATTCCAATGGGCTTACTGGGAATTTGGAAACAATTTCCATTGTTTCTCTTTGAAATGTTTACTACTTCAGTATTTTTGGGTTTTTTCCATAACCTATTTAACAGAAAACACATTTTCATCAGTGTTTTTAGTTTTTTCCTACTGGCATCCTTTGGATCTTCAAAAGAACTCTTTGGGGCTAATTAATGACTTTGCAGGCCATCAGAAATCGGCCTGGCTTGTTAGTCATCACTATGGGCTGGTGCTGGCTGAAATTACTAGATTTCTCTTAACGTGATATTTTTATGTGAGCAAATACTTCCTTTGAGAAATGCCAAACTCTTCTGGGGAGATAAACTTTCACAAAGCACCATAGGCCTTTTATTCTCCAGTGTTTAAAGTGAGTGAGATTTCAGTCGAGATAACTTGGTGTCCACTCCATTTCCACATCTGGATCTCGGCTCCCACAGAAATGGCAACCGCCTGTAGAAGTCTGAGTAGGGTTAGGATGTGCCCCGACAGGATGTGTCACGTTCTTTCCATCCTTTGAATGTGTGGCCTCGGCTCCCATTCCTCATTCTCAGTAGATGACCTCCCCTCATCCTGAAGAACTGAGAACAAACAGCATCCGCTGAATATTTCCACGTCACCAACTCAAAAGGTTTTGGCATCTTCACTTGCCTTTTCTTGCTTTGTCCTTCCTTTGGAGGAAAATGTGGTCTTTTCCTTTACACACTTACCTTCTCACTGCTCCTTGACCCCCTCTGTGGCTACTCCCTTCAGAACATCATGCCGTTCCTGGTCTACTTACCGCATTTTCCTTTTCTTCTTTTCCACCTCTTCTCCTTGGCCCTAAGTATACGCACACGTCATGGTGCCGGGGGGCTCAGTCATTTAAGCTTCTGACTCTTGATTACAGCTCAGGTCATGATCTCATGGTCCACAGGATCAAGCCCAGCGCCCAGCTCCATGCTGACAGCATTGGAACCTGCTTGGGATTCTCTCTCTCCCTCCCTCCCTCTATGCCCCTCCCCTGCTTGCATGTATTCTCTCTCCTAAAAAGAAAATAAACATTAAAAAAACTCTACACATCTGTCTCCTATCATTAAAAATAATAACTCTTCCAGTTCAAATACTGCCTCAAGCCACCACACTTCCTTGCCTTCTTTTTACCACCAAGCTTCTATTTTAAACCAAACGATCAGTTCTCACTCCTTCTACTTCCTTGTTATCCACCCACTCCTTGAAATTTATCATCTTCCTCTTCTCACCTTGATGAAACTACTCTCTTAAAGACCACACGTAATTTACCAATTTAAAATTCCCTTGGGTTCCCCCACCCTGATCTTCATACACGTACCTGCTTCTCAATTTCTGAAAACTAAAGACATCTTCCTAAAATCTATTTAATTTTTTAATGTTTATTTATTTATTTTGAGAGAGAGAATGAGAGAAGAGGAGGAAAAGAGAGAGAGAGAGAGAGAGAATCCCAAGCAGGCTCTGCACTGACAGTACAGGGCCCAATGTGGGGCTCAATCTCCAGAATCTCGAGATCATGACCTGAGCTAAAACCAAGAGTCAGATACTTACCCAACTGAGCCAGTCAGGCACCCCTAAAATCTATTTTAAACAAAATATTTGAGGGTGCCTGGGTGGCTCAGTCGGTTAAGGGTTGGGACTCTTGATTTAAGCTCAGGTCATGAGCTCTATGTTCATGAAGTCAATCCCCAAGTTGGGCTTTGGGCTGACAGCATGGAGCCTGCTTGAGATTCTCTCTCTTCATCTCTCTCTGTCCCTCACCTGCTCACACACACACACACACACACACACACAGACACACTTTCTCTCTTTCAAAATAAATCAGCAAACTTAAAAATAGAAACTAAACATTTTGAAGGAGTCTTCTACTGACTATTGACTTTAGCCCAACCCCAGATGGTTAGTACTTAAGGACATCCATCTAATCACAAATAGTTTTCTCTAATTTTGCATGCACTTTATGTTCTAAACAATTTGGTCTGTCCCACTATTGTTCCTTGAGCACATCTGATGTCTTCCTACCTTAGCATCTCTTAAGCATCTGGCTGATGGCTCTACTGAGAAGGATCATGGCCACCAATCATAAAGGCTTCTATAATTTCAACAGAATGCCACTTTAATGTGATTAATTTTTTTGGAGGAGTTTTAAAACTACAGGAAAATACTCAGTTAAGGAGAACAATCCCAAGTACCCACCACTGTCAATTAATTAACTTATTTGTTTTTATTTTTAATTCAAACGTTAAGTGAAAAGGATTGAAACATTGTGATAGGGTTAAAGTTTGTTCTCTTACAAGCTCTGCCCCTCCAGAAGAAGCCAGATCACAAATTTGTAAATGTTTTCATAGTCCATGCATTTAAATATCTAATGCACATTTATATATATATATATAAACTATAATATCATTTCTTGCTTTTAATTTAATATCTGGTAAAAAAAATATAGCTCATAACTCTAAAACTGGTTTTGTTCCTCTCAAGATCTCATGTTTTAAGGAAAATAAATTTCTTTATTTGAAGTGCTATACAGATACATCATAATTCTAATATAAACATATTTATAAGATGTCTATATCAAAAGTCATGTCTATCATAAGCATGCGTCACAATTTAGAATTCATTTTCATATTGATGAATATCTGGTTGATTTCAATTCTTTATCATTGCAAGTGATATCATAGTGAGTGTCCTTGTCTATTTCCTTGAGTGTAAGAATTTCCCTTTGGCTATACTTAGAAATGAAAATTGCTAATGTTCTCTCTCGCTCTGAAAAATAAACGTTAAAAAAATTTAAAAAAAGAAAATTGCTAGAACAGAAGGTCCACATATTTTCAAATTTTCTAGAGAATGCCAAATTAATTTCCAAACCAGTTGTAACCATCCTTTTTCTACATTCTCACCTACATTTGGAATAATTAGCTTTTACAAATTCTCACCGTTGCTTGATTTTGCATTTTTCTAATCGCAAATAAAAGTGAGCATTTTTCATATCTTTGGTGGTTAGAAGCTTTCCTTTTCTGAAAATTGTCAGTTCATAATGTTTGCCTATTTTTCTTGTAGAGTTGTGGGCGTTCTTTATATACTTACCTTTGTGTATCTGCAAATGTGTTCATTTCAGCACTCTGCTTTTCCTCATTTTGCTCATTGTGCCTCTTGTCATTTAGAAACTTTAAAATTTTTGGTTTAGGCAAATTTTTTCAGTTATTTCTTTTATGAATTAGTATTAAATTCTTTATTATATTTTCCTTTTTCAATTATTTTGTTTTGTTTTGCAGTCTGTTTAAGGGATCCTTCCCTATCCATGGACCTTATTCTCCAAGGACAGGTTTTATTCTTCTTTATGTGCGATTTTAATCCTCAATACATCTAAAGTTTGTTTTTCTGTGGAATATGAGGTAGGTCTTCATTGTATTTTATTTCCCCACATAGAAATAGAATCATACCAGCACTATTTATTGGATAGGTCATTATTTCTCATTTTGTTTGCATTACCTCCTCTCTTTGATACCAAGGGCCTAGATACACTGGGGTCTATTTCTGGGCTCACTATTCTGTTCTATCATTTGTTTATCTATTGTTCTATAATTGTACATTGTCTTAATTATCACACATACGTGTGTTTATATAGATTAATATATGTCATATGATACATATATAATTATAGATGTTAATACATCTTTGAAATCTGGTAAGAGGAGTCTCAGTTTCCTTTTGAAGAATTGTGTTGGCTATCACTGGACTTTCCATGGAAAACCTATTTGGAGCTTTTACTGGAATGACATTTATTTTGTTGAAAAAGTTGCATTACCTGTATATATTTAATCTTTCTCATGAACTCAGTGAATTTTTCTACTTGCTTGGCCTACTTTTTTCTTTTCCTTTTTTTTAGATTTTATTTTTAAGTAATCTTCACACTCAATATGGGGCTTGAACACATGACCTTGGCAAGATCAAGAGTCACATACTCCGCCAACTGAGCCAGCCAGGTGTCTTTCCTTAGCCCTACTTTTCTGTCTTTCAACAATATCCTGTAATTTTCTCCATAAAGAGTTTGCACATCTACTGATAGATTTATTCTTAGATATGTTTTGTAACTATTCCTTATTGTTCATTGTTAGCATATAGGACTGTTACGTTTCATGGTGTTCATCTATCAACTGACTTTAATGAAATCTTTCGTTTTAATAGCTTTGATACCTTGAGTTTTCTACATGCACAATCCTATTGTCAGATAAAAATGTCAATTTTCTTTTCCCATTTCAAACATTACACAGCATCTGTATTTTTTCAAGTATTTTCCTGGTATTAATCTACCGGCTAGACTTTCCTATATGGAGAAATGAAATGATTTTTTTTTCATTCTTACTTTTTATATTTTATTTTTTAAAATACAGGTTGATTGATTGATGTGTAGCTAACATTCTCCCACATGACATTGAATAACAAGGATGACATCCTCATTCCATTCCTCATTTTAGCGGGAATCCTATTGTTTTATTACTAAGAATTATGTTTATTGTACACTTTGGGGAAATTCACTCTATCAAGCAAATGAAATTTCCTTCGGTTCTAGGTTGCTGTAAGTTTTTTTTTTTTTAATATTTTTTTATTTCTAGGAGACAGAGAGAGACAGCGTGAGCAGGGGAGGGTCAGAGAGAGAGGGAGACACAGACTCTGAAATAGGCTCCAGGCTCTGAGCTGGCAGTCAGCACAGAGCCCGACGCGGGGCTCGAACCCACGAACCTCGAGATCATGACCTAAGCGAAAGTCGGACCCTTAACCGACTAAGCCACCCAGGCGCCCCTGTAAGTTTTTAATCATAGAAGAATTAAAAGAATAAAAGAGTTTTTAATATCTTTGAAGGAGTTTTTCTGCGTCTAATAAAATGACTACATTTCCCCCCTCTGCTAATTTGTTATTATAGTGAGTTGAAATAGTAAGTTTTCTGATTTAATAACCATTGTATCCTGGGATAAGCCCTAGGTAGTCCTCTTCATTGTTTGGTTTGTTTGATTAGTAGACAGCAGGAATTGCTTTGCTGGCTAAATTTCCATTACACTGGAGGCTCTGGCCGAGACTCTAGAATGACAGCTATCAGACAGAATAGTGAACCTGAAATAGAATACCCAGTAGAACTTGGATAAGAGGTGACCAAAGCTTGTTAGGTCAGGTTAAGCCTTTCATCTATATCGAAGGTATAGAAGACTCTGGAGCCAGAGTTTCAAAAGGAGATTTAGGAAGAGTGTATTTTTTTTTTGTAAGGAATTACAGGATGAGCCTTCCATCCCACTCACCACCACTGTAACCCCAAGGATTGGTGCTGGGTCAGGATTTCTGCATAAATCTGTGCATGCTGTTTAATGCATAAGGACACAAGGCAGTGGAACATACAGGGCCTGAAATCTCTTGTGTACTATTCACCAAGCTCAGCTGGAGAAAGGATCATCTATTTCTAATTTAAACCAAGAGACTGTTTGGGGGCAAGTCTGCTCCCCTCCTTAAACCCAGTGGAAGGGGATTCAACAGGATGACTCTGAGAGCCTTCTCTGTGTCATCCAAAGCTAGGCTGCAGTAGACTGATGTCTGACTCCCATCTAAAATTCCAAGGGGCTGAAGATGGGCTGGCTTTCTGCAGACAGCTGAGGCATTTGGGATCATTTCCCTCCCTGCGTTTGTCAGAGCAAGATGCGCCAAATGCAGGAGAGAGTGGATAAGGACACTAGGCCCTGAAAATAGGACCACATAGAGACACATACGGATGTCAGCAGCAAGATGCTGTGTGGATCATGAGATTTCTAAGGGCTACTCCTACAAAATTTTAACTGAAAAAGGATCTTCCCCAAGACATTATAATTTAAAAAAATCAAAGACAAAAAGAGAATTTTAAAAGCAGTGAAAGAAAAAAAACCCATATTCCTTGTATACAACAAAGCTGAACTCCTAGAGACAGACAGTAGAAGGGTGGTTGTCAGGGGCCGTGGAGGGGTGGGAGAAAAGGGGAGATGTTAGTCAAAGGGCACAAACTTCCATTAATAAGTTCTGGGGATCTAAGATTCAGCGTGGTGATGATAGTTAACAACACTGTAGTATATACAGGTGCTAAGTCACCAAGGGGGTAAATCTTAAGTGTTCTCACCGCATACACACAAACATACCAAGGGTCGTTATGTGAGGTGATGGATATGATAACTAATCTTATTACGGGAATCATTTAGCAAAACATCCGTGTATCAAATCATCACATTGTACACTTTAAACTCACACAATGTTATATGTCCATTATATCCCAATAACTGGGTGGGGAGAGGGAAAGCTTTGTTTTCTCCAGTACTGTAATCCTACCACTAAAACGGTGCTTGCCACTTAGTAGGTGATCAGTAATTGTTGAATGACTGAATGAAAGAAGGATTCATTGATATTGTCAATGGCTTCCTAGAATCCAAGGAAGATAAGGACTGAGAATTCTCTACCAAGAACACTGCTGGAGACTTTGGCTAGATTTGTTCCTGTGGAAGAGTGGGTGTGGAATCCACACTGCAGGTGTAATGAAGAGCACAGTGGTGAAGATGGAAAGTGTAGAGAACTCTTTCAGTAGGAGAAAAGAGTATCTGTAAGATATTGTGTGGTCATAGACTTCTGTGTTTGTTTTTTAAGATCGGAGACCCTTGGCTATGTTTAAGTGCTGATAGAAGAAAGCCAGAATGCCAGAGAGCTAGAGGATGGAGACTGAAGGTCCAGAAATGGGAAGGGTAGTCCTTCAACAGCGTGGTCCTCAGATGGTTGTGGAATTAGTCCAGGGCACAGACAGAAGGATCGGCCTTTGACGATGGAGGGCCCTCTCATCCCCTCCAGGTAGATGCAAATCAGTCTGAGATTTGGTGCAAGGAAGCTAAGGAAGGTCCTGTTTGATGGTATTTAGCTTTTCTGTAAAGCAGAGAACAAAAGCATTTGCTGGGAATTAGGGAAAATAATGAATTTCCTAGGCTGCCTGGAAGTTCTTAATTTATATTTCTATGGAACATATGTCATACCCTTAGGACCTCCCCAGGAACTGTTAGTAATTAAGGCTTTTTAATAGGCCAACTGGAAGTGCTGATTTTCATAATTTATTTTCTAATTTATGCTGCTCTCCAGTAAGAAAATTGTCATGTTATTTGGCAAAGCTAAACATCAATCCCTCTCTCCTCATGACATTGATTATAAGGTACTTAGATTCTTTACCATCAGGGATTCCTTTTATTTTCCCCCACCGCCCCTTATGTGTTTGGAAGATACTGTCTAGCAAACAAACTACATTTATAAATATAGATTTCTATTTTTGATTAATTTGATGTAACATTTGCTCATAGCCAAAAAAAGCAACTGATCAGCATGAGTAATCATGTTTGATTAATCTAATTCAAATCGAAATCAAACGAATATGACATTTTAGTTATCCTGTGCAATCTTACTGAAGATAAATGTCTGAGGCTTCCCGGGTTTTTAAAAAAAATATTGAGAGCAACTTTTGGACTCCTCTTACTTCTTAATATAATTTGGGGGGAAAGACTATTGGTAGATTGTGACCATCTAAACCTTGATATTCACTGTGGTTTAACTTCTAATCCCAAGGTGCCAATATTAAAGTGTTTTCTTTCACAAACCAAGGATGTGTAGCCCAATTGCCCTTGTGTATATATTTACACTTTAGTGAGAATTTTAAGAAGCAAGCAACAACCTTGAAACTAAATGGTTGATTTAGCCTCCTTAGCAAACCAGACCATCATTTATTAATTTAATACCTGAAATACCTTGATGTAATTGAGTTTTTAGTTCTCTTTGAGAATAATGAATAATAACTTTATAATAAGGATGATTTTATCTATTTCAATTCTGATACACATTATTTGGATTATGTAGAAAAAAACTATTCATTCAATGAATGTATCTTGAGCTCCTTCTTAGGAACCACGTAACATTCTGGGATACAAATGTGGATATAATAGACACAAATCTTGTCTTTGGGTATCTTATATGAGACAAATACTAATACAAATAGCCATGGTATTATAAATTGCTATAATATGTAAGAAATTATGGCAAATTGAAGCACTAAGGGAAAATACGGTGTGCAATGAGGAATTATAACAAGACAGTCTAATTTAAATGAGAGATTAGAAGGCTTCTCCACAGAAGCGCCATTTAGCAGAAGCTTAAGTGTGAGTTGGTTTTAGCTGGAGATAGACAGGGGTGGGAGGGATTTCCAGGCATAATAAATAGAACCTTTGAATACTGTATGGTGGAAATGAGCTATGTATCCTTCAGTGCCCTCACCTAGGGCACAAAAGCCAGATGGACACTTATGGGAGCTCAGGGCATATGAAACAATTACGGTGAATATGTTTCTCTTGGGGTTGTATTTCTGGACTGTAAGTACATTTGCCAAAATGATTTCAGCAAAGGGTGAGTCATTTACAGTAAACAGCTTCCTTTCAACAGTATCCTAAATTAAATTCTGAAGAAGAAAGTGACAAAGAAATCTAAGTGACTTGGTTTGGCTGCAAAGAATGCCTCAAATCTTTAGCGTATGCCGTGTTACAAAAACGTCATCCATTAGCTTCAGGAAAAGTTGAGATGATAAGAGAATTAGAATATAAATATTTCTGTCCCTCATATATTACCGGTAAGCCACACAGGTGATTACTTTCAACCCTGCACAACCAGAAAGAACTAATGATTCATTTGAGAGTTCATTCCCATTCCTCACCTTTCCAATAAGGAAAGGAAATGACAGCCTTTGGTTGTCCATTTCATTCTATTTAATTGTTGCCCAGGGGAACTCTGAGAATGACATAGTTTCCTTAGCATCATTTAATAAAGGGGAAGGACATGACCCTACTTATGAATGTCAGGTCTTCAACTTAAAGGTTAACTTATAAAGATCAGTGCTATTATTTGTAAAAGAAAAGCAGCATAAAGTTAATGCATGTAATATTTTCAGTGTGTGGTATTTAAAAGTCCTCTCTCCCTAGAAATCCTTATTGCCCTATACTTGAGCCAGTCACAGTGCACAGTTCATCTTCTGAAGATGGAGTAATTCTTGTAAGCCACAGAGATATCCCTACTTAATGAATGGTTTGCTTAAAGAGAGCTTTCTAAAAGGTATAATTGTTCTCTAATGGGATTCAGACTTCTCGGTTCTCACCACTTCCTTGTAGATAGTGACTTTACTTCTTTTTAGATAAATATGTTGCCAGGAGTGTTTAAGGCTGGAAACGAAGAGCTAATCAGGCACACAAAAACCCATTGGGTTAGTGCTTCTCCACCATTGTTATGCAACTCCTGGGAGTTCATAGGGTAATTGCAAAGGATCTGCAAATATAATGTGTACAAAGTATATATTTCACACACCGATACATACTATTATTTTTCAAATGTGTATAGGCTTCTGTGATAAAATACGTTGCAATTTTAAAGCACTATTGAACTCATAATAGCTCTTTCGTTCGTTATACTTTTTAATCAATAGGTAGAAGAAAAACGATCAGAACATCATTTATAAAACTAAAAAATAAATTATGTTCCTCCAGAAACTTAGAAACTACTATTACATGTTGAGTTGATGGATTAAAGCAGTGGTTTTTCAGCTTTTAATCATACATGACTATCAGTTTAAAAAATTGAGCTCACACATGCCAGTTAATGTATCTTTATCTATAATCAATATGCATATACAGCTATGCTAATATATTTCTGTACTGTATAAAAGCATGTAAAGGAAAATTTAAAACAATCATCTAAAAAATAAATATGTGTTAAGAATTTCTTCCAACACTCGTGAAACCTGATAGCTCCATTTTCGAAGATCATTGGATGGAAAGAAAGAGATTAAAGGGTTGCCTGTGAAGTAAGAGGAATGAAGCTAGTGTGTTCAGGGAGAAACTGTACAGGTCAGTAGGACCTTGTGGAGAGAGTTTCTGGGTACTGCTGACTTATTAAATTTTCTACTGACACTGGCCATTAGTATAGTAATAAATCACAAGGGCACATATCCACACTGTGTCACATGTTTTCCACATCAGCACTGCTATTCGGAAAGATTTATACACCAGGAAAGGAAAAATCCACTGTCCTGGGTCCCATATGAACTGACCTGCATTGGGAAAATCTTGACAGCCTGCTGTGTCCTTTGATTGTCATCCACTTGACCATAACCCCGAGGGCTGGGTCTGTTACCAACATAACAGAGTGGACAGGGTATTTGAACTGGTCTCTATGGGGACTCACTGGTGCCTGGTATGATCTCAGAGGAGATTTCTGACAAGGATTCGAAATCCAGGTCAGTATAGATTTGATTGCTATCTTTCCAAGTTTGGAAGTGGGGGAACTATTTCACATCCCTCCAAATTCTTGGCCATAAGGTGGAGGGGAGATGTTCCTGCTTGTAGAATATGAGGAGCTATCACCTGTGGAGGGAAAGGCTGAAAAGCAAGAGACCAGCATGAGGGGAGCCTGCCGCAGCATTAGCCAGAGCCAGCCAGGAAGAGGAAAGTTTTGGGAGCCGTATCACCAGGATAAGGGAAGTCTCCTGAAGAGTCTGCCCCCGGATGGTGGGCTGGATGGGGAGAAAGACTTAGGATAGGAGTCAGATCTAGAGGGTTCTTCTGTTTGCCCATTATAAGGTCAAAAGAGTGGTGAATGAGAAGGAACACGCAGGTGAGATTCGTATCTGGCCCCTTCTGAGTGAGGAAAACACAGGGGCCAGCTGTGTTGCTGTGGGAGCCATGCCTGGCTTGCAGTGAAGCTTGGGAGGACAGGAAGCAGAAATCATCAGAACGAAGTGTTCTCAGAAGGGGGGTGGGGATGCTAAGCTTGTGGCGATCGTGATAAGTGGTGAGGGGAGGCTGAGAGAGGCCTCTCATCTGAGGGTCACAGTCACCCCCGCGCAACTGGCCTCAGAGTCGGGGCAGGCAAAATTCGGTTTGTCAGGAAAAGGCCAAGGTCATCTCTGCTAGAAAAATAAGTTACATGTCTAAAGATGAGAATTTCTGGGAAATTACCTGGGTTCTTTTTCATCTACTTCCTGGCACTTTTCCTTGGTTTCAAGAGCCAAAGAGGAAGATAAGATAATGGAGGATAAAAGATCTTACCTGGAAGTGATCGGGCACTTCACAGAGGATTCTTCCCTCGATGGGAAGTGAAAAGTTTGTCTGAGTAGCAGAAATGCAGGGACCATCCAACAGGTGAATCATGACATTTAAGACAATTAAACAACACATAGCAAACAAAACTAGCAGTCAGAAAATAGCTTCTGAACATGTCTAAATGAAGGGAGTGTGCATTTTTAAAAAATCATTAGGTTTTATAAATCAGGGTTTACGTCTTTGTTGACATACATGACGGGATTTCATGGAAACAATTAGATGCTTTAAAAGCTGCTAGAAACTGAGTCTGAAGGATTAACCCCAAAGATAACACCACAGAACCAGCCCACCAACACCACTCCTGCCTCCAGCAGCATCAGGAAGAAAGGAGATAAGGAACTTGTAAGAAGAGGTGATGACCACAGGGCCATGCTATCTCAGCCACAGTCTGGGGACCGGGGAGCTAACACCAGAGCCAAACGGAGCCTGTTAGATCTATCCCAGAAAAATAGATGACTTGCGAGCCTCTTCTCTTTTGACTTGTTTCAGAATTTGAGTCCTGAACAAGTACACCTGAATGGGAAAAGTTAAATCATTCTGGCAACCGGGTGGTGTAGCCCCTACAGGAAAGGAAGGAAGGCATAGTAGAAAGAGGTGGAAATCGCTGGTGACTCAGCCAATCTCCTATATCTGCCAAAACCTTGGGGGAAAAAATAGACTGGAATGTTTAATATTTTGCCTATGTTAGTAGGAAAAAGTTATAAATAACAGTCTCATTATTCTTCTAGAAGTATTGCATTGAAGAGATATAAGCAAAATATGGAGGGATGTTGAGTGAGAAGTATCAAATAGGGGATGATTTATGTCATAGGAGAAAAAGTTTAACCAGTAGGAAAGAAAAAGAATTTGTTAGAAAATGTAAAAGAAGCAGTATCCGTAAGATCTGCCTTGTGGGGGGGGGTTGGTGTCTGGACACTGCTATGTTTCCTCTCCCGCTGACGCAGGGTGAAGCACTGTTGGCAATTGGCAATATAGATTACGTGGTCACACATTTGTATCATTTTGCTTGCTTCGCTTATCAGATTTCAAGCTGAAGGGACCACGGAATGGAAAAAGGCAAAAACTCGCCCTACTGGTATTATCGGACTTTCCCTGAGTTTGAAGCCCAAGGCAGTATAAGAGTTTGGGGTAAGCTCACAGTGGGAATAAAATGAACTCAACAAAGAACTCTTGCCATGGGTAGTGGATGCTAGGGTGCGTCACTTGAATCCTCTCTTCTGGGTCGAGGCACTCAGTCCCCCAGTGACCATGAGTATTAATTATTGACTCCCTCTTTGGGAGCTGTCCTCCGGTGAAGGCAGGAGCCTTTCCCAAGGTTATACCAGCAATGGGAGCGGGGAGAAAGATTGGCAGCTTACATCATATATCCAGCCTCCATACCTCACTTCCGGACCATCTAAAAGGGCATCCAGGTCCCAAGCTCCCCTCGGGATGGCTGTTAGTCCCCGTTGCAACCCTATTGCAGTTCAACTTTTCTCCTTGCTTCCTTCAATATTGCTTCTTTACTTCCTTAGAAGTATTCTCAAGAGGTATCCCAAATAATAACTGGCATTCCAACCTTTGACTCCATTTCCCTGAGAATACCATTAAAGACGCGAGTAAGACACAGCAGGAACCTCAGCACATGGTTGTGGGAGTGCAACTCATCCAGTTGAGGATGTCCTGGCAGTATTGTCTTGCCAAGGTATGTTTCCACAAGAAACTAAGGGTTTGGGGGAAAAGAAATGTGATTGAACACCAACAGGTTGATTACCAGCTTCAGAGTAAGAAAGCTCAGTTCTTTAAAAAAAAATAAGACCCGTCCTTTTACCCTTTTTTCTATGCCCCCTTTCTCCTGTGCTGATCCTCCCGGATGGGGAAGGAGAGTATCAAGATGGAGGAGATATGGGATAAGGACTCAGGGTATGTGAGGTTGATCAAGGTGAAAATGTATGGTTCTAGGAGGGAATCTGCTAGAAGCATCACCTGGAGACTAGTTCAGATAGAACAATAACCTGTTTCACTTTCAGGGTGAGTGAACTGAATGTGAAAGTAACTAAATAAAAGCTCTACTGCCCACTACAGTTTTTCTAAGAAATTGAATGACTTCACCCAGGAATTAGTTCTAGTATATTTCATCTTAGCTATTACTTTGAAATTGTTGGGATGGACAGAAGCTGCTAGAAAGGGGCAACTTTGACAGCCATCATTGCTGGTGCCCATTGGCAGTAACAGCAATGCTCTGGCTCCACTGGGCGCATTGGGGCCACCAGCCATCAAGAGTATCAGGAGTGGGTTAATATCGCCACAGGGGTCTGGAAGAACTGGGCCTCCAGTCCTCAGCTGGCTGCTGTAACAAGAAGAAACTGATGAACGCTGATGTTTCATTCTATCACACTCTCAAGTTCTGGGACGGTCCAGTGACACTAATTTAACCTGATGAGAACATCTCAGAAACTCGTCTCTCACGCTCCTGATGGATCCACTCCCAAACTCTTGGAGGCATAATTAGTGCAAGTGTAGGACCAGGAAACATGATTGCTCACCTGCTTATTTTCCTCTACAGTTATGCACTCCACCCCCACCCCCACCCCAAATCCTAGGTGCTCTCAAGTGGCAATCCAGAGGCAGAGGTCAGAATGAAATTCACGGATTCTATGTAGTGGCTGGGTGACTCCATTCTGGATGGGTAATAGCAATAAATACATAAATAAAACAAAAAATTTAACATAATAAAAGAGGCCAACCAGTTTCTGCAATCTTGGCAAGCAGTGGATGTGAACCAAAAAAGAAATGAGTCTTACAAACATTTTTGTTACTAAAAAAACAGACAAACACACTTCAAATCCAGTGTCACAAGCAACAAGATTTACAGAAGTGCGGGGGGGATTAGGTGTTTGGTGTCAAAGTCTCTGTGATTATTATAGAACTTTATTATTGCAAATGCATCCACCTAATTGCACCCTACTTTCAAAAGAAAACTGACACAGCTCCCCAGAAAACACCCGCAAAGGAAAGGCGAGTGTAAACAGAACCAGGCTGAAACATGAAGCCTCCTAGGAAAGACAAGAGGAGCCCGTCTATGTGGATGGGTGCCATTGTTGCTCTTCCTGGAGTCCTTCCGGGATGGACTGGGTGGGGCCGACATGACCCCTTCCCATGGGCTTGACTAACACATCAAAGACAATTCATGGCTCCCTGACTCCTTCTGGCTATCTTACTGCCCATTCTTTATGTCTTCTCTGCACTTCCTTTGAGCACCCGGGATGTCTTACCAGACGTTTACTTTGGGCTTGAGGTTGTTAGTCTCCTGCTGACAGTGACCCACTTGGGGTGGTAACGTAGGTCACCAGTTGCCAGGTGATGGTACAGCAGGTCGGGAAGTGTGTACAGAAGTGAGAAATGGATATTGTTTTGAGAGGAGAGGCTGCTAAGAGTTTGCCTCTGTCACTAATTAGCTGGGCAACTCAGCACCCAAGAGTCTGTCCGAGCCTCAGTCTCCTTCTGTATAAAATGAAAAGATCTTTTAGGAGGCTCTTTAATGCTAACATCCTATGACAGAAGTCTGCGTTTGAACAAAATCCGAGAGGTCAGAATGTGAGATGAAGACTAAAAATAACTGTGCAAGCGTATGAAAAAGCATATCAAAGAGAACGACAAACCTGAGGTGCCACTCTTTAGTCCTAGCAACCATTAAAGTTAATAACAGACAAATGAAACCCAAATGACACACGGGTTCAGACGATTTGAGGTACAAATGGTCCGGTACTTGGCTTATGCCCCTCCCCCATTTTCATCACTGTGTGTACCATTCGCTAATGGTTCATTGATCCACTTCTAACCTCATTTCGAAAAGTGCTCGGCAAAAAGGAGCCCCCATTACCCGCTACTTTCTGCAGCCTGAGGAAGCGTATTTCTGTCTCCTGGTGACCACCCAGCACTCAGTCCTTGTCAGAGAGCAGAGGGAGCCCCTGCAAGGTGCTGATAGCCTGGGCCTGATTATCTTAAGGTCTTGCTTTAACCCTTTGAAGTCCATAGGCAAGCACTTACAGAAACCATACATCATTCTGATGGAGAAGAATTGAACCCTGCTTCCCCAGAAAAAGCCCGGATGATGCCTCTGTGTTATAGTAATCGCTAGCTGTCTGCAGCCCACACCTGAAGAACAGCATCCTGTAGCGTTGCTATGGTAATTCATTCCTTCCCGCTTCCTTTCTCCCTTTTTCTCGCGATCTCCTTTTCCACCAGTCAAAAACAATCATGAAGAAGATACCTTTTCAAAGAGCTGTACCCCCTTCTTTCTCCCTCTTCAGGCTAACCTGCAAACTGCGAGCATTCATCAATACTTAATAAAGTAATTTGTATGGAGCCTTCAGCCGAGGTTCTCAAAGGACTTTGCAAGCATTAGCTCGTAAATCTTTACCCAAGAACATTATTATGGTATCAAAGATGGAAAAACGAAGACACAAACCTGTTAAGAGAGTCTCAGGGTCCCGTGGCGAAAAGTACAGCAAAATCCTTACGCCATTAAGGCAAATCTGCATCCTTAAGCCATTAAGGCAAAGGGGAGAATGGGCTGAGTGCCCAAGTCTGTGGTGCCAGGTACTGTCCCCTCAAATGTGGCCTGACGCCGGCCTGTCTCTGCCCGCTCACTGCTCAACATCTCTGCAAAGACAAGACCTCACCGGGAAACTGCCGCCCCTCCCGTATTCCCCATCGACAGATAGTGGTGTCTCCAGACACACCAGGGGCTTTTCAACCTCTCTCTTCACTCTGTCACCAATTCTTATTAATTCTACTTCAAAAACCTCCCCAAAGTGTCAGCCATTGCTCCCCTAGTAAATCCCTTATTATCTTTCCCATGGACTTTTGCATAAATCTTCCAAGTCACTTTGTACTGTGTCCCCTCTCCAAAGCATCTTTTACTCACCTTTTGTAGAGCTGCTTCTGAAATGCAAATATGAGCATCTCACTCCCTTTCTTATAAAAATATATCATCTTCCTGCAACCAGAGCAATCGACTGGACCTTTGAAGTTGCATCAAAAATATACATCCAAGTTTTGTAAGCTTAAGAAGCCCCCTCATCTTCTGGGTTTTCAGAGAGCCCGTGGGTATTACATTAGACACGTGTCATGTGATCACTGCTTGAGCTACTTCCTACGACACCAGACTTCCACAATCAACCCCACCTCTGCTGTCTCAGTCCATCCATGCCCAGGCCACTGCCATTGTCCTGTCACTCCCCAAGGGCCACCAGCCATATTGCCAATCTCATCTGGACACACCACGGAAATGCCCAGAAATAATACTTAATCTGGGCACCCTGTGGCTCAGTCTTATTGGCATATAACATTAACCATTGCAGAGAGAATCCATTTCTTTGCCTTTTCCAGTTTCTAGAGGCTGCTTGCCTTCCTTGATTTATGGCTTCTCCCTCCTTCTTCAAAGTCAGCCATGGCCAGTTGAGTCCTTCCCACATTGAATCACCCTGAGGGTTTCCTCATCACATCTCCTGTTCTGAATCTGACCCACCCCCTGCCTCTCTTTTCCTTGTGACCACATTAGACCCACCTTGACAATCCAGGATAATCTCTTCCACTCAAGGTCAGCTGAGAGCAACCTTATTTCCATCAGCAACTTTCATCCCCTTTTGCCATATAAGGTATTATATTTACAGATTCTGAAGATTTGGATGTGGACATCTTTGGGCCTCCATCAATCTGCCTACCATAGCAGGGTGTGACCAGAGGCTTGTAGATGGCAGAGTCGTGAAGAGTGGGTAGCAGGGCGAGGACGAAGTGGACCACCTCGCCCGAGCACGTGGCCTCTTCCCGTCACAGAACGGAGTTCAGATCTCAGCCGTACCACCTGCAGCACGTCACACTCAGCAGGTCGCACATCATGACTCAATTCCATCATCTGCAAAGGGTGAGTTAGTGTACCTTAACCAAAGCACCTTAGCACAGACCCTGAACAGAAGAATAACAATTATAGCACCTGTTATTTTTGAACTCTTCCTAAGTGCTCAAGAAAATTGTGCTATTATTCTGATGATGATGATGATGATGATGATGTGACAGCAGCTGAGAGCCTGAGTTGAAGTCTGGTGAGTCAACAAGCTAACAACAGGGACTGAAATCAAAGGATTAATATAGCCAAGCTCTGGAGCCTCTGTGTTCTCAGCAATAATCATTCCAAATCGGCCCGAGGGCATTTGCTCCAGTGAAAGCCCAGAAATATCTGTTTTCTCTGTTAAATTATCTATTGCATCTCACTCGACTTTCCATGCCCCTTAGGGCTTCAAAGACCATTGCTAGCATTTTACCTGACTCTTCAAGTTTATTGTCTCTGGAAGCATCTCTCCATGCATAAAGAAGTTCAAAAGCACATCCAAATTATCAGGGCTTAGACCCGTGTCTCCAGCCATCTCTTTGTCACCTACATGGCTGAGTAGAGGTGGTAGCCTTGAAGTGATTAAAAGAATATCCCCACGTAAAACACGCCCTCTTCATCTTAGAAAGAACACTGTGAAATAGTGCAGCTAATAGCATATTAACTGACAGAAATGATTTAGCAACTGTCATCACATAGCAAAATAATGACATCTTGAGTTTCAGGGAGAGACTGACTTACTAGAAGAGAATATCCCAAACCTACTTAGACGAAGTAGCAACTATATATGTAAATCAAGTGACAGTTAAATATGAATATCATTAAAGAGCTAAGAATGCTTGCATGGATCTCCTACTTTGTTTTTGATAACAGTAAATGGGCTTCCTATTTTAAAACTTGCCCTTTGTGCTAAATCATTTGTGCGTTCCACTGTATTATCCCTGCCTCCTGACTCATTTAAAATATAGCACAATTATAAAGTCTATCTGGAGCAGAGATGATCGCTGGTTGGGACTCATGCTGTCCGTCCGTTCCCCAAATCCCTCAATCCCATGACAAGCATAACTGATCAGTAAGCTGCAAAATCTCGGTCAATTCTGCTCTACAGGGAGGCACCGCAAATCTGGTGGGGTGGTCCATGAGGTGAAACTGAGCAGACCTCCCGGAGCTACAGCATCTCAGTTATATGGGTGAAAGGTTGCTGAATCCTGCAGATATTACCATCAAAGAACAAGAGTTGCTCACATCTCTCAGAAGCAAGACCAGCAGCTGAGGCCATACAATAACCAGAATATTCTTTTTAAAAATCACGTTTTCATTAGTTACATTCGTAGCTCATTCAAATAATTCATATAAGGTTTGAAATCTCTTTTGCCACCTGTGTAATCTCAGTAGCTTATTTTCCAGATCTTTTCCTAGGGTCTAAATACATACATTTATACACAAAGGAAAGTGCATTATTGTGAAACAGTAGCTGGAATCCTATCAACCAAGTAGGAACTCTGAAGTTTAAGGAAGAAAGCATACAACTATGTCACAAAATAAGATGTACAAATGACTAATAAACATTTGAAAAAATACCCAGCATTTTAAAAGTAAAGAAATGTAAATTAACAGAAGTTATTGTTATTGGCATCAAATTGTCACAGGTCTGTTTCACCAATAAAGATGAGGATATAGTGAGGGAGGGTCCTCTTGAAATACTGACAAAATAACCAATTGCTATAGATTTTCTGGAAAGCATTCTACAATAGTCATCAAGGAACTAAACAAATATTTAGACCTCTGACCTTAGTAAGTTTATCATAAATATTTATTAGATGTAGTTTAAGAATTTTTACATGAATGTTCATCTCATTATTTATAATAAGAATTATACATCATATATAGTATCTGTAGTGGACTCCTTAGAGAAGTTATGTGATTTTTATAGGACATATAATCATTACAAAGAGAAATTTTTGAGTAATTTTAAGTAATATGAGTAAATGGGCAAAAAAAGAGCATGATAAAATTGTATATACAGCGATGCTCATTATGTAAAACACACACACACACCCCTAAAACTAAAATGATAGAAATCGATAACAGCGATTATCTTCCTGATAGTGAGATTGCTGTTGATTTTTATATTCTTCTTTGTACTTTTCTAAGTTTTGTACAGTTTTCTACAGTGAAGACTTATTACTTTTATAATACAAAATATTTATTATTTTTAATTTTTTAAATATTTATTTTTGAGAGAGAGAGACAGAATGCGAGTGGGGGAGGGGCAGAGAGAGAGGGAGACACAGAATCTGAAGCAGGATTCAGGCTCTGAGCTGTCAGCACAGAGCCCAACACGGGGCTTGAACTTATAGAGCACAAGATCATGACATGAGCCAAAGTCAGATGATTAACCAACTTAGCCACCCAGGCACCCCTAAAATACAAAATATTTATAAAACTAGTTAAGGGATCTTGTTATGTTTGGAATAAACAGAGATTTCTTAAATAGGGTATAAAACATGCTAAACATAACATAAAAAATATTGATACAATGGAAAACATTAAAACTAGGGTAAGAATTTGTGTTTCTAAAAATGTAATAATAAAGACAGAATGGAATCCACAGAGTAGGAAAACATATTTTATTATATATATCTATATATACATATATATCCAAATATAAATATTTATTTGTTCTCATTAATCTGGGATATATTCTCTCCATAGATGATAGATAGATAGATAGATAGATAGATAGATAGATAGATGATAGATAGATAGATAGATAGATAGGTAGAAACAGTCTGTTCGGTTGAAGATTTTATTGCTTGACGTTTTCTTACTGTTTTCTATAAATTTCTCTAGATAGATCGATAGATAGACTTGAACAGTCACTTCACACAAGAGGATATCCAAATAATCAATAAATATATTCAAAGATGCTCACAATCTTAGGCTCCAGAAGCATATAAATAAACACACCAGGGTGCCACAATATACTCACCAGCATAGTTAACATAAAAAAGATAAAAAAATTACAAAAATATATGTGAAGTAATAGGAAACCTCACACACTGCCGGTGGGATTGTAAATTGGCAGTGACTTTGCAAAGGTGTTTGTCAGTTTCTATTTTGTATACACATCTATGACTGGGCAAGTCCACTATTTGAGGCATCGTCAACAGTAATGCCGATGTGTGTTCGCTGAAGAAGAAGTATTAGTATGTCCCTGTCAGTACTGCCTCAGTGCCCATCAACAGTAGAAGAGAAATATAAATTGCAGGATATTAACACAGTGGAATTCAGCTAATGAGAATTAAAAACACCCCCAATGTGGAGGAATTTCACAAACATAATGTTGACTTAAAGAAGCCAGCCTCAGAATAGTACATATTGCATGATTCTAATTACGTAAAGTACAGAAACAGTCACAACTAATTGATGGTACGGAAGTGATTGGAAAGAGCCATGGGAGATTTCTGTTGCTAACACGGTCTGCACGAACTGGGAAAGCTCATGGGGCTCTCGTTCATTGTTAATACATCATGGCTATTCTCAGTCAGCTTGGTCTTTAACTCTCACTGAGACTGATTACTTGATTCGACATTTACCTTTCTTTGTTTCTTAAGATACGCGCAGATAATGTTCTGTCTGAATCTACAGCCCTTTGAATTCAATAGGATCCTAAGATGGGAATATGTTTTCTATATGCTGATAATTTTGAACATGATGAAATTTTACATTTTCCCCTTCACTTTGAGGACCATATATCTCTTCTGTCTTTAAAAGAATAAGTGAATTTAGATAACTCTAACGTTTTGCCTAACTGTTGTAACAACCTATGACATCATTCTACTGAAGAAGCCCAAACCTGTGTCACAAATAATTTTGTATATTTATTTATTTTTTAAATGTTTTATTTATTTCTGAGAGAGAGAGAGAGAGAGAGAGAGAGGCAGCATGAGCAGGGGAGGGGAGAGAGAGGGAGACACAGAATCAGAAGGAGGCTCCAGGCTCTGAGCTAGTTGTCAACACAGAGCCTGATGCGGGGCTCGAACCCATGAACCGTGTGATCATGGCCTGAGCCGAAGCTGGACGCTTACCTGACTGAGCCACCCAGGCGCCCCACAAATAATTTTGTTTAAAGGAAGTTTTATTAGCCAAAAACAAACAAACAAACAAACAAGAAACCTGTAAGGCAAAGTATTTTCTAATTAAATTATTTTTAGTTTTTAGAAAAATACATGGTGGTTGTGGCTCAAGCTTAAATACAGACATAGATTCAGATCCAAGTTCTAGTTTTCAAGAGTTACATAGCTTGGGGCTTTTGTCTTTTTAGCTTTCAGCAAGATTCATATATTAAATTGGGATAATAGAATCCTTTAATTTTATATGGCTGCTTTGAGAATCAAGTGATTAGTATAATATTGGCCCACTGTGAAATCTCAATACATTTAGTTATTATGACGATGCTATTCTTATTACAGAGAACTTGGAAGATAGAGAAAAACAAAGAAAAAATTCACTTTTAGTCCCACCACCATAGGTCAGTACAGATACAGCCTTGTGATCTTTTGTCCAAGATGGCAGTGAGCACGTTCAAGACCCATCCACACGTATTGCCCTCCTGTGTACTCCGGATCCTATTGCTTTCCCCCAACTCATGGCTCTGGCCTCCAATGTGCTGCTGAGAGGTAACTGCAGGATGGAAAGCCCTGGTCAGGAAGCCCCATGAACCTCAGCTAAGAACAGGTTTAAAGTTGGCTAAGTCATTCATATCCTTGGACCCCGCTCCAGCTCTGACGTTCTATTATTCTGTCTCCTCATCCATCAATAACTTTGTAGTAAAAACATCACCTTATATTCTGTCACACTGGTTCCCTGGCATCTGCAGACTAAACATGCACTTGATGGATGGAATCTCTCTGCACGATACCAGACACCTGGCTACAAGCATTTTATGTTTATTTGCTTTGGCTTCATGTACGCACTGCCCAGACTAGTCACTCTGTAATCCTTTTGTTGAGGCATTATAAAGAGATAGATCTTACTGTCTAAAAATACAAGGCCCTTTAGACTTCTCTCTCATATTTTCAACAAGATATTTAGTACTTTGGGTTATTTTTCCAGGGACTGTGACTCTTAGCTCTTAAACATAAGAATAAATACCTATCTCTTAATGTTGTGTAAGAAAATTTTGCTTTTCATTCCTTTATTCCATTATCCTACTGTTACACACCCTCCTGGGCACCTGGCTAGCTGCTCCTTAACACTTCATTCATTTAAGTAATTTCTCATGTACAATTTTGAATTTTGGTCTCGTCACCAACTGGCGCTTCCAGGAGAATGGTAACCATGGCCGTTTTTTCATTTTGTTATCTTCAGAGCACGCTGCAGTACCTGGCACCTAGCACAGAGCCAATGCAATCACTTTTAATAATATTTAGAGTCCCCTGTGCTAAGCATACAACCACGTTAATTAGACAAAGACCTCATTAGCGAAGCAGACACACAATATTCATACAAATGTTTTGGAGGATCAGGCAATGAAGTTTCATTTCAGGAAGAAAGGACGATGGTCAGAGGCTGGATTCTCTGCCTTTTTGTCTACATAGTGCAGTCAGAACCCATCCTAAACCAACGGCCAAGTGAAGGGCCACTAAGCGACAGGTCTACGGCGCCATGCTTGAGTGTAGGTTAGAAACTTAGCTGCATACTTACAGGCGCTTCAGGCTAGAGTGGAGAGTGGCTCTAAACTCTCGTGGTGAATCCACTAACCACCAAAACCTTTAATTTCATCCATAAGAGCTTGAATAGTCATCATGGTAATAAATCACTAGTTTCTCCTGACACATACTACGCTAAAGTATGTGGCTTATAATGGTGATGCAGTTACCAGAGGGCATGTGGTGGCTTCCCCAGGAGACAGAGCTGAGGACCTTGCCCTGCCCCCAGAGGGGGTGCACCACTCCCTGGTTAAAGCGTACAAAATATCACACTGATAAACTGAAGCATTTTATTTTATTTTTTAATGTTTTATTTATTTTTAGGAGAGAGAGAGAGACAGCGTGAGCAGGGGAGGGTCAGAGAGAGACGGAGTCACAGACAGAAACAGGCTCCAGGCTCTGAACTGGCAGTCAGCACAGAGCCCGACGCGGAGCTCGAACCCACGAACCGTGAGATCATGACCCAAACGAAAGTCGGACGCTTAACCGACTAAGCCACCCAGGCGCCCCTAAACTGAAGCATTTTAAAGTGAACTAGTGACACTGTAACACTCTGTCCAATGCTACAGTTAAAGAAAAGGGTGGGACCTCCCTGGGCTGGGTGAAGGAGGGGGCAGTTTTCCACACCTTAGACCTTCCAAGTCTGTTCCCACCTCGGAGCCTTTGCACATACCTTCCTTCCACCTGAAAGGCTCTTCTGCTATTTGTTCTCATGGATGCTTGCATCAGTTCACTCAGGCTTCTGCTCAAAAGAAAAGGCCTCCACAGGCTTTTACTGACCAATCAATCTGAAATTTCTCTCACAATCACCCTCTGTTCTCTTAGCAATTTTCATTTGTCTTCATAGTATTTCTCCTCTCTGAAATTCTATTTGGTACCCTTGTTTTAAAGTGTATTTATTTATTTGGGAGGGGGGCATGGGTGAGCAGGGGAGAGGCAGAAAGAAGGAGAGAGAGAATCTCAAGCAGTCTCCACATTGTCAGCACAGAACCCAACGGGGACTCAATCTCATGAACTGTGAGATTATAACCTAATCCAAAGAGTCAGACACTTCACTGATTTAGACACCCAGGCGCCCCTATTCTATACCTTTTTAAAGTATTTTCTTCTTTTTTAAAACATTTTTAAGTTTATTTATTTATTCTGAGAGAGAAAGCGAGCCGGGAAGGGACAGAGGGAGAGGGAGAGAATCTCAGCAGGCTCCACACTGACAGTATATAGCCCGATGTGGGGCTCAAACTCATGACCCTGCGAGATCATGCCCTGAGCCAAACATCAAGAGTTAGATGCTTAACTGACTGAGTCACCCAGGTGCCCCCATTCAATACTTTTTTTAACCAGTATTTTTTTCTCCCTTTTTGGAACAAGTTCCACAAAAGGAAAGATTTTGTCTTAAACTTTGTATCCTCAGGGCCTAGAGCCGTTCCTGGTACAACTCTGCTCAGTAGGAAGAATTGATACATCTATACTTCTTTCTCAATATAGACATAGAGGAATGTCCAGAAGAGTGTTCATCTAATGTTAATGATTATTGTGGAGCAGAAACATTTGAACTTTTTTTATTTTTTGAATTTTTAACCTCTGTTTAAATCCTTGTAAAAGATGATCATTTTCACATGCAAAAAAACCCCATTAACTAAAAAATCATCTCTTCTGATATGTGCGACATGGGAGAATGGAATTAGCACTGGGCAGAAAATCCGCGGATGTGGGTTCACTTCCCAGCTGGCCACTTAACTCGGGTAAGTTGCTTGACTTCTTCAAGCCATTTCTTCATTAAAAAAAAAAATTTTGTGCTTATTTATTTATTTATTTTTTGAGAGAGAGAGACAGGGCCCAAGTTGGGGAGAGGCAGAGAGAGAGGGAGACACAGAATCCAAAGCAGGCTTCAGGCTCTGAGCTATCAGTACAGAGCCCAACACGGGGCTTGAACCCATGAACTGCAAGATCAGACGTGAGCCGAAGTCTGACGCTTCACCAACCGAGTCACCCAGACAACCCCATTTCTTAACTTTTAAGTGGATATTTTAACACTGGTTGGATGGAGCTAGTTCAAGATCTAATGCATGTGAAGGGGTGCTCTAGCATCAAATGTGCACTAAGTAGGTTTTTATTTAATTTTTTAAAATGCTTATTCATTTTTTGAGAGACTGAGAGAAAGAGACCATGAATGGGGGAGGGGCAGAGAGAGAGGGAGACAGAATCCGAAACAGGCTCTGGGCCCTGAGCTGTCAGCACAGAGCCTGACTGAGGGCTCAAACCCACGAACTGTGAGATCATGACCTGAGACAAAGTCAGATGCCTAACTAACTGGGCCACCCAGGCGCCCCACTAAGTAGCTTTTTAAAGTCAGGTTTAGTGAGCTATTTACCTTCAGTAAAATTCACTTTTTAAGTTCGATGAGTTTAGCCACCACAACAGTCAAGATACGGAGTATTTTTATCATGCCTACGAGTTCTTTAATGCCCTTGCCAGCTAATCATCTCTCCTGATACCCAGCCCTGCCACCCCTGATTTAGGGTCTGTTCCTAATTTCCAAAATGTCACATAAATTCAGTTTGTAGCCTTTTGAAAGAGTCTGGCCCCTTTCTCTAAACATGGTGCTTTTAAGATTCATCCACACTGTTGGGTAAAATTAGGAGTTTGTTCTTTTTCATTGCTTAGAAGTGTTCAATTATATTTATCAATTGTAATTTGTTTATCCATCAGCCATCCGATTGGTTGTTTCTAGTTTTGAATTATTACAAACAAAGCTTCTATGAACCTGCTTGTGTAAGTCTATGGGTCGATATCTGTTTTCATTTCTCTCAGATAAATGCTTAGGAAGGGCATTGTTAGGATGTAAATACTTTTTTTTTTAATCTGGAAAATTTTTATTTTGAAAGTTTTGAGCTGCTTGTGTTTAAGTGGTGAATTTACCTTTAAGAAAAACTCTCCATTTGTTCTGAGGGGAGAAAAGGAAACTTAAGTGTCTACTTATCAACACACCTAAATGCTAGAAGGTAAACAATGGTGAACTTCCAAGCTAAGAAGTTAGAAGCTATTTTTAGTGATATAAACATGATATATGTTTTAACAGAATTAAATAATTTCCTTAAGTGGGGGATTAAAATTCCTTAGATTACTTAGAGTTCTATGTATTCTCCAATGACCATTTGTTTGCAAGAATAGGGAGAGACCATAGAGGGAGAGAAAAAGACATGCAGACATTTTTTTTTTTTTTTATGTCATGCTGGAGAAAAAGAATGAAGTCATCCCAAATGGACTACTGACTGTTTTTTTGTTTGTTTGTTGTTTTTTTAAGATTAACATAGGCTTTGGAAAAGCATATAGGTAGGACTTTTATGACCTTCAAAGAACTAAACCTGGGTGGAGTTTATTCTGAAATAATAATTTTAAAAAATGAAGTATATCTGAAAATAAATACACCTAAAAAACAAACAAACAAACAAAAATAAGATAGACCTACTGCCTCCATTATGAGAAGTCAATGGTGAAGAGCCGGCTTTAGGGGGGTGAGGAAAATTCATGGCCTCTTCTCTCCACAGACAAGATTGTGGGGGGAGGGTGTTGCTGTAGATTCTGAAACATAGGGGTGCTTCAGCCAGTGATGAGATGGGCTAGGCAGAAAGTGGGGAGCAGGTGGGAATAGAGCCCTGTGTATTAAAGGCAAACTGGTGGGCATCCTGACGTTCATTTGGGTCTGTGGGATCTACATGGTGACACTTAGTACAATGGAAAATTGCCTTGATTTTTTGTTTTGTTTTGTTTTTTTCTTTGATAGTTTTTCTTCTTTGCTTGAGCACCTACCAAGTAAAATCCAACTTGTGCTTCAGCGAGGCTATGGGAAATAAGGAAGGGATTTGCCTTAGGTTTTATATGGGAGGCAAAAGAGAAGTCCCTTCCTCTGAAGGCCAGGGTCTAACAATATTCTTGCTGGCTGGTGACAACAGTGTTAGAAGAACCATGGCATCTTGAGTGTCATGGCCTTAAAAGCAAAAGTGAGGAGCTTGACCAAGAGGACAGAGAAAAATAGAGTGGGGGGCCCGACCCTGATCACCCCCGAAATGGCTGTCTGGGAATGCTCAGCAATGCTGAGGGGAAATTTTGAAGGGAGATCATTTCTGGCTGTGATACTTGGGCATTAAAAAGAACGAGGACCTTGCAATGTCCTCTCAAGGTGCTGAGGCCTGGAATATTTGCTTATTCTAAAGGCTGCATACAATATACAATTAAATCATCAAATGTCTTGAAAAATAGGAATTCAGATCCTGATTTCACTTCTGCACAGCAAAGCATGACACTTAAGGAATTGAAAAACACTCCTTTCTCACCTCTACTTCCAGATCTAAGAGATTTATGTCAAGTGAGATCTTGCTCTGGATGGAAAGGAATGTTAAGACAAATTTAAGGATTAACATGGGAGAATGGATGTGACTTCTTAAATCAGTTCAATCTTTAAATATAATATACTATTTAATGGGTTCTTGCTGTGTGCCATTGTAACCCCTGCACCATGGCCACATGGGGCCTGGATCTTCAGACACAGACGTGCCATGAGTATCGCAGTGCGTCAGCGGTCTAGATGGAGATGTGTAATCCCCTGGCTACAGCTTGGTACTCTAGGTGGTGGTTTTCAATAGAGATGAGAATTTTCTAGGTTCTGAAATGCCTGAGAGCCCCTGGACAGCAAGCCATGATTCCAGGCAGTTTTTATTAGTTGGCATCCGTTTCATTGGCCGTATCTGAGGATATTGGACATGGGGAGTACGGGAGACACAGGGACCCATCCTCCCCTTCCCCACTTCCCACCTGTCGGTCCTGCTGCCCCTCAAGTCCTCTCTGATCGTCTCACAGGAGAGCTGCATGGAAGAGGAAAGAGGCTCATGTCCACCAAGCTCGATTTTATTTCCGAGGCTTAGTCCACTATTTTGTTCAATATGTTTAAATATAATACAGTACACTGTTGAATGCACTATATTTTAAAATGTCTAGTTAGTCTTTTTGTGGTTTTAAATTGCTATAAAATATGTTTCTTTTCTGCGAGTGATGTTTCAAGGCCAGGAAGTCACTTAGGTTTTTATTATTTTAATGGTATTTTTCGTTAAACCATATAGCTCTGCCTTGTCATTAATTAGACATTAACCAAAGAACCCATCACATTTAGGCAAGAGCTATACTCAGGAAAAATCAATTTTTTAAATCCTAGCCTCCAGCTTTTCATGCAGAAAGGTCTTGGAATAGAAGCTCTTCACACTGGAAGGAAAATTAAAATAAAACAAAACAAAAAAAAGCAAAGCAGAAACAGATCAGCTGTAAAATGGTTGTTTTACTTGTCAAAATAGAACTTGATAATAATTTACTAAGCTGTGTCTATAATCCAAACCTCTAGAACACTGTTAATATCTAGCATAGACCCAGGTGGGCCTATCTTAGAAACTCATTAAGTTTTTGTTGAATCCATGTAAAAAAAATGAATTAACTAATGCATACAGTCCAGCCTCCTGATCTCATAGATCACAGACCCAAGGTTCAGAGATGTGCCTGCCCAAAGTCACACAGCCAGAGAGTAACTAAAGTGGTACTAGAACGTGTATTATCTGGTTATCAAACCAAATTGTTTCCTCCAGTCTACAGTCACGTGGGCCTTGGATTTAAAAAACTCCAATTCAATTTTAAAACTGTATTTTTTCCCCCTAGAGACATTTTGCCCCTGTGGTGGTTAATTTTATGTGCCAAATTAGCTAGGCTAAGGTATCTGGTTGTTTGGTCAAACAGCAGTCTAGATGCTGCTGTGAAGGTATCTTTTAGGTGTGATTAAAATTTAGGTCTGTTGATTCTGGTTTAAAGAAGATTTCTCTCCATAATGTGAATGGGGGTCATCTAATCAGTTGAAAGTTTTAAGAGAAAACTCTTAAGGGCTCTGCAGAAGGAAGGGGGCTCTCTCTCCAGACTGCCTTCTTCGACTCAAGAGTGCAGCATCAAAAGTGAGATAAGTCAGACAATGACAAATCCTGTCTGATATCACTCACATGTGGGACTTATAAAAGCCAAACTCGGAAAAACAGGGAGAAGACTGGTGGTTACCAGGGAATGGGGGGATATTGGTCAAAGGGTACAACCTCTGATTATATGATTAACAAGTTTGAGGATCTAATTTACAGCCTGTTGATTATAATTAATAATACTGTTTCATACACTTGAATAATGCTAAGAAGAAATTTTAAATGTTCTCAGCACATAGAAGAAATGGTACCCATGTGACATGTGATAGATGTGTAAACTAATGCTGGGGTGATAATCAGTTTGCAATATGTACATGTATCAAATTAACACACTGTACACCTTCAATTTACACAATGTAATGTGTTGATTATATCTCAACAAAGCTGGGGGCAAATTTCTAGCCTGTCGGCCTCCACTGCAAATTTGGGACTTGTCAGCTCCCACAAATGTATGAACCCATTCCTTAAAATAAATGAGTCAATTCCTTAAAGTATCTACCTATTTGCATCTCTTTCTCTCTGTTTCTCTAATGGGCTCTGTTTCTCTGGAGAACCCTAATATAGTCCCCATTAAAATTAACAGATGAACAGAATTAATAAGATGTGTGTTGTCTGACAGGTCAAGCAATGTTCTGGGCTCTGGAAGGGTCACCTTAAAGTGTGCTGAGGTGGGGGCACCTGGGTGGCTCAGTTGGTAAACTGACTCTTGATTTTGGCTCAGTCATGATCTCATGGTTTGTGAGATGGAGCCCTGTGTCTGCGCTGACAGTGAGGAGCCTGATTGGGATCCTTTCTCTCCCTTTCTCTGTCTCTCCCCAACTCACACGTATGTGCACGCGTGCTCTCTCTCTCTCAAAATAAATGAGAATACTTAAAAAAAAAGAGTTCCGAGGTAGAAAGGAACGATGAAGGTGCCTCATCTTGGGGTAGGTTAATATGAAATTTTGTATGCTCCATTAGGCATGGTCC
Source organism: Crocuta crocuta (assembly GCF_008692635.1). Lineage (NCBI taxonomy): Eukaryota > Metazoa > Chordata > Mammalia > Carnivora > Hyaenidae > Crocuta > Crocuta crocuta. The sequence goes on from NW_027527955.1 coordinate 6,962,470, forward strand.
AGAAGAAATGAAATAATCCATCCAGTCACCTGGATAGGCAGCCCCAGCTCTGAGACCCATTCCCATCTCTCAGTAGACTTTTTTAGACATCTTCTTGGCACTCTGGGCTCCGTCTTTCTTGATAGAAAATTTTCTATCATTTTCTCCAGGAACCATCTCAGCTTGAAATTATACCTAAGCATTTTCAGCAAAATCCTTCCCTATCATTATTATGCAAGTAAACGTAAGCTATATATATCCAGTTTGATTAATACACATAAATTCCTATGTAAAAATTTTCATAAGCAAGAATCTTTTACATGAACTACATTTTCACAGCATCCTAAAGTAGGGGTAAAATTATACAATGCAAGCAATGTAAAAGAAGGTCCTCTGAAGAGTCAGGGCTCCCCTCCAGTTCCTCATTATTATAATATATCAGCATCTCAACTCAAGGAGAAACCAACCCATTGGCATAAACTAAGATTTCCCCTTTTCGGTTTGGTTGTTTGGTTAGAACTCTGTGAGTTCTATCAACCCCTTAGCAAAACTAACTTTCCCCAAGCCTCAGGCTTACAGACTGTTACTCACATCAAAGACTATCTGTTGTAAATTCTTGAAGGAACTCTATGGTATTCTCCATGCCATGGCCTTCCAACATATTCCTATCCCAGGATACCATCTATGAAAGTGCGCTCGTCACCAGGCAAGCTTGAGCTAGGGCTCAAAGAGGAAAGCGGTAGAAAAACGATTTCCCTGAGAGAGGCAGCTTTCTCTCCTCGCAACTCCAAGGATGTCAGAGTGACTGACGGCTGCTAAATCCTAATCAGCAGGTTAATTTATCTCAAATCATGAAGCTCCAGCAGCTTGGATTACAGGGCTTATCTCCAAAGAGCAATCTTTCCCCTTGATCAGACTTCTGCTATGATCTACAGACCTGCCACAGCTCACAACCACCTGCGGTGTGATCGTCGTAGAATTTCCCCAGCGTGAGAGGAAAAGGCTGCGCACCGGAGGAAGCACGAGCATGCACCTGGAGCAAACCATTCCTGTTGGCCTCCAATTCCTGCTCATTTGCTAACGCGGCCAGAGCTCGCTCACGGCGCATGCGCGGGGCTGCACGTTGCCGCACTCACAGTTTTGCCCCAAGTGCCAACTTCGAACACTTGAGAGTAGATGATTTTACTTCAAGATTACTTTGCTTCTTTTTTGAAATTGGTTTGAAAAAAAAAATCCGTCTGAACTGTATTCTGAAACAAACCAGTATTTATAATCGTCTATTAGGTGTATGGCGTGTGCTGCTCAGCAGGAGAAGTATAATAGACGAGAGGTCTCACTGCTTATGCTGCAAAGAAGCCAGACAGCTTATGTTCTTATGGACACTTAAACAATATTAGGGTCATTTGTTACACAGGGTTGAAAATTGAGTTTTATTATTCTGGTTCATAAAACGGGGTTACTTGTACTGAAAAATGGTGGATGGGCTGTCACCAAGTAACTACCTAACCTCTGTACCAGTCAGGGTTCAACTAAAGAAGCAGAGCCATTAGGTGATCTATATTAAACAATTCATTGCAAGAACTGACTTCTGTGGTCCTCAGGGGGTGAGAGGAGGCAAGTCTGAAATCTGAGGGAGGCTGTCAGCAAGGGCAGGCTGGGAATCTCATCCAGACACAATTAAATCTGCTATCCACAGGCAGATTGTCTTCTCGGAAAGCTTCAACCTTGCTCCTAAATCCTTTCAACTGATTGAACCAGGCCCACCCAGATGATCTAGAACAACCTCCCTATTTTAAGGTGGCCTGATTAGCAACCTTAATTCTCCCTTGCTATATAACATATTGAAAAACCGTGGACATCTTTGGGACTATTTTTATGCCTACACATCTCTTTAGTAATTTGTTGTTGTTATTGTTGTTGAGAGAGAGAGAATCTCCCCACATAGGTCAAGAAATACTACTTTCTGCCCTAACACCATTTATCCGATCATCCCCTAAAAGGTATCTGAATGTGTTTTCTTTTCAAGGTCCCTTCTGAGGGTGTCCTGGCTGTGAGACATTGGCTGATGGCACTCGGATATAAAGAATTTGTGAGAATTATCTCCACCCATACTTACCATGTACAAGTTACTGCTTCCAGTCCCCCAAGGAAGTAGTTTAAATTGTCATTCAATTTTGGAAGAAGCCAACATTTAAGAAAAATGAATTGGATGTTGTCACAGGCTGGAAGAATCTATGTTTGGGTAGGACAATATTAGTGATATTTGTTTGGACAGTATGGATTGTATCTTTCCACTCAAGCCTCAAAATAATAATTTGCCAAAGATAATGATTAAGCATTAAATTATATAACATGCATAAAAACGCTTTTAAAAGGTTCAAATGCCATTATTACTCCATAAAAAAGAAAGAGTAGAATTCTAAAGCTTCAAAACGAGTGATCACCTAATTTCATTTAAGATACGAGGGACTTGTTTTTTTCTCTTCAATACATTTTTTTGATGCATATTCTGAAAGTTCAGAGGAAAGGTTTCTCCAGAGGTTTGGACTCCCTCTCATGCTTCATATCTTGAGATATCAACCTCATTTTAAGGGCAGAACACTTTATATATAATTCATCTTCACATTTCTAAACTTATGAAAACGACTTTTGATTTCCAAAGAGTAGTAAAACAAAGTAAGCATTGCACATATTTTAAAGATCCGTGCCCTTTAATGTTCCGGCAAAATTTTATCTTTTGGTTTAGGACAGAATTTGCTATCTTTAGCCACATAAATGTGGTTTCTCTAAATTCCATTTCGGAATTTCCTCTTATGCTATAATTCCTGTAAGGTATTTATCATTACCTTCATCTGACCTTCAACACTGAGTCATGTTTGGAAGTGGTCTTCAGATGGCCTTATACATTTTTGCTGAGCAGTCGAGAGTCATGCCCCTCCCCTTTATAAGAAGAGGCACCTTTTTCAAGGCAGTAAGCTGTTTCTTCCTTCTTTGTTTAACTAACTTCCTATGTCCAGAACTGTTAACACATGTAAGAGAAATCAGGAAGATCAGCACCCTGCTTTCTCTTAACTTGTCTGACTTGGTCATGCCGTTCCCTATTATAACCCCTTGGTGACTCCCATTTCCTGCAGGTTAAATCCCAAACTCCTCAGACAGTGCTGCAAAGACTCACCAGCCCTCGTCTCTGCCATCCACTCCATTGTCTACTTTCATGTCTGTTCCTCACCTCAACCCTGCCTCCTGCGACCGCCCCAGAGTCCCGCAGCCAAACCTCTCTGTCCGGTGTCTAGCTCTTTGCACATCAGACCTCGGTGCCTACATACCTTCTCTACACTTCATCGCTTTGAATAATAATTGCCACTTGTCTTTCAAATGCCAGCTTGAATGTCTCCTCGTTCAGGAAGCCTTCCCTGATCACTCTCAAAGTGGGCCAGCGCCATTCCAAGGTGATTCCTCCGTACCGTGCTCACCCCTTATCCAGCCCTTAGTACGGTGCATGGATCTTTCCTGTTTCTTTCTGTCCTCTCCAGAAAGACCATCTTTCTTTCTGTTTTTACGTGCAGGTGACCTTGCCTTGGAACCTTTGATATTAACTGTGACTCATAAGAGATGCTGAGCACATGACATGAAGAATTAGGCTCCATGACATGTGCAAGACTGATCGAACTCTGGGCAGCAGGTAGGGCACGAGATGTGTCTGTCACCATCTACAGTCCTGTGAGAAATCCATTTACATAATGTTTTTAATAAGCCTATATCGGGAGAGGACAAAATCAGAAGTTGGGTCTTTATTTGAAGAAACATTCAATAGCATCTTAGAAGTATCTTCTTTAAGCAGGTTTCTGGCAAGAATTGCCATTATTTGGCAGAGAATTACAGTGAGTGGTAGCATTGCCCTGAAAGTAGTCTTTTTACCCTCTTCAGAAACATTGCTGGTCCCTGGTAGTTTTCCTCATCAATCACGCTCAGCCCGCCTGGCGGTGCGTCTGGTGAGACTCTTGGGAAAGACATGCTTCCTTCCCTTTCCTTTCGTTCTTCCCTCATGGGGTAGAAGAGAGGGAAACGTAGGAGGAGGAAATAGATTTGTTTCAGTGATTAATGTGAGAAAAAAAATCAATCTCGCTCTCACCTAATTTGACAGTTGACTTTTTTTAATCAGTAGCGCCGATTCTTGTTATAAATACATGCAATTGTTTACCGCTTTCGTTCTTGAGTTTGGCATGCAGGTCCAAACAACAATCCCGGCAAGGGAACTGGCTTTTTGAAGAAGATTACAGAAGTCTGGTTGGTTGCTATTCAACCACTTTTAGCGAGGAAATTTCATCTTCCTGTTTTATTCTGTCATTATTCATGCATCTGCTCACGGAGGGGCCTGTATTACCTTTTTGTTTTAAAACAAAGTATTTATTGAGTGCCTGCTATATGCCAGCCTCTGCTGGGTGCCCACGAGGCAACGTCTTGGCTACCACGTGCAGGCTGTAGTGCTGCAGAGGTATGTTAATCACATCAGGACCCAAATCAATGTTAAATTACAGCTGTTACCAATGCTGCAAAAGAGAAATACGCAGCCCTATCAGTAATTCCTGATGGCAAGTACCGAAAGATACCTCAGCATCAATGAACAATAACAATTTCTTAGTTCTATAGCTCAGCGAGGATCTGAGGATCTAAGATGGGCTACATAGGGGGCTCCGTTCACATGCCTTTCATCCACCCTCTTGGACCCAGCAGCCAGCTGGGGAGGGATCTTCTCACGGCAAAGGCAGAGGCATTAGAAGGCAAGACTCAATGTGCATGAGCTTTTCAAAGTTCTTCCCTGTTATCTTAGGTGCCTGGCTGGCTCAGTTGGTAGAGCATCTGATTCTTGATTCCACGGTTGTAAGTTCAAGCCTTATGTTGGGTGTGGAGTCTACTTAAAAAAAGATTCTTCCAGGGCGCCTGGGTGGCTTAGTCGGTTAAGCCTCCGACTTTTGCTTAGATCATGATCTTGCGGTTTGTGGGTTCAGGCCCCGTGTCGGGCTCTGTGCTGACTGCCAGCTCAGAGTCTGGAGCCTGTTTCAGTCTGTGACTCCCTCTCTCTCTGACCCTCCCCTGCTCATGCTGTCTCTCTCTCTCTCTCCTAGAAATAAATAAAAAAAATTTAAAAAAAAAAAAAAGAAAGATTCTTCCCTGTTACCTGTTTTCATGGCATTGGCCAAAGGCAGCCAATACCAAGCCCGACATCAACGGATGAGGAGCAGTATTCCTCTCTTAGAAATGGGGAGGAGTATACTTCTGAACAATAATCCACCTTACCGCGCTGGTTCATGGAGCGTATTCTGTGGATGTTTCGAGTAGGAGTGAACTAAGTGAGGCAGAAGAGGAGCAATTTGATTGGAAGGTCTGTGGGGAGAAGGACCATGGTAGATTTGAGTTACTGAAAGGTCAGTGAGGTTGGAGCTCAGCAGATGAGCATCAACAAGGAGCAAACTGCATCCAGAGAAATAAAGAGGGGCCAGACCACAACATGACTAGCAGGCTATAGAAAGGGCATTGAATCTTTAGCTTAAGGATTCAATATTTAGTCTTGGAAAGGTGTACATACATCATGCTATTCTATTTCCTTCCATTTCTTCTTTATGGATTTGGAACAAAAATGAAAGCATATAATTTTTTTCCAAGTTTATTGATTTATTTTGAGAAAGAGACAGAGAGAGTGAGTTGGGGAGGGGCAGAGAGAGTGGGGGAGAGAGAATCCCAAGCAGGCTCTGCACTGTCAGCACAGAGCCTGATGTGGGGCTCAAAATCACAAACAGTGAAATCATGACCTGAGCCAAAGCCAGCAGTCAGACACTTAACTGACTGGGCCACCCAGGTGCCCTGAAGGCATATAATTACTAAATAAAAATGTGAAACTACATAATGTGGATATGGTTTTCAACAGATCCTTTTCAACAGTAACAGCAAGCCAGTGGTTCCATTAGTTTTTGTTTTTGCGGGGGTTTTTTTACTGCAAAAAAATTTTTAATGTTTTATTTATTTCTGAGAGAGAGAGAGAGAGACAGAGTGCACAGGGGAGGGTCAGAGAGAGAGGGAGATACAGAATCTGAAACAGGCTCCAGACTCTGAGCTGTCAGCACAGAGCCCGACATGGGGCTTGAACTCATGAACCGTGAGATCATGACCTGAACCAAAGTCAGATGCTTAACCGACTGAGTCACCCAGGCGCCCCTGTTTTTTTCCATTTTGGATGTTCTGTTCTATTTTATGCTCCTTCAAAAAACTTAGAGTCATGCACATGATTTTATTTCAACTAAAAATTGATGTTACAAAAATGATCCTTTTAAAATGACCTGGCGAAAAAATAAATGAATAAAATAAAATGGTCTGGCAAGTGCATCTGAAATTGCATTACACCTTATATTAATATGGAATATTTATGCATTTTGCTCAAAAAGTAAAGGTTTTACGTGAAAGCATACCTAGTAAATATGGATACCGTTTTGTTTTGTTTTTTTTTTCCGCCTTATCCCTTTCCAGCTACCCATATTTGCCAAGTGGACTGAAGTCAGAGGCCTGGGGTAATAAGCCTTCTTCTGCCTCATTTTCTCCTTAGGGAATATTCTAATTTCCACTCAAAGGCATATTTTTAACAGTTCTTGGTAAAGAGTGTTTTCATAGTGTGAAATATACCTAGGTCCCATGTGATCATATAGTTTATGATCCAATCCAGGATCATTTTGAGAGTGAGATCAGGATGCAGTAAGCATATTGTCTAAACCAAGACTGTCCTGGGCAAATGGTACATCTGCTCACCCTAAGTATATCCAGACGGAATTAAGCCTGTTAAGATAAAATGTGATCCCTCTTCCCTGTATGGTTAGGGAGACCATTACCAGTACAGGATCTTGTGCGTGATACCTGCTGCTGTTATTTAATGTAGGAATTAAAAGCTGTGAAGCAATTGGTTGCTAATAACTGGAAGCATAAAGCATGTCTTCTATGGAGAGCTGTGTGTGCAGAGAACAGTATGGGCTTTTGTGCCAGATACACCTGAGCTTGCAGCTCAGTGAGAACTGGGGCATGCTGTATTATGATCCTGTGCCTCAGTTTCCTCTTCAGCAATGCATAGGCTTGTGGGAATCTGATGAAATGGCACCTAACGCATAGTAGACGCTCAACAAAGGTTATCATGTGTGGTAAAGTGAAAAGGATATTTCATGGATTGTGGTACCAATGTCCAGTTCCTCATTACTAAGAAACTGGTGGTAACCTTCAAATAAAGTGACCAAGAGATAACTTCTAGCTTGATCCCTGGGTGCCCTAATTTCCTTGTCCCCTGAGCTGTCTGTTTTGGGACATCTACCTCTTGCTCCAGAGGCCTTAGCATTCATTTCAGAAATTGCCTGTTCTTTGTGTTGCAGATGCTACAAGTAGACACTGTTCACTGAATCTTCATGAGCCGCCATCTTGGGAGGACTTCCCTCCTCTTTTGCACACTCTATGGAATGCTGCCTCCCCATGCTGCCTGTGGGTGGACAAAACCACTCTCTCGGCCGAGATCAGAATGTAACACATGGTGGAAATGCAAAATTTTCAAATGTATTTTGGAGGTAAGAGATTTTAAGCCAATAGCCACAGCTGAGAGTGAGTCTCTTACACAGCTCTTCAACACTTCCTAATAACACAGCAAATATGCTCTGGGGACATCAGTTCAGGGATAGTGTTGCTTAATCATTTCCTGCTTCTGTCTTTAGTGCTAGATTCACCAACACCTTGTGTGTAGTTATCTAGTCAGTGTCAAGGTGCTATCCCGTGCCCAGATGCCTACCAGGGTTTCAGCCAGATTTCTGTTGCTCTCTGGGTGCAATATTCCAAATGTATTCAAGAGAGCACTTGCACGATGCACCCACTTTCAAGGTCAGGTGGGGCTGGGAAATGCTGCACACCGTGGCTCCTTCTTAGACATTCCGGGCTTATTAGCATATTAAAGACTGGTGTGTCTTAGTAAAGACATTGGCTTACCTCTGACTCAGCATAACACCAACTTATTTGACCATGGCACCTTTTGGCCATTGACAATTATGATTAATCACAGCACTAGTGAGGAACACCGATAGGAAGCGCAGCTCTGTAAAATACAATTCTATTCCTATTCGTCTCAGATATTCCTTTAAAAACATCTGCTTTTGCAGGCACCATGCAGAGGTGGTCTGTTTTAGTGCTCTTGGAAGGCATATGTGATCTGTAAATTCAGTTCCTAAGTGGTTTACGTGATTGCCTGATAAATCTGAAGCACGTGCAAACTATTCTGGAGTCTGTGCAGTCTTAGACCTATTGGAAAGGAAATCAAGCTGTGGGTGCACAATTAAGTACTTTCATAAAATATGAAAATAGAATGGATAGCACAATTCGTTTCTATGCAACTGATAAGCATGGAATAAATCTGACATTAAAAATGATACATCCACTACACAGATTTGTGATTTAAGAGGCTGACACTCTGAGGGATTTGGGCTAGCCAAGCAGATGCATGTTCAAAAACTTAACTTCCGGGACACCGGGGTGTGTCAGTCGGTTGATCGGCTGACTTCGGCTCAGGTCATGATCTCACAGTTTGTGGGTTCGAGCCCCGCATCAGGCTCTGTGCTGACAGCTCGGAGCCTAGAGCCTGCTTTGGAATCTGTGTCTCCCTCTTTCTCTGTCCTTCCCCTGCTCATGCTCTATCTCTCTCTGTCTCTCAAAAAATAAAATAAAACATTAAAAAAAAAAAGCCCTTAACTTCCTGCATTTCTCTAGGTGTAATTCAATTCTAAGGGCCTCATCCAAATACATAAGCCTACATAATTTCTAAATCTAAATGTATCTATTCATAATGGGTGCATTAGTTCATTAAAATCCCTATTCCCACTCACATTCTGATTCTCCAGACTTTAGTGCAGGCCACTGCATCTGGCTCTCCTGAGAGTTAACTTCTTCTCCATACACATTTGCTGCCTGCGAAGTTCTGTGGAAACCCCCGTGCAGTCCTTACTTGGGAATCTTAGCCACGTGGACAATCTCTCATTGGATCCAATCACCGACTCTCCCTCAAGACTCATCTGTCCTCATGCAAATAGAGCACCTCACAACCTTCTGGCCGGTTGACACAGACTCAGCTACACATGTCTGATTTCACAGCACACAGACAGCTTAAGTTCTCACGCAAGGACCCTGCGTAAAATATCACAGAGACTTAGAGCCATGAATACTCAGCGAGTTATGGCCATCAATGGTGGCACTGGGAAAATCTGGAAAAGCACCCGGAGGCTCTAGGCAAGTAGCTTTCATATACCGTTTCTTCCCCAGCAGCAGTTAATTATACAGATATTCCAATGGGTGATTGTCAATTTGCTATATACTTGCATAATAGCACGTGTGACATAGCTTTGAAACTAAGTTTTGTGTTCACTTAGTGTGCTGCAGGATAAAAGATGAATTAAGCCACTTATACCTGTCTTCGCTAATGGCTTTCATCTCCTGAGTCTTTTCATCTTATTTTTATCTCTCCCTTCCACTCTGTGCATTTTGAATTTGAAATTATGTGTTTCCAAAGAAGTGCCTAACGTAACTGTGTGACTGACTATGTGATAGTAAAGACAGAACATGTAAGGATATTTTCTAATGCAAGACATTACCAAAAGCATGCAAATACAACACACGAAGATAGAGGGGCAAGTCCCTCAGTGAAAATTTGGAGCTCACACATGTGGATCTATGTGTGAAAGCTAAATATTGCTATTCCTACCTTTCTAGAATACACATTAAGCATACCCATGCGGGTGTCTTTTTTTCGAGTAGCCAAGAACAGGACAGCAGAGTGCTGAAATGAGCCTTCAGGTCAGCCCCACACCAAGCCAGCCTCTCTGTTTCCCATTCTCATTCTGAAATGGAGCACACCTTCTTGAGTATCCCCTTCACCACTAGCAAGCACTACTATCTGTGTCAGCTACTAGGGCCAATCAGCCACTTGAAGTCAATGATCAAAGTGTGATTTACTCTGTAAACTTGCTAATAGTTCAGGCATAATTTGGAAAGGTAGTCAGAATCAGCAACCAGATATCATGCATAAGTTATCATTACAGGGTTGTGGGATCAAGCCCCACAGCAGGCTCTGTGCTGAGCATGGAGCCTGCTTACGGTTCTCTCCCTCCCTCTGTCCCTCTTCCCCAGTCATGCTCATTCTCTCTCTCTAACATATATATTTAATTAAAATCAAACCAAAAAGCAGATGGATGAATCTTAAATGCATATTGCCAAGTGAAAGGAGCCCATCTGAAAAGGCCACAAACTGTGTGATTCTAAATGTATGACATTGTGGTAAAGGCAAAATTAGAGAAGTATAAAAATCAGTGATTGTCAGGGATTTGGAGGGAGGGAAAGGGGATTGAATGGGTGAAGTATAGAAGACTTTTAGGGTGGCAGAATGATATGATACAATGCTGTAGTGGTGGGTATATGACGTTATGCATTTGTCAAAACCTACAGAACTTCGCAGCAAAAGAACGAATGAATTATGTATAAAATTTTAAAAAATCATTTAGGAGGGCAGCAGTCCCAGGATGAAATACACAAAGGGCCAAAATTATCTGATGACACTGCAAATGTTTAAAACAACTTCACTCAAAGAGGTGAGCTAAAAGGCTCTGACCTGAATAACTCTGAAAAGGAGTAGAGTCTATAAGAATAAAGGTAAAAGACTTATACATAAGTACTGCACACTAGTTGATACGGTTGTTTCTCATGGGATTATGGTTTAACAATTGCAATATACCACTCGTGAAATGAACAACTAGGTAAGTGGATTGCAGATGGTAGGAGTCGATTTTCTGTTGATGTAGGAGGGTACAGCTATGCAGGGGGAAGGGCCTAGAGTGGTTTGTGTGGTAATGGATTAGACGTGGAAACATTAGCATGAACTTGTGTTTAGCTTAATATAGGTACAGGTTGTTACATGTAGAATGCTCATGGATATGTGCACGCACACACAAGTTAGTACCCTACGTGAAGCAATGACACTCCAGTAGCAATGAACACACCAAGCACACAGAGCTTGGTTTCTAACTCCATTCTCCAATAAAAGAAAACAGGGCTTTGGAGAAATGACTGACTTCAGGACTTGTCAGGAAATATATAAATTGAGCCTGGAGTATCTTATAATGATAGAACAGATTAAAACAACAACAACAACAACGGCAACCCTATGTCAAAGGGACACAACCAGGGGCANAACAATTTAAGTAACAAAATAAAGAAGATAACATTGGATTAAAATAAATATCGATGAGTCCACATTGATATAAATAAACAATTGAATAAATAAATGAGTGAAAAGAATAATAAATAAATAAAAGAAGGGACACATCTCCCAGGAAGAATAATTTCAAATAATTTATGTAGGTATTCTGCCTTCAAGGAGGGGGGAGCATAACTCCCCACTGCTAAAGTAAGTGACTTTCTTCCAAAGAGTACAGTACAGAAAGGAAAATAAAAAATCAACTTTATATTTCAGTGACCTGACAAACACCACCTCAGTCTAGTCACTGAGGTCAACATCAACAGTGGTAAGTCATGTTGATACCATGCACCCTTGATATGATGTAATATGAATGGCCTTCGTCTTCAAAACCCATAGCCCCAGTCTAACCATGAGGAATGCATCAGAAAAACTCCAGTTGAGAGGCATTCCAAAAAAAAACCTTAGCCGCACTCCTGAAAACTGTCAAGATCACCAAAATCAAGGAGAGTGTGACAAACTGTCACGGCCAAGAGGAGCCTGAGGAGATATGACAACTAATGTAATGTCCAAGATGGGATCTTAGAAAAGAAAAAGAAATTGTATAAAACTAAAAAGAAATCTGAATAAAATATGGACTTTAGTTAATGATAATATGTCAGGAGAAGCTCACTGTGGCCAATATACCATAGCAAGGTAAGATACTAACAGAGGAAACTGGATATGGGGTACTTGGGAACTCTGCACTATCTTTATAATTTTTCTGTAAATCTAAAATTGTTATAAAAGAAGAAGTTTATATTTAAAATATGTACAAATCTGTTCTGGTGCTATATGCAGTGTCAGAAAAAAAAATCACTGGGTCCCTGGATCTTCTTTAAGTAGGAAATTGAAATAGAGGGTGTTCCTTTCAAAATAGATAAGAGTAGAAATAATGGAAATATTCCCATGGCTGGCAGGAGGAATGATATATACTGAGTGAAACATGCACATGTGCAGATTTGGGAACCAAATTCAAACATCGTACGAAATGAAGCAACAGAGTAGAGCGAAGTGAAGTAGATCACCTCACGTTCCCCAGAGCACCACGTCTACACCACCCTCCAGGGCTCCAAGACCTCGCCGGCACCGCCAGCGTAGCAAATCACAGGTCATCTCCATTACCGTGGAACATTTTGGCAAATTCCAAAGGGCCCAGATTAACACTTTTTTTTTTTTTATTTAAGTTTACCCACTCAAATTCTTGCCATTAATGTCAGAGAGATACTTGGATAACATTAATCCTCTCATAAAAATTAGAATATCCCATTCTGATTAGCAGAGATTTGATAGATCTCTCTTTCCCCCATTTCTGCAACTTTAAGTGAAAAAAAAAAACCCAGAAAAAACCAGAGTGCCTTAGATTGCTGTAAAAATTACAACCCTAGTTAGAGCTGTGCGTGACCATGTGGATGTATGCTGTATTATTAATGCCCACCTATTGTCAGCGCTACATCCACTGTGCCACTGGGTTATGGCTGCAAATCACATCATCGTATTGTCCTGCTCCCCGAGGCCGCCCTCAGGCACACTGCTTCTCAACCTGGAATTCCAATCGGTGTGTTTCTGCTAAATTTAAGTGAGTTTGGGAGAACACTATTTAACCCCACAAGCTCATTAATAAATATGCAGCAATGAAGACTAATCCACTCATGAATTGAATTCAGGTCATCAAACAGAAACCTTCAAGGTACTTCCTGAGATATCTTGGTAAGCTACTGAATCCTGCTTCGACTCAATCTGTATTGCAATGTTACATGCAACATCAATTGCCACATGTTGGAAAGACAGTAAAAGTTCTGGAGATGAGGTAGCAGAAATCCTGGGATCTGGCCCTGAATCTGCCACTAACTTAGCCTATTTGGATATCAGAATCTTCAAATATAAAGGGGGTCGGTCTAGAGGAGCAATTGGTGCTTCACAAACTTCACTACTGAAAAGGAACTTGAACATTTGTCCCCAGGGTTCTAGAACTTGTCAAAGAGAACCTTCAGAAGGTGGATAAAGTCTTTGGATCCTTGGGATTTATCTAAAAATTTCATGTACCATATATACTCTTCATAGTATGTGTACTTATATTTTTAATATAAGAATATTTTTAATCGGTTACTATTAAATTACTGGAATTGTCATTGGCTGTTTCCCTTCTACAAACAGAATAAAACTCATGCTCATGGAAGACCCATGCCATTTTTGTGCTGTGGCCCCTTAGACCCTCATGGTATTACTACTCCAGTTTATGAATCAGCAAGATCAATGGCTCCTCTGCTTCACAATTTCCTGCCTCTATAGAAGTTTCCGTGCTTCTTTACATTCTGAAACCATAGTGAGTCCGACTTGCAAACTACACCGTACCAAGACAGATGAAGACGTCTCACACTCCAAGGTCAGAGGAAGCGCTTGATCTGAGTCTCTTGGCCTCTAAGCCACGCCCCTGTTTTGGAAGGCAGCTATGCTAACCACTATACCACCAACGCCCCGGCACCCCGCCCCTGCTTTGAATTCAAACCAATGGAACTTTTAACCATTCTGTGGCCAAAAGCGTTACCCGTTTGATGGTTTAGATGGAGGTGACCAATTTGTTTGAATCAGGTACAAGTCTGAATATTTAACGGTTATCGAAGGGTTGGGAAGCCTAAAAAGCCCAATTTATTTGGTTAAAATATCCCATACAGTCTTATTTACATACAATATTAAAATTTCATGGCTTCTTATTCCAATTTAAATAATAGTAAAAGAGTGTCAATAAAGAAGTATTGAGAAGCTGTGAGGGTGCTTCCCACACAGAGATTAGACTGTTGTGCAGACATCCCTTGGTCCTTTGAGGGATAGTAATTTGAGTATTTGTAAAAAATTTCAATTTGTTTAGCAGTTTTATCTCCGGCAAACTTCAGAATAGTCACAAGTCGTAACATAGGTTGAGTTGTCTTTCTTTCTCTTGTTGATTTGCAGAAGGTCTTTATATATTTGGGAAAAGAGTCCTTTGAGGGATGTATTACAAGTATGCTGCCCCAGTTTATAGCTTGCCTATCCTTTGTCTACTGGATCCATTCTCTTAAGGCTCTTCTAATAAATAGAAGTTTTAATGTTAACATAGTCTAATTGGCCTGGTCTTTCTTTCAGGATTACGGGCTTTTCCTGCTCTTTTATGGAAATCTCTGTGTAAAATTCATAAGACTATTCTGTTTCTAGATTCATCTTCTAGAAGCTTGACTGTTTTACCTTTTACTATATCTCTGACCCATGTTGAAGTTTTGTGTATGGCGTGAGATCGTGTCAATATTCATTTCTTTCTTTCCTGAAGATACTATCTTTCTCCAGTAAATTTCTGTGAAGCTTAGTAATAGACCAGGTGACTGTATATATGTGTATATACATAAGGACTCTTCTTTCTGTTCTGCTATTTATCTATCCTTATGCCAATACCACAGGTTTTATAGGAAATAACATAGTATATAATTTATAGTACATAGATTTATAGTAATTCTTGATATCTGAAGATTTCCTTTCTTCTGCATTGTATTTCTGATTCGGAATCCCATAAACACTTGATAATCAGCTTGTCAGTTTCTATAAAAGAGCCTATTGGGTTTATCACTGGCTTGCATTAAATCTATGGATCAATTTGGGAAGAACTAACACCACAGCAGTGTTGAGACTTTCAACCACTGATCATGGTACATCCTCTACATTATTTATGTTTTCTTGAATTTCTCTCAGTAATGTTTTATAGTCTTCCACATAGAGGTCTTACGTATCATTAGTTAGATTTATCCTAGACATCCAATATTTCCTGATGCTGGATGCATAGATTTTCAATTTCTCTTCCATAATTTATTGGACCATTCCCATTATTTTAAAGCATTCAACCTCTTCCTAAATTTTCATTTTGTGGTTGATGCAATGGTGAACATGTTATAGCTGTGGAGTTGTAGAGAAAACATTTTTATGTTTCTGCACAGTTGGAGTTTTCTGTACAAATTTTATTAAAACTTGAGACTTCAGCTAAAAGCAAGCCTTGGAGGGAATTTATGAATGAATAGTGGGAGATTTCTAGAGATATTTTCCTTCCCAAGGTATGTCTCTGTATTTCAATGGAGGCTGAGACCTGGGAATGTGGAAACATTCTTGGACCCTGATTTATCTTCTCCAGGAGAAATTTATTTTTACTCCACAAAATCAGGGTAAGAACCCAGAATCCTTCCTGTTATGTCTCCATGGAGATTCTCTTAGATGCGAAAGAGGAACAGCTGTCTCTCTCCTAATTAAGAGTGAGATTCTTGTCTCGGGCTCCTCACCTACAACCCTCTCAGGTGCGGGTTGCATCTGGCTCTCATTCCATCACTCCAGCGGTCATAACGGAAGCACAGGTGAAGCCTGTGGTCGTTATTTGCTGTAAGTAAATACTAATCTGTTCTGTCCCCCCAAACCCTGTTTATGCAGTCAGGATGATATTAGTAAATGTGAATATTAAAAAGTTAATAATAATGTCTTTTCTCATAAGAACAAAAATCTCTGGTTTGGGTTGCCGTGCCATATTCCCTGGCATCTAGAACTATCTTTAGCACGTAGTAGAAACTCAATAAATGTGGGTCGTATGATGTATTAGTTATCTAGTGCTAAACAAGGCAACCCAAATTCAGGATATTATCTCCTTGTTTCTGTGGGTCAGGAATCCTGGAGCAGTTTAGCTGGATGGCTCAGGGTCCGAATCTTTTATGAAGCCTTTATGTCTCTGCTCAGGCTGCACTTTGAGGGCTTGACATTGGGCTGGAGGGTCTGTTGCCAAATTCATGTGTGTGGCCATTGACCAAACGCTTCAGTTCCTTGCCACGCTGGCCTCTCTATAGTAACATACGTGATATGGCAGCTGGCTTTTCCAAGAAAGAGTGATGAGAAAGAAAAAGAGAGTCTCCACTGCCTTTTATGACTTAGTCTCAGAGTGTTATCCCATCACCTCCTCTCTCTTCTGTGTTTTAGAAGCATGTGACTAAGTCCTGCTCACATGCAACAGGAGATTACATGATTACACAAAGGCTTCCATGGTAAATGCATAGTGTGCGTGTGTGTGCACAAGTATAAAAGCATGACTACAAGGTGTCTTCTGCCTTTCACAGATATCATGTGTGCAGTTCACGTGTTCAGTACTTCTTGTGAGTCACTCTTAATATTTTAGCACTAAGGCAATGCCATCGACAAGTTTCATTTCCTATAACTGAATCCCTTCTGGTGGTTCCGTTCTTGAATGGTGAACATTTGCAAAGGCTGTAAGGAATCCAAACATTTTTCAAAAGGAAAAGAGATGTGGAAAAACCTTAGCAGAACTGTGCCCACATAGAATCCTCTAAGGGCCAGGGCTGGGTTACAGTATTTCCTAAACGTCTGCTATGCACTGGGTTTTGTGCTACATATGTGGGGAAAACAGTGTGTAAAACAGACAGGACATCTTCCCTCAAGGAAAGTAAAGTCTAGTAGGGGAAGGTAGCTATTTAAGAAAAAATCCAGCATATAGACATGGAGGGTCAAATAACTATAAACGGGACAAAGACAAAGGGCTTTCACTGGAATACAGAACTCTGAATGTTACTACAGTTTCTCAAAACACATGGAGATGATGTGTGCATGTTGGCGTAGGTGCGTGTGAACATGCATGCCCATTAAAGTAGCATTGGGGCCAAGAGTGAGAGAGACACATATAGCCCAAGGATTTCCTAAGAGGGTCTGGGATCTGGTTGTACCCTTTGTTATTTTTTTGGTTGCTTCTTAACGTTGTGAATAGAAATGGTGGATTTTTTATTATTATTTTTTTTGGATGGGCCTGGCACTGGCTTGGAATAATAGTATATTTAGGATTAGAAGATGTAGAAATATTTTGGTACTCCATCAACATAGACTTCCCAGTGCACAGCCAATCAGAGAGTCATTGTGAAGAAGGTTCATTATAAAATTACTTCTCATGACAAGTACATTTATAAGTCATGGGGATGTAATGCACAGCATGGTATCTATAGTAATAATACCCTGCCTGGGTGGTTCAGTCAGTGAGGTATCTGACTTCGTTTCAGGTTGTGATCTCATAGTTCATGGGTTCGGGCCCTATGTGGGGTTCTGTGCTGACAGCTCTGAGCTTGGAGCCTGCTTCAGATTTTGTGTCTCCTTATCTCACTCTCTTGCCATTCCCCCTGCTTGCGCTCTCTCTCTCTCTCAAAAGTAAATAAACATTTAAAAAAAATTTAAATAAATAATACCCTGCTTCCACATATGTGGAAGGTACTGAGAGATCTTAAGCATTCTCATCACACACACAAAAAACACTTCTTTGTAAGTATGTATGGTGGCAGATGTTAACTAGGCTTATTGCACACATCACTTCATAGTGTCTATAAGTATCAAATAATTATGTCGTACAGGTGAAACTGGTATAATCTTCTGTGTCAATTTTACCTAAATTTTAAAAAAAGAGACGAAACAAAAGGTATGTTTGTCAAATGTTTTGCCACTGACTCAATTTTGTTGAATTCAGTAAGTTGTATCGAGTCATGATCTGCATGCAAAACCATATTCCAAACACTCTGAGTAAATGCAAAGTTTTATAATACACTCTCTGTCCTAAAGGAGCAATGATTTAAAACAGAACTGGCATCAGAGCAAATTACTGTAAAGAACAATTCACCTCTGCCAATTTGTCTTAATAAATGTGTTTATCAAATTTTTAATGGGGCCAGATGGAAAGGAATTGCCTCATGTAACCTTATGACATAATGGAAAATACAATTTCATAATGAGTTAATGATAAATGTGTGCGGGGGAAGCAAAAGCCCAGGTAGTTTTTAAGACTCATTAAACGGAGGACTTGACTGTGTCTTTGAATTCAGAACGTGCACAGAGTCTTTTTAAATGAAAGGGAGATGAAAGCCTGTGATTTCATTGTTTGATCCACTCTTCCTGGGAAAGGCGCATAGAGTTTGGAAGACTTGCGTCACTTTATTGCTTTACTCTTTGGAGACTGATAAAATTATTCATTTTTAATATATTTTTAATCAAACAGAGACTTGGATTTAGGATAGAGTGTTACCGAGCAATGTTCCGGGGACTAGTTTATGCAGCCTGCATGGCTGTCCCCAGGACAGCCAAACTGGGGTTGTCGCCATGGTGTCCATGCTCAGGATATAGAAACTTTGAAGGGACTGTAACTTAATGAATGAAGCTTTACAAAGTACATATTTTACAAATTTTAATTAGAAAATTAAATTGTATACATTTTTACCCAAACACATACGTGCTGCTTTAGCGGTTCCAAGACCACAACTTTATCAGGACGGCCATGTGCGTGTGTGAACCTGCGAATTTGAAGTGAGTGGGGATCACAAGGGCAGAGACTCGTGCAGACTGCTGCTGGGGCAGGGTGGGCTCTCTGGGGAGCAGAGGGTTAGGTGAGCAGAGTTGTTTATTAGGAAGTACCTTGCTATCCACACCTGCAGAAGGTCGGGGAAGGGGGCAGTTTGGGCAGAGGGAGGTAGCAAGCTTAGTACAGTCCAAATGGCCTTGGGCAACCCCATGGGGAGCTCTGCCAGCAAAACCATCCATCAGAGTTCTCTTGAGTTAGGCTGAAATGGCCAAGCCTTTCTATGCCCTTCTTGGTTCATCACTGGGTATGGACCACCTGGAAACAAAGTTGGCCCTTGTGTTCCCCAACCAAAGTGGGCTCACCCCTCCGTGAGTTGTAGAAAGAGACTGTACCAGTTAGAATTGGCTCACAAAGTCAACTACATTTTTACTAACAAGGAGATTGCGGACAGTGATTTAAAGCTATGTCTCCCCGAAGGAGGGAAAGCAAGTTCCTCTTCTTAGTGCTTGGGAAGAGTATTCAGAAGAGGATGTTAACATCATAATGAGGCCTAGGTAACCGTTGGTCACTTCTGGCACTTTCTGATTCATCTGGGCAGGTCTCTTCCTCAAATGTTTCCTTTACTGTCTCAGCAATTTGTTAGTTTGCTTTTAAACTGTAAGACTGACAGTTAGGCAGAAGCTTCGGCTAGAAATTTCCTGAGGTCAGGGTGCGGGGGGGCAGGCTGGTGACACTTGTGTGAGGTCTGTCTGTGGCCAGCTAAGGCAATCCCTAAGCAGTCTGTAGGGGAAGGCTGTCAGCTGGTGACATGGCCGATGAGGGGAGGAATAGATCCTTTGTTGGTCAGGTCCCTCCGGATGGTGGCATCCGTCCACCAGGGACCCGAGACAGATAGATACTCCTTCAGAGCGAGGAGCCCCCAGGAGAACCAGCTCACAGAGTTAGCCAGCTGGATCCCTGTACTTCCAGCCGGCAATGCAAACTCCAGCAATAGGGTCTCACACTCAAGGCCTTTGCGCCTCTTCTCTTGAGAAACAAAATGCAGCTTCACGAAACTTCAAACATGTGCAGTAAACAAAATTCAGTGGAGTGCCACATAACTGGCAAATCTGAGACAAATCTGGTGTAACTACTGTGTTGCATAAGCAATGACTTATACATTAGAGCGAAACAGAAGTTTATTTTTGTCTCCCCCCAACTCTTTAAATGTTATTAAATAATCTTCCTGTGCTCCAACCTGAAAACATTGGCAAGCTTATCACTCTTCCTGTCTCAAGTAAAACGGAGTCATTTGCTGTTGCAAAGCATCACTTCACGATAGTAATTGAAATACCTTGTCCGAGATGGCGTTCGCCTGAAGCCTTCTCCCTGCTTCTTTCCAGAAGCCTGACTGGCAGGCAGAGTCATATGCTGGCTGTGTGCTTCCTGGTCATGCCTGATGATTAAAGATCATCCCTCATCTTCTGGGGATCTTTCAAAGGCTTCTAATGCTCCCTGGCATGTTCCTCTGCCAGTTTCAGGCTGTTTTTGTTTTGCTGACGTCTCCTCATAGCTCCAGGAACAAGGTCTAAATCCACTCCACATTGTCTCTTCCCTGCATGGCTCACACGCTGGGATGGCTGTCTGGTCCCAAGGGAGTAACCCCCCCCTCCCCCCAACCTCCTCACATCCCTTCCCTGCCCCCATCCAGGTCAACCACCGAAGTAGCCAGTACTCTCTCACCCTCTAGGGGCCCAGGTGACAGAGACTAAACCTTGGTCTATAGTCAGCTTCTGTTTTCTCATGCAAGCATCAGGCCTGGGGCCTCTGAGGTCACTACCAAGGAGAATACATTTCAAAGCTCTCCAAAGGGGGTTTCCACAGCTTTCCTGTTAAGCTTGGGGCTGGCTGCAGTGCCTGGTGGCCAGCAGGGCAAGGCCTCCGTTCTTTCCAAAGAATTCTCTTACCAGTCTCCTCACAACATCCTCTCACAGACCCTTGTGACATCTCTGGTCTAGCTGAGAGAGTTAAGATGTAAGGACACAAGTCTAAACCAAACTGACTCCATGACGGCTTTAAGTTTCCC
Organism: Crocuta crocuta; assembly: GCF_008692635.1. Classification (NCBI taxonomy): domain Eukaryota; kingdom Metazoa; phylum Chordata; class Mammalia; order Carnivora; family Hyaenidae; genus Crocuta; species Crocuta crocuta. The sequence goes on from NW_027527955.1 coordinate 6,983,158, forward strand.
CTCTGAACTAGAAGGCCTGAGTTTCAGCTTCCCGGAAACTATCAGGCAGTTACACGTTACCCAAGGCAGGAGAAACCACCCTTGCAACACCCAATCAGGAAAGGCCAGCGACCACCCTCCACATTACTGAGGGAGAGGCCTATAGATAGAAACTATAGATAGGACCCTGTTACCTAATGTTAAAGTTAACCTGTTAGTTGCCGAACAAGACCCTAGGCTCGCTCTGTGATTGGTTGAATTTGAAGGTACTCTAAACGTTGTAATTGGATCCCGCCAAAAGTAACAAATACTCTAGAAAATGTGTATGGTTAAACCCGCTGCCAATGATGTTGAATAATTATGATTGGATCACTGTTCCCATTCCACAACTTCTGTAACTCCCCCGTCACAAACCCCATAAAAACCCTACTCCTCAATTGTTCGGGGCTCTCAGCACTGCTCCACTGCGTTGGTGAGGTCTGGGAGCCCGATCTTAAGCCCGAATAAACGCCCTTTGCTTTTGCATACGTGACTCGGACTCCTTGGTGGTCTTGGGATTTTGGGGAGATCGGGATCTGGGCATAACAAAGAGTTGTGGGAAGGGTTCTTGAAACTACTTTCTTTGTATATCTAAATATGGGGGAGACCCAATTTATGCTGACTTTGGTGATCCGATATCTACCCGACAAAGACTCAGTGTCTCCTGAAGTAGCCAGAGCCCCTGGTAACATCTTTTTCTACACCATCGTGGACCAAGCTGCCAGCAAAGCCTGTGGTCAGGGACGGGCTGCTGGATGGGTTGAGTGCTTGTGGGTGGACCCAGCCACACACAGTTCTTCCTCGATAGTCTCTCTCTCTTTTTTTTCATGTTTTATTTATTTCTGAGAGAGAGAGAGACAGCATGAGGAGGGGAGGGTCAGAGAGAGAGGGAGACACAGAATCCGAAGCAGGCTCCAGGCTCTGAGCTGTCAGCACAGAGTCCGAGATGGGGCTCTAACCCACGAACCGTGAGATCATGACCTAAGCCGAAGTCAAACGTTCAACCGACTGAGCCACCCTGGCGCCCCTCTCCTTTTTCTTTTTTTTTTAATTTTTAAAAATGTTTGTTTATATTTGAGAGAGAGAGAGTGTGAGCAGGGGAGGAGCAGAGAGAGAGGGAGACAGAGAATCTGAAACAGCCTCCAGGCTCTGAGCTGTCAGCACAGAGCCCAATGTCAGACCCAAACTCACGACTGCAAGATCATGACCTTAGCTGAAGCCAGATGCTCAACGGACTGAGTCACCCAGGCAACCCTAATAGGCTCCTTTCTGAGAGTATATAGATCTTGGCTTGCATGTAAGCTAAATGTCCTATAGAGAATAACTCAGCTAAGTTATCATAAATTCTCAGAGAAACTCAATACTTTTTTTAAAAAAATGTAGAATTATTATTTTGTAGAAGATTTGTACAGCTCGCAGAGAGCTTATTGACCATTTAATTACACATCTTTATCCTATAAATGAGGAGACTGGTCTCCCGAGAGATTTCACGTAATCATTTGTTTATTAAGCCATATTATTTGTTATCTCTTTTTTGCCAGGTATTCCCAAAATGCTTGTGCTGTAATAGCTAATAAGCCAATCCTTGCCCAATAAATGGAATTTATTTTCTAGTGAGGGTGACAGTCTCATAAATAGGCTAACAGAATGCATCACCATCAGAAAGTTCTTGTTTGAATCTAGCCGAAGAGCCCAGATTCCTTACTAATCCGGGGTCAGCTTGCTGGGGTGACCAGGAATGCATTTTGGAGTCGACTCTTTGTTGGGTAAGGTCTCTGACACTCAGGGCTCACTGTTCGCAAAGAGTTGCAGGTGCTAATCTCCGCTGCAGTCCGCGTGTCAACTGGCTTTCATATGTGAGTTACATGGAAGAATTATAATCTTTACAGGGTGACTTACAGCTACTGAGAACCAGCATGATTTAACCTTAAACTAAAATGAAAGCATCTTTTGATAACTTTTTTTTAGATCCTAACAGGGTATATATCAGCTAGAAAAATTCCTGATTCCTTTTGACCTTTAGAAATATCTACAGCAGGATGCTGAATTTACCGACTCCTATCCACTTCCCCTTTTGCAAATACAAAGAGCTAAGTAAATGTTAACAAGGAATCAGTTCTGAACATTGATCACTTTGCAAAAAAAAAAAAAAAAAAGTGCATGGAAACAGAGGAAGACAGGGCTCCAAATGAAGACTAATCAATTATCTCTTACTTAGCAATTTTGATAACTTTGAGCATCAACCTAGAAATTCTTTCTGGGTGTCTTTAATTTCCAACTGAGAGAAATCCACCTTCATTCCAAGACTTAAACTCATCTGAACTGAGTGCCATATTCCAGCCAGTATCAGAGGGAAAAAATCAAAAACTCTGTAATATTAAAAAAGAAAGTACTAGTATAGATGTGGTTACCTGAGACTGTGAAAATATTTTCTATTTAAGATAGATTTTGAACTTTTGGGGGAAACCAAATCACCAGATATCTACCAAATGCCATTATTTATTAAGGCATCTTAGAAGAATCTTGCTAGAAAATCTGTTTCCCTCGGTGTTGTTAATATTAAGTGAAACTCAGTTCAGTAAAGTGCCCGTCTTGATCCCGTGTGAGGGGAACATGTGTAAATAACACTTTATAAATAAACTGTGAAAATGTGATATTTTCCAGAGACAGTAATGTCTTACTAAGTCTATTTGTGTTCTGGTTTGAATATGTGAGTAAAAAAAATTTCAAAGTCTTTGAAAGATAAAATTTTTAGCTTCAGCAGATTAGAGATGGCAGTCTCTCTTCAGGAGGTGAAAATGAAAGGCGGCAGAGGAATAAAGGAAGCAATTTTTGGTGAATGGTCTCTCTTTGAGGAAATCCTTTGGTGACATAACTTTCTGTCTTCCCTGCCTCTGTTGCCAAATTGTAAAGCCTTTGTGCCCTCACTGTTTCTACTTTAGCTACAGTCCCCTTTTTTAAAAAAATGTAAAGGAATTAGGTAGAAGGATGTTGAACCAAGATTAGTTGCCTCCTGTGAAACCAAGGATCAATTTCATATGAATGGCTAAAGATGAGCATAAAAATGCAAAGGAAGTCCATTGTTGTGTAGACAGAGTAATTAAAATGTAGCTGGTGGCATTAATAGAACCCATGCACCACACAGCCTTCACTGGCCAGGGCGCTGAGCGAGCCCACACCCTAAAAGCTTCTGGGAGGCGCAGCCAAAGTGGTTCTTATGGCTCCCACACTTGACACATCACCGAGTCTGCCAAGTCGGCAGTTCTGAGACACAAAAACCTCAACTTGCCTCTGCTGATCTTAGCAGTAAAAACCCTTACTTATTTATAAGTACACTTTGCACTTCTATTTTTCATCAGAGGATTTCAGATGGCTTTCTGCGGAAAGAGGCCTGATTAATTCTACTTTACATGATTGGGTCAAGGTCTTACCAAAAGCCATCATCTTTTCCTGCATATTCCCAAGTTAGATTTTTCTGACCGGTATGTACGTTGGAGAGAATTTTTCTTTAATGAGAATGCTGAGAATCAACATCCAGGATTTGTTCCTTGCTTTTTCCCTGTGGAAGTTCTATTCATTCAATAAGACAAATATAAATACTGTGCAGTGATGTCAACTGAACCCTGTCTGAAATGCACTTTCATTCATCCAGAAGTGGATGTTTAATTTGGGGCTGGTTCTACACAGCATATATTGAAATCATAAAATTGGTTGATACTTTTTTCTTTTTCAAGAGACTTAATTTCAGCTAATGGGTAAGGGGAACACTATGCAAAATAGTCCACAGTTGTTCTTCTAAGTACATTGTTTCCATGACTCTGACTGTCTGAAACATATCCATATATTTGGAGACGTGCTCTAGAATGTGTGACTTACTTTCTATGCTTTGATTGGAGCTCCTGATCTTAAGGGGATGGTCTAAGTCTGCACAAACCCAGTGTCAGGCACTGGGGGACAGCAAGGCAGCGGGGTGGGAGAGGTTCAAAAGAAGTTTCTTGACAATGGCAAGAAACTGATATTAAAAAATGAGTTTGGGGGATGTCTGAGTGGCTCAGTCGTTGAGCATCTGATGCTCGATTTTGGCTCAGGTCACGATCCCAGGGTCATGTGATAGAGTCTTGCATCAGGTTCTGCACTGAGCGTGCATCCTGCCTTGAATTCACTCTTGCTCTCCTTCTGCCCCTCTCTCCTACACATGCTCTCTCTAATAAACAAACAAACAAACAAACAAATAAATGGATCAGGAGCCCCTGGCCTCCTCAATGAATGAAAGATGACTACCAGAGATAACAATATTTAGTAAAATTTTAGTCTGAAAATCTATTTAGAATCTATATATTCATAAAGTAGCTGAGAAATGTGATTAAATATAAGGGAATAATAATATACTGTTGCTATATATTTCTTTTTTTGAAGGAAGAAAATAAATTTATTGGTTCATATAACAGGAAATTGGGAAATCCAGGGGCTATATATTTCTTATTAATAACTATGAAAATGGATGAATATGCCATCTCAAATAAAGATGTGTCAGTTGCAGACACAGAGATTTCAGTTATTCACCATTGGGATTCAAGGTTTAAAAATAGAAGTCTATAGAGACAAGGAGAAAAGAAGACTTTTATCACCCTCTAAATTTAAGACATTGGATGATAAGGGCTCTATGTGTCATATCACAATGAAATTTCACCTCCCAAAGTGCTAAAGTTAAACCGCTATTTATTTGAGGTCTCTGAGATAGTGTGTTTCATTTTTATTCTGTTTTATGTGATCTATTTCCTGGGAGTAGGCTCAGTCCTACAGGGGAAAATAGGAAAGCTGCAGCCATACTATCGTATGAAAGCTGTGAACAGCCTTGCCTGCGAAAAGTGATTCCAACCACCAAGTTTATGGGGCAGATGTGTATACCCTTGTACCAGCTCTGACTAAACAAGAAAGTTCCACTTTAAAGAGTGTAGACATCATCTGACAAAAGACTTTATCTCTAGTAAAGGACTTCTCTCTCTAGCATCTTGGGAGACACATTTTTGTTTTTGGAGTTAAGATACTTGTGTCTCAGTTGTGGATTGGGAACAGGAAGAAAGATGGAGACTAGGAGGAAACCCCCGCCCCCCACCAATGGAGAAAAACCACTGAGACAAACCAGATATTTGCTAGAATCCAGCCTGCAGAGAAAAAACTGGGTTTTGAAAGTTTCTCTTCTGATCCAGATCCATCCTCAGCTGCCCCTGACAAAAGATGAAGGTGGGAAAAAGAAGGAAATACAGGAAGTGGGAAGAAGCAAAGGCAAAGCATAAATTTTGAATCCTCAAGATGCTGCAAACCAGAATTGGGTGAGAATCTTCTGGAAGCTCCCATTTTCTCTCTGATTTTGGAAGGGAAGAAAAGAACAGCTTAGGAGGGATCAGAGTATTTTCTCCTATAAGAATGACGTAGCAGTTGCCAACTCTAAGATATTTCTGAGAAAATAATGATGCTCATTTGACTTAGAACCAGCAAAGCAAGGCTGAATATTCCAACCCTAAGTTCTCACACTGTTAGGTATATTAAGTTCCTGCATTCTTTTTAATTTTATTTCACACAATTTAAGCACGACTGCAACTGAACATATTGTTGGCTATTTACAGCTCTCTATTTTTCTGACTCCTCGTCAAACAGCAAGGTTAATGACTTTTACAAAGCAATTGCATTATATAGCAGAAAAAAAACCTCTGAACTTGGAACCACAAGAGCTAGGCTTGGGTGATTTTCACTTCTTAGCTTTGTAACTTTTCATATTTCATATAAACTGAGCCACCCATAATATGGAGAAAATCAGACAATATATGTCAAAGCATTTTATAGACTGTAATGGGCTAAATAATTTTTATCAATATCAAGGTTATATTTTTTAAAGTATCATTAAATTGGACTTGCAATTGAGCTGAACATTGAATAAGTTAAAAACATATTACAAAAGTTGGGTTCTCCCTAATTACAATGTAGCCTCCAACAGGAAAAGGGAAATCAGTCACTGCTTCTGTCCTTAATCTACACTCCTTTCTGGAATGTGGGGCAATGGGAACATGGTTGATCCAAGCCAGTTGTCCAATAATAGCAATCCCCACTTTCCAAAAATGAACTCTTTAGAATGGAAAATTACAACACATAGGTGTTTTTGAGGGGGTATTTTTCCTCCACACCCTATTCTGAAGAAGTTGAGGTAAAAAGGTAAGACATATGGGAAACATCACCTTAATAGCTGAAATGAAGCTGGGAGAACACAGTTTAGTTGAAGAGCCTAATAAATCTGCTAGCTGTATCCAGAATTAGAAACACTTACGCATCCAGTCAAAAGAGTAGTCCAGTGGGGTAGCCCTCTTACGTATGACCACTTAATTCAAATTTTGCCAATAGAACAAATCACTACGCCACTGCCACCTTGGGGTGAAATTAGTAAAAGTCAGAGAGGCTAGGAGTTAGGCTTGATTGTGTTCCCTTCACAGAGAGGAAACATCAAGAGTAGTGAAAAAACATTCCTCATCACATTTCTTATTTTGATCTCTTAACTCTTTGAGCTTAACTCTCAACCTCCCATGGGAGGGGTCCAGCAATCTTCCAGGACACTTCTGTTCTCATCTTTAGCTCATTTCTCCAATAACAACCACTGCTCCCCCAACAATAAAATTTATACGCAACAAATCCAACAACACTGGTGTACTAGTTGGCTAGCTTTGCCATAACAAAGTACCATGACCTTGAACAGAAATTTGTTTTCTCACAATTGTGGAGGCTGGAAGTCTGAGATCAAGTATTAGCAAGGTTGCTTTCTCTGAGGTCTCTCTCTCTGACTTACAGATAGTCTTCTCCATCCTCATATGCTTTCCTTCTATATCTTTCTGTGCGCTAATCTCTTCTTTTTATAAGGACATCTATGTGGCTGCATTAGGTCCTCATCAAAATAACCATCTTTTCAAAAGCTCTATCTCTAAATATAGTCACATTCTGAGGTACCTGAGAGTTAGGGCTCCATCATGTGAACTTGGGGAAGGACACAATTCAACCCATAACAACTGAGATACTCTGGATTTTAACATAACCCTTCTCCTAATTTCAAGTTTCTGAGGAGAATTAAATGCTAAATCCCACTGCAGATTAGGGTCCAAAATTAAATGATCATGCCCCGTGGACTTACAAGTATAAAGTCCAGAGTTCTTGTTAAATTAAAACCAAGGACTCTCCTTTCTTGTACTTATTTCTACTTAGTCCCAGGATTTGGAATTCTTGGTGCCTCTGTAGAGTTGGGGCTTATTCAGCAGCTGCAGCCTGGGCTTTCTCCAAATGGAATGTGTTCTGTTTCTTTGGAGACTGGGAAATTATAAAACCAAGATTCTCATATCTTTCTTCTCCTTCTCCTTCTCCTTCTCCTTCTCCTTCTCCTTCTCCTTCTCCTTCTNTCCTATGAACTATGAGATCATGACCGAGCTGAAGTCTGACGCTTAGCCAACTGAGCCACCCAGGTGCCCTACACCTACCAAATTAAAAAACAAACAAACAAAAAACAAGCCAAACCATAGCCCCTAAAGCAGGAAACAATTACGTTCAAGGCTTAAAACTTAGTGTTGTCTAATGCCATAGCAGACACTCAACAGTGCCTAAGAGATAGGAAAGAAAAACAAAACAAAACAAAAAAACCCAAAAACAAACAAACAAACAAATGCATCCTTGGTTTCGGCTTTGGTGGGTTGCCAGGCAATGCCAGTTATGTGGAATCCTCAACCTGCAAAACAAATAAATTGGGGGAAATCTCCCAGCAAGAGGCTGAACTTGGCATTATGAATACAGCCTCCACAATGTCTATAGCTCAGCTTACTTGCAGGCTCATATATACGTGCCTTTGCTGAGGCTCAGACCCTTTATTTAACATGCAGTGCACACCTCAAAAATTTCTACTTGACCATAGACAAAGTCATCACAAACTACAGTTAACAGTCAAATGGCAAAATATTGTCAGGCCTGAACTTAAGCCTCTTCTGGGTGAAGAAGTTAAATAATAACCCAAAATAAACCACCACATGCCACCAGTTTCTGAACTTCTGCCCACACACCGTAGTCCACAAGCCCAAAGGCATCTATTGTGGTACTGCCCAAACCTCACCATGTACATACTTTGCCCCATAAATTCCCTTAAAAAGTAAACTCACTCAACATTTATCTATCCATATCATTGCCCAATAGTTTGGTGACTTTTTATTCAAAACTTACAATTTTTATTCAAAACTTTACAGTTTCAAGAGTTACAACAATAATACAAAAAAAACCTGTCATTGCGTGTTTGTGTCTATTAAATATGAGATACATAATGTTGGTAAATGTATATATATATTCTTGATGTCTATGTAAATATATCATACACACACACACACACACACACATACACACACAGAGGTCAGATTCACCAGTGTATTTATTTTGCCACATTTATTCCATAATTTTGTGTATGTGTCTGTGGATATATATTCTTTTTTTTTTTACAAATATTTATTGCCAAATTAGTTTCCACATAACACTCAGTGCTCATCCCCACGAGTGCCATCCTCCATGTGTAGCAACATGGATGGACCTTGAGGGTGTTATGCTGAGTGAAATAAGTCAGGCAGAGAAGGACAAATATCTTAACTGTGGATATATATTCTTATCTGAACCAATTTAGAATAAGTGAAAACATCACACCCTTTTACCCATAAAAACAGTTGTTAAGTCAAGAAATCTAACACTGAAGGGGCGCCTGGGTGGCTTAGTCGGTTAAGCGTCCCACTTTCGCTTAGGTCATGATCTCGCGGTTCGTGGGTTCGAGCCCAGCGTCGGGCTCTGTGCTGACTGCCAGCTTGGAGCCTGGAGCCTATTTCAGAGTCCTTCACTCCCTCTCTCTCTTGACCCTCCCCTGCTCATGCTGTCTCTCTCTCTCTCTCCTAGAAATAAATAAAAAAATATTAAAAAAAAAAGAAATCTAACACTGATAAAACTGTATTATCCAGTCCAAGTCTGTATTCAACTTTTATCAATTTCCCTTTTATAGATTTTATTCCCCTGGCTCAGAATTAAATTTCAGGTCATAAATGTCTCTTTAACATCTCTTAATCTGAAAGGGTTCCTTGGTCTTTCATTGTCCTTTTGCCTTTCTATTTTTGAAGAGTCTCAACCAGTTGTTTTGTAGAATGTCTCTCATTTGGGATTTGTCTGATGTTTCCTTATGATTAGATCCAGATTTTTAGCAGGAACACCCCTAAAATGTGCTTGTCAGGGTATTTTATTAGAAAACACATGATCATGATATTGGAAGTTAATTCCTCTTAATATTAGTGATATTAAGTTTAATAACTTACTTAAGATACTAATCAGAAGGTTTTCTTGTAGAATTGCTATTTCCTCCTTTGTAATCAATAAGTAAGTTGTGAGATACTTTGTGACTATGTATGTGTCATGTTAATTGTGGAACTTTCTTTTTTTTTTAATATTTTTTTATTTATTTCTAGGAGAGAGAGAGAGAGACAGCGTGAGCAGGGGAGGGTCAGAGAGNATCATGTTAATTGTGGAACTTTCTTTTTTTTTTTAATATTTTTTTATTTATTTCTAGGAGAGAGAGAGAGAGACAGCGTGAGCAGGGGAGGGTCAGAGAGAGAGGGAGACACAGACTCTGAAATAGGCTCCAGGCTCTGAGCTGGCAGTCAGCACAGAGCCCGACGCGGGGCTCGAACCCACGAACCACGAGATCATGACCTAAGTGAAAGCTGGACGCTTAACCACCTAAGCCACCCAGGCGCAATTGTGGAACTTTCACTCACTAGTCTTGGTATCTATTGAAGATTTTCTATTCTACTTTTCATTTTTCCTTATATTTTCATTAGTTGGCATTTAATTGCCAGGAAGGGTTTTTACCTTCTTTGACATCTATGTGAACTCATGAATGTTTGTTTTAGTCAATGGATTATAATTCAGTCCTATCATTATTTATGTTGATCAAATTGACTCAGATTTGGCCAGTGTAAGCCTCTTCAAACTGACTTCTATGTCCTTTTGATATAAGTCTGAAAACTCTCTTACTTTTGATGCAATAAGATGTTACAGCTTTATTTTATACTGATTGTGCTCTGGAATCAGCCATTTCTCCAAGATCAGGTCCCTTTTAATGGAAAATGGTATATAAAAACCCAGATACGGGCACTAGATATGCTCATTCCTATTTATATTTAATTGCTTCTAGTACTTTAATCTGATAGACCTGAGTAATATATGTTATATGAAACAAGTTTTATTTTTATATCTATCTATCTGTCTATCTATCTATCTATCATGTATGTATGTATGTATGTATGATCTATCTTATCTATCTACCTATCTTCTATCTATCTTAAAAATTATTAGTTTATACTGGTCTCTGTAATTCCAATCCAACAACACAGGATGCTTCCATATTTACATCTGTCCAGAGCAAGAAATCTGGCTTCCGTTATCCTCAAGCTATTTACTCATTGGTTTAAACCCAGAATACCTAGAAACTAGTTTCAGAATTGCAAACCCATATGAATATGTAATGCAAAACTACTAAGTAGAGGTTATATGTGTTTAAGGTTTTTAGATAAAATACACAAATCAATATTTTGTTTTTATATTCTGTATTTTCCCACCCAAATTGAAACTGCTGTGTTTTTTTAAAGGATATCAATTAATGATATCTCCTCCTTTCTGCCCCAAACCTGATTAAGTTGGGAAGCAAAGACTAAGGTGATCAAGTCAAATGGGCTTGCCTGACAGACCCCAGAAGCCCGCACATCTCCTCACCCAACCAGCCCCCTGCTGGGGCTGTCCTGATGTCTCTCCTGTGGCCCCCCCTGCAGCCTTAAAGAAGAGACCCTGTTCTAGGAGGAGCAGAGAAGAATGCCTGCTTCTAATGTCATTTGTCCCAAGGGACATCTACCCATGTTCCCCAGTTTTACTAGTTAGTCTCCTCAGTTCTACCAATGGGTAAATCCCTCAGCTCTACCCTCCAGCTTAAGTTGGGGTGAGCAAAGGGACACCTGGGAAGCTCAGTCAGTTAAGTGTCAGACTTCATCTCAGGTCATGATCTCACGGTTTGTGAGTTCGAGCTTCACATCGGGCTCTGTGCTGACAGCTCAGAGCCTGGAGCCTGCTTTGGATTCTGTGTCTCCCTCTCTCTGCCCCTCCCCCACTCATGCTCGTGCTCGCGCACTCTCTCTCTCAAAAATAAATAAAGATTAACAAAAAAAGTTGGGATGAGCAAAGGGGCAGAGGGAAACTGGAGATTATATTACATGAATATCCTTCACAGAAAGAAAACATCAAACACTAGGGAAAAAAGTGTCCCCTCCTTCAACATTTTAATGTTGCATTTATTTTGGAATTTTAGGCACTTGATTTTTTTTCAAATTACAATGGGAATCCATGCTATTTACAATAAGCAAAACAGTATAATACAATATTTTATAAAAACAAAAGTAATCATTGCCACTGCCTTACCCATGACAGCCCTCTCTTTGACAGCTTTCCAATATGCAGACTGCTCCAATCATTCTCATTTTCTCTCTTAAAAAAATATTTTCTTTATTTTGTGACTAATGCTTTTTCCATTCCTGGGCAGCAAATGTAGGCTCTTTGATTTTCTTGCAAGGAACAACATTTATTATCCCAGTTTCTGCAGATCAGGAATCTAGGCACAGTTTAACTGGGTTCCCAGCATCAGGAATTTCTCACCAGCTGCAGTCAAGGTGTTGGCCTGGGCTGTTGCCATCTCACGGCCCAAGTGGGGAAGGCTCTACTTGCAAGCTCACTCAAGTAGTTATTTTTCTTTTTTAATTTAACATTTATGTATTTTTGAGAGACAGAGTGCAAGTAGGAGAGGGGAAGAGAGAAGGGGACACAGAATCCGAAGCAGGCTCCAGGCTGATTCATCAGCACAGAGCCTGACGTGGGGCTTGAACTCACAAACCACGAGATTATGACCTGCGCCATAGTCGCTGAACCGACTGAGCCACCCAGGCGCCCCTCAAGTAGTTATTAGTAAGAATCAGATCTTCGCAAGTTCTTCCCTGGTTGCTAGCTCGAGGCCTCCCTCTGTTCCTGGCTCCACGGGCATCTCCACAGGGTTGCTTCCCTCTGTGGCAGCTAACTTCATCAGCGGAGGCCCACAAGAAAGGAAAAAGGAAGAGAGCGCCACCAAGACAGAAATCACCATCTTTGCAACATCATCTTGGCAGTGACAGCCCAATATGTTTGCCATGTTCTTTTCATTCAGAGCAAGTCCATAGGGTCAGCCTATACTGAAGAGGAGAAGATTGTATGAGGTGTAAATTCCAGAAGCAGGGATCATTGGAGGCCATGTCAGTAATCTGTCTATGCCTCATCTATAAAATGTTGCTGGACAGTGGTAATAATACCAGACATCCTTGACTGCCTCTTGACTTTAAGGCTTGGCCATTCAGAAAAATAGGTGATGCATTTCACAAATAGTGTTAATCTATTCCCATATAACTTCGAGTTTTAAAATCAGGAATACCTACTTTGTCTCATTAAATAAATTTTCCACATCTATTCTTCTAATTATAAAATTACTTTTTTTGTAGAGAGAGTGTGTGAGAGAGGCAGAGACAGAGAGACAGAGAAAGACAGAGAGAGAGAGAGAGAGAATCTTAGGTGGGTTCCAAGCTCAGTGTGGAGCCCGATGAGGCTCCATCCCAGGACCCTGGGATCATGACCTGAGTTGAAACCAAGAATCCAACACTCAACTGACTGAGCCACCCAGGTGCCCCAAACCTTCTTTCATTGTAATTAATTGAATTAGGTTGACGATTTTTTTGGCAAAATAATTAGCCCTCATTCTTAGAATATATTCTCTTGGGTCAGAACGTCTTAGTGTGTTGATACACTGTTGCATTTTATTTGCCAATGTTTTATTTACATTTTTTCACCTATATTTAGTACAGATGATTGTTTATAGCTTTCCATGTACTGTCATTATAACATTATGGTATTAAACCAGAGCTGGATTTATGAAAGACACTACTGAGTGTTCCATATTTTTCTGGGGTCAAAAATACTCTAAGAAATGATAGAATCATCTGGTTTTTTTAATAGTTCGATAAAATTCAGTGGTGAGCCCATCTGGTGCCAGTGTCCTTTTAATGGAAGTTTTCTGCTCACCTTTTCAATCTCTTTTATGGTAATTGGTTTAATCACTTTTTTAATGTCTTAATTTAATTTGCGCATTTATTTTATATTTTGTCACGAAATCTCCAAATAGGAGAAGAAATAGTTCCACATTTTTCAAATGTGTTGCCTTGGAGTTGCAGGATGGTTTAATAATTCCTATGCCCCCAAATTATCATATTCCTATTTGTTTTTCCATTCCTTCTAATACAACCATATTAGGCAGGCATCTAGCCTGAGTTATTTGGGGAATGAAGTAGGGGAAAACATACACACATGCATAGATGCCTAAATGCATTCATGAATCAGCTGCAGCACCCTGATCTCTGGTACAGAGGGTACTGGCAATTATTAAATAAACGAATCACCTCATGCCTACTGCACAAACCAGCTCAGACTGCCATAATGAAATACAGTAGACTGGGTGGCTTAAACAATAGGAGTCCATTTCTCACAGTTCTGGAGGTTGGGAGGTCCAAGATCAAAGTGTCAGCTAATTCACTTACCTGGTGAGAGCTTTCTTCCTGGCTTACAAATGGCCATCTTCTTTGCTGTGTCCTCATGTGGCAGAGAGAGAGCAAGCTCTCTGGTCTCTCTTTTTTTAAGAGCATTACTCCCAGTATGAAGGCTCAATACCCTATGACCTCATCTAAACCTAATTTCTGCCCAAAGGCCCCAGCTCTAATACCATTACATTGGGAGTTAAGACCTCAATGTATGAATTTGAGAGGGACACAGTTCAATCCATAGACTCTGCAATGGTAATACCATACTCATGTTTTGGATTCAGTTGTGTTACTCAAATAGATGTGTTCAAGTCCTAACTGCTGATACTTGTGAGTGTGACTTTATTTGGAAATAGGATCTTTGTGGATATCATGAAGGTAAATGAGGACATAAAAAAATCAAGGTGGGCTCCAACCTGATGCCTGGTGACATTATAAGAAAAAAGAAATTGAGGCACAGACATAGAAAACACCATATGATCACAGATGATAGAGACTGGAGTGATGCATCTACAAGGCAAGGAATGCCAAGGATGGCCGGTAAGTGCCAGCGTGGGAGAGAGGCATGGACGAGATGCTCCTTCAGGGTCTCCATGAGGAAACAACTCTGCCAGCATCTGGGTTTTGGACTCGAAGCCTCCAGAAGTGTGAGACAGTATATTTATGTAAACCACACAGTTGGTGGTACTTTGTTATGGCAGCCCTAGGAAATTAATACACCCCACATCCGTTGTCCTTGACCCTGGCTGTTTTATCCTTGAACCATTCAGCTTAACTATGACAGAAAAACCTCCTTAAATATCACTCACATTAGGTCACTTCTTTGCTCAAAAAACTAATCAATGGTAGACTATTTCTTCCAGTTATCACTAAATGCTGTTTATCTTATTTTCAGGATCCAAAACGATTACATGTATTGTTCATATTTTTCTCTTCTTCATCCAGTAGAACTCTTCCTTGTCCAGATACACTCCACGTTCACTTCTGCTTTCATGGTTTGTTCCCTTGATGTTCTCTACCATCCTTTGGTGTAAATCTCACACATTCTTTAAGGTCAAAATCAAAATGCAAATTAAGCCTTTCATTCTTTATGCCAACACTTCTTATTTCCCTCTCCTCTGAGTTTATACAAAAGTTGGAACCTATATCACAACATTCTGCTCCTTTTTCCATATCAATTACTTCATCTGTGCTTATCATGATGACTACTCTTTGAGGGAAACACCATTTCATACTTCAGAAACTCCCTTAGGCCCAGAGCAGTGATAAGATATGCAAGAAAGACTTTCTAATTAATTTGCACTCACTACATGCATACTAATTGTGCCCACTGCATGCATAATAAACCTTACATTTAAACATAACATACATAAATCCTAGCCAAAAGTTATACTGTTCTGACCTACTCCATTAATAGTGCTTCTGTCCTAAAGTTTTTCCCACTTTCAGAAAACTAAGAAGAAAAGAAGCTTCATTTATTCAAAATGCAAAACAGGATCTAGGGCGTGAGGATGATCCAATGGGTCATTGTGCAAGTGCTCCGGTTGAACATAGTGCTTTTTTCCCCCCATAATTCAACACAATAATCCATTATAGTCAGAGAGCATGATAAGGAAACAAAATTTCCCTTCTGTCATCTACGGGAGCCGCTTTTGTCCTGAGAGCCTCCTCGTGGGAGATTTGAACTATCTGCCTGTCCCAGTCTCTGTCTTTGACAATAGTCACTCATTATCTGGGACAGAGCTCAGTGTCTAGACTTCCCATTGACAGTCCAGTTACTGCCAGCCTCAAGTGACCCCCAACTGCCTGCCTATCTTTGTCTGTTCCAGTTGCTATAACAGAAACACATAGACTGTGTAGCTTAAACAACAGAAATTTGTTTCCCACAGTTCTAGAGGCTGAGAAGTCCAAGAACAAGGTGCTGGCAGCTTTGATTCTTGGTGAGGGTCTTGTCTCTGGTTTACAGACGGAGGCCTTCTCCCCGTATCTGCATATAACAGAGAGTGTACCTCTCTCATGCCTCTTCTTTTAAGGGCATCAATGGCATCATAAAGGCTCCACTACCATGACATAATGACCTCCCAGAGGCCCCACCTCCTAAAACCATCCCATTGGGGTTAGGGCTTCATTATATGAATTTGGAGAGAGGGGGGGGAATGCAAGCGCTCAGTCCATAGCACTCCTCTTATTTATGTCAACTGTATATGCCTCCACCACCTTCCTTCTGATTTATCTTCTTGTGTGTCCCCTTTGCTCACATTACTCTGGCTCTCTGGCTGCATGGCCAGCTTGCTCTTCTTCAGACAAGCCCAGGAACACATGCAGTTCTCTCTGCATGGAATGTTCTCTCTCCAGAGATCCTCAACCTTTCCTTACTTCACCCAGCAGGTCTCTCCTCAGATGTCACTCCTTTTGTTTAAATATAGTAAATTAATCCATTCTCATCCTGGACATGGAAAAGATCACTTCCTTTTATTTAAGGACGACACAATGGAAGGCAGCAGAAGCAGACCTCACTTGAGGAATGAACTGGGGCTGCTAAGAAGGGAGTTAGCTCCGGACTCGTGGGTGGCTCAGTTGGTTAAGCATTGATTGGACTCTTAGTTTCAGCTCAGGTCATGATTTCAGTTTGTGAATTTGAGCCCCGAGTCAGCCTCTGCACTTACAGCAAGAAGCCTGGGATTCTCTCTTTCTCCCTTTCTCTCTGACCTTATCTCCCTCTCTGTCTCTCAAAATAAATAAATTAAAAAAAAAAAAAGAAGAGAATTGACTTCCCTTCACTAACAACTCTGCCAGTGATTAAAGACTTCGTCCTGAAAGGCCTTAGAAGAAAAAACATATGAAACCAGAATTTTGAGGCTCAGTGAAGCTTGAAAGAATGATGGCACCACTGGGGAAAGGTTCCGGAGGTGGGGTGTGTGACTTCGGGTTTATATATTTTGAGTTGAAAGTCATAGCACAACATCCAAGAGGTCATAAGAAAGAAGTGAGTGGAGATAAACCAGAAGTTCTCAGACACAAATGTAAATTAGAATCACCTGCAGAACTTCTAGTGCTAGGGCTCTATTCTCTTCTCCAGAAATTTTGATTCAGTTGGTCTAAGGAGAGCCTAGGGCATTCTTTAAAGAGGCTCAGCTTAAAGGTGCAAATTTCCTGGATGGAGGTAGAGGTCATTTCGGTGGGATATTCCCTCCTAGCTTGAGGCACTGTGGCTGATGGAAAAGAACAATGACGGAGGCTCAGATCTGGGTTTACATCTCCTGCTCTGCGAGTTTCTGGGTTTTGGAACCTTCAGCAAGGGATTCAGCCTTACCGAAACTCATTTACCTAGTTCATATAATATAGAGAGCATCATCTCTCTGTAAGACTCTTGTGAAAAGATAGAAGTCTCTGACTTATTTCACTTATTCAAAAGGAAGAATTTATTCTATTCTCCCTTCTCTTTTTATACTGAAGTCTTGAAGACAATATTTTTGAAGCCATTTGTATAGTTGCTGATTTGTGCTATGTACTTTGCTTTAAAAACAGTTATTGACTAAGTATGTTCTGTGCTGATCAACTTGTATCTTCTATTTACTGGGTGCTGAAGGGGGCAGTAATAAACACTACTGATTAATAGAGCCTGTGAGGATGGTATACATTTAAACTTCTAAGATGAACAGTAATTGCTTGCACAAAACAGTGCAAAATGTTTTATGACCATGCATACAAATCCAGATGGACTATAGGACTTAGTTTTTAAATGTGTGTATATAATATACACTCATATTAACCATGCAGCACACACACATCTCTGTGGTCTTCATCTATATCAATGAAGACCCATGCATCCTTCTTTTCCTTAACAAAGCTTCATTTCCTTTTATACAACATGGAACTCAAAATCTTCCGTCTTCCAAGTGATGCTGATTCTTTGAGAGAGAGAATCATGTCTAAACCAAGAAATAGAATCTAGGTCTTAGTAATAATAATATTAATAATAAAACACCCAGTGAACTGAGTGAGAAATAAAAATCTAGGGAGACCTTTAGCATAATTTGTGCTAATGATGCAGCTTGCAAAGCTAGCTGAATTAGGCATTTAATCTGCATGTTCTCATTTGGAAATGTTTCTATTGACATTGCTCCCTTAGTAAACACCCATTTTTTCTCAGTGTTTACAATTTATCAACTACAGCAGCAGGAAAGGGAGCCATAGGCATGAGGCCATCAAAAATGCCTTCTCACTGTGATTCATTGTTAAGGAATCTACGAAATTATATGATGCCATCCAGTAATTGCTATGGTCTGAATGTGTCTTTCCAAAATTCATATGATGAAATCCTAATGCCCACTCTGATTGTATTGGGAGGGAGATCTTTGGAAGGTGTTAGGTCATAAAAGTGGAGCTCTCTTGATAGGATTTGGTGCCCTTATAAAAGAATCTCTGCAGATCTCTGGTACCCTTTCTACCATGTGAAGACACAGCAAGAAGACGACCATTTATTTATGAACCAGGAGGGAGATCCTCACCAGACACACACCAGGCCATGCAGGCATGCTGGCTTCAGACTTTCAGCCTCCAGAATTGGGAGCAATAAATTTCTGTCATTTAGAAGCCTAGTCTGTAGTATTCTGTCATAGCAACCCAAACAGACCGACACATAATAGTCATAATCATTAGTATTGTGCTTTTCAAACTTGACCTCCAGCTCTCATTCTCCTTCTCCTTCTCCTTCTCCTTCCTCTTCCTCCTCCTCCTCCTCCTCCTCCTCCTCTTCTTCTTCTTCTTCTTCTTCTTCTTCTTCTTCTTCACTGTCTTGAGTTCCAAAGTAGTAGAACTCGAGACAAAGATTCATATAAAATTGATTTACTGAGAGAATGCGTATTGGGAGGGACCTGTTTGGTCTCTCATATTTCTGTTTGTTTCATCATCACAGGCACTCTGCTTGGCTTTGTTCTGAACTACCTTTTCAAGGTTACTTATGTAACAAACAGCCTTAGAAGCTAGAGGTAATGCCTCCTTCCACAACAAGAGATCAGTTTGTTTATTGTATATCATAATAAAGATAACATTTGCTCCGAGGACAAAGGTCAGATAACCTTTACTTATTTGGCAGCTTAAAAGATTGAAGTTCCTTAAGCTCAAGGTTTCTCTCCTGTGATGCATCTTACTGCATGAGCAAGTGTCACCAGCTTTCTAAGCATCACCCTGTGGGAGTTAGGGTGTAGGGAACCAATGTTAAAATGGAGATGCTCTGGCTCCTGCCATTGCTATGTGTCATAAGCTGTCCTTTGTCTCTGACACAGAGGTCTCTTATCTTCCAGTGTCCGTGAACTATAGCAGGAGGCCTGGGTAGCTTGCAAGGAGGGTAAAATCTCAGACCCCTCCCAGTTCTTGACGGTTTTAGCAATAAAGATGGGGTCCTGATAGGGACGTGATTTCTGAAAGAGGAAGAACAAGAGCATTTCTCGAGTCAATTGACAACATTTGCAGGAAGTCCAAGGGAACCCGGAGTGAATATTTTAGCTCAATTGCATGCTCAACCAGGCAATAAGTGGTCTTCAATTTTATTGCCTATCAGTGAGCATGAATTGGGAAGGTGGCTGCAGGTCAACCATTGGGAAGTCGTTTCAACACAGCTGTCAGATGGTTACAAAGTCTCCTCCCAGTGGAGGGGGTGGAGGGGCTTCTTTACCAATCTGGAGAATAGTCTCACATCCCATTGTAGCAACCAGGACAAAGGTGGGAGGCAGAAGTTTCTACACCCTGCAGACAATAGTCACAAAGACACACTGAGTGTGAAAGGAGAAAATTTTACAACCACTAAAAGCAGAAGCCAAGTGAGTTGTTACCACTTGGGCTGCTTAACTTGCGACATGAGAACGGGGCAGGTGAGGTCCACTGGGACCAGCTGGGCCATCTTGCGGCGCAGCCCTTTCTGCTCTTCACGCCAACGTTAGAGCTCTTCAGAGATGAGAGGTAAGAAGTCCTAGAGCCCTTTGCAGTGGGTCTTGGCTCTGATAAGGGGACACTGACCCTCCTGGGGAGATTTTTCTGATTAAAAAAAAAACCTCTCACAGAAAACTGTAGGTTGATGCGGCATCCTCTAGTAATTGAGCTCTTACTGCTCAGGAACAGGTTAGGCTGCAGATGAACGTAAATCTCTGGCGTACGAGAACCCGACATGAAGAATTCTGGATAAATTTTGCGATCAGCCCTCATTCCAGGAAAACTTCCTTAGCCTTACATTAAAAGCAGGTGAAAAAGTAAGAGATGTTACAGGGGCAACAAGCAGTAAATGCCTTGAATTAAGGTTGAGTCCTTTAAAAAGTTGCCACCACACGAGTCAATCCAAGTCAGCAGACAGGGTGTGACTTCTGCAGCCTCAGCTGGGACAAACATGGCAGAGGCTGTTAAACCGAGGGGCCCTCGTGGCCCAAGCAGATGGCATTGGTAGTGATCAACTTGCTGACTGGTATAAGGCTTTACGTGGATGCAACCCACTGGGGATTCATCTGGTTGAGACCTGTTCATCCCCTTTGCTGGCTGAAACCAAAAGTGAACCCATCTTGCTTCCTGGTGCAGAGAAGCTCACTCCTTTCACACCCTGAGCCCGTCCTTCCCTATGTTCCTACCTCAGCTGCTCTAAGTATGTCTTAAGGTGATCAAAGGCTACATGCACATGTGTGAGTACATAGGGAATGTCAGGGACGGGGAGGTTTGAAAGTTATTTGGCTCTGGAGGATGTAAGCCCTTGAGTCACCATCTTACCCAATCTCTTGATGAGGGGGACTCCTAGATTCAGCTAAGGAATGGGGTTTGATCAGAGTTCACAATGAGGAGTCCTCTGGGTTGATTCACTGCATTGTCATTATGCAGTGAATGTCTAGTTGTCACTGGTGATTGTCATGCTTGTCCTGTGAATGCTCACACACACCAGAGCAGATTCTCTTGATTGAGAAGAGCTGCATACAGAGATGTTCTAGTACCTTTGGGATTTCACAGCTTTAGTGACTCCTCTGAGCTACAAATCTTTGCAACTCGTGGTTTTTTGATGACTTGAATCTCTGGCAAAGGAAGGTAGTCTCTACTTGGAGATGCCCAGTAGGATTTTGGACTTGGTACCTCTCTGATATGACTGCTAGGGGCACCCGTCTTGAATAGCCATCAGCTTGCCATTGGGACCTCATCAAAGCTGCGTGCCTAACCCATGGAGGTCTTGTGATTCTCAGCCTGATGTTCTTATTTTGGAGCTCGATGACTGGCCGGGTGGGAAGGGTTCAACGTGTCTTACTTTCAAATGAAAATGAAGAGTGAAGCCAGCTTGACACCAGGCAGTCCCTTCAAAGTAAGCAGTTGGCTCAATTATTCTAAAGGAACTAGGCACCCTAAGTGCTACAAGCCTGCCCAGAGGCCATCTTGGAGACACTGTCAACAACAATCTAAACACCACTTCTTACCCAGGGGTGCCATCCGCGCCCTCAGGACCGTACTTGCATGGAAGGCAAACATGAACTTCCCTCCCTCCGGAAAAACATGGTATTTAAGGGCTCTAAGTGTTGAAGGAAACATCACACATTGATCATACAGCCCTCAGAAAACTAAAAGAATCTTTCTAAAGTAAGACTACCCTTTGCTACGGTGGGGGAGGGCTGTTCAGAGGGAAGACTGAGTCATTACTGACGTGCACCTGAGGGAGTTATCCCTGCAGTAAGAGCCATTCTCTTAGAAAAGGCAGCAGAGGGACACCTGGGGGGCTGGTCAGTTAAACATCTGACTCTTGATTTCGGCTCAGGCCATGCGCGATCTCAGGATTCGCGAGATCGAACTCTGCCTTAAGCTCCGCACTGACAGCCCAGAGCCTGCTTGGGATTCTCTCTCCTTCTCTCTCTCTGTCCGTCCCCTGCTCCTGATCTTGCATGCATTCTCTCTCTCCTCTCTCTCTCTCTCTCTCAAAATTGAATAAATAAACTAAAACAAAAAAGATGTAATAGAATTTCCCTAGACTTCTTCCTGTAGGCCAAGGTAGAGTCCGTGCACCTTCTAATGTATGCTGGGTATCCGAATTAATGCCTCAGGCAGAGTGGAGGGGTCACTATGGAAATGAAGGAGCTAGATCCTGATGTTCTAAGGGGGATGCCCATAGTTCATGAGATTTATTCAGCTGATGGAGTCTGAAACTTGGGGTGAAGTTGAGATCGATATTGCAGGTGGGCCTTATCCTGGAGTACTATTAACCTTATCCCATACAAAGCAAATTGAAAGTTTGGTCTCCACCTCTGTAAATCAGGCTAATCAAAGTCATTGACAGAGAGACACAATCAAAGGCAACTGTTTTCAGACACCAAGAAGGTATAGAAATGAGGGTAGAGTATTGCTGAGTGACAGTCTCATCAGGCCTCCCGGGTTTCTGTATGTTCTGTGATCAGAGGAATTGGACAACCTTTTCTAGGATGTTTGCGAGGTGATCAGCTTAAAGATAATAAAGCCTAAGCACAAAGGACAGGTTTGCTCACTTCCTGTTCTAAAAGGTTCAAGATCCTTAAACTCTGGGAGATTCTCCCTCGATGAGACTCCCATGTCAAGTCGTCACCTGGTCCTCTGGGAGGAGAGACTAGGGAGCTATTGCCACAGACATGACTCTGGCAGCTGCCTTGCTATGTGGGAGAAACTGCCCCTTGTCTCTGACATTGGCATGCTGTCTTCTTCCAGGATCCATGAGACTGTCTTAGGCTAGTATTAACTCTGCCACATCTCCAGCCCTCTCTGGTTCTTAATGGTGCTTTCTGGAGAAGTCTGCCAGGGAGGGAGGGCAGCAGGGGTGGGGGGAGAGGGGGAAAAGGCTGGCTAAGCAATGCAGTGGCTTCAAATGAAGTCAGTGCTTACCAGCATCCAATAGGGGAACACTGAAGTTTAAGTTAAACCTCAAGTCTGTCTCACTAGAGATGGGAGAGGGTGTTTTGTATCCCCCCAACCCCAGTCTGTCACTGGCTCTGGGCACCTTGGGGTAATAGAGTGGGAGGGCATCTCACCCAGGCACCTCCGGACAAGGAAGCTCTGAACACACAAGAACAATCCTCCAGGGACTGCTGAAGTCCGGATCAGCAGCCGCACCCGCTGCAGCCTGCATGTGCTATACCCACGTCCATTACGCTTCCGGTATGGACAGTAGTGCTCTCTGGAGGGTGTCGGTCAAACCAAAGCTGCACCATGAAAGGAAGCAACTCTGAATTAGCCTGATGGCCTGAGACAAGACTGAGTGAAGGGAGAAGCGGTGCTGGCCCCCGAAGCTGGCCAGAAGCCTGCACAGGGACAGTCGTGGCGGCCAAAGGGGAAACCTAAACAAATCTGAGGATTTGTCTCCTGGCCTGTACTTTGCTATCTTCCTTTTTTCCCCTTTAGAACTTAGTCCTTGCAAACCACCAAGGGGAAAATGCGACCTTTCTAAACATTTGGAAAAAGGCCAAGAAATAAACTTAAAATTTTTTTTGAAGTTTGTGTTTATTTATTTTGAGAGAGAGACAGAGTGTGTGTGGCAAGAGATTCCAAGCAGGCTCTGTGTTGTCAGCATGGAGCCTAAAGCAGGGCTTGATCTCACGAACCATGAGATCATCACCTGAGCTGAAATCAAGAGTCAGAAGCATAACCAGCTGACCCACCCAGATGTCCCCAACCAAAACAAAACAAAACAAAACAAAACTTCTAACTACATCAAATACTAATGAATTACTGGTGTGAACTGGAATATCACTTCTGTGGTGCTGTTTTGTTGTGCTAGATAGACATTTCAAAAGGAAAAAGAAAAGAGAAATGAAAGAAAGGAACACATGGATGTTCAGAGAAACAGCGTTTTTATTTTTCTAGCTTCAAAGCTATTCTGGGCTACCACTCCCCTAAATTAATAAATCATCCCCTTAAAATAAAAATAGCATCACTGGATCACAGCAGCCCCACACACCCAGTACGACATAGCTTTGGTCCAAATAACATTTGTCAGGCAGGAGGCTGCTCTTAGATCACACTGGTACCTCATAATTCATCTGTAGCAATTCCATGAGAGAAAAAAAGAAAATGCCCGTTGTAAATGGCTCCCTGCAGGTGCATTCACGGTTGAACAGCTCGATAATGACGAGAGCCACTCTGGACGTCTGGATCTGTTTTGAGGCAGATTTATAATCTTTGGCCACATTGGTTGAACAAAACACAGTCTAGAAAAGACTGGTTACTGTGGTAGAGATGAAAAAGAGTGTGAGCAGTGAGGGGGACATCGCGGAAACTTTCCTTTTGCCTTGTCAATCGTCAATCAGATTGGATGGGCACAATTGAGGATACGTCCAGAGATACATTCTCAGTGAATTGCTAGCCTTCATAAGAACAACCGGAGTTGCAGAACACTCTGGGACATTCTCAGTGATGCCAAAGGCAGCCGATGGTCTTACTTACTGACTTACCTCCTTTGCAACATCTGCTTTGGCAGTTTTTATTAGTCTGTGCTATTATCTTCCTCCATCATTTCTTGGGAGAAAAGAGGAAAGACGGTAATAGCTTGAGTGAAGGAAGGTACATTTTCAGAAGTGTGAAGTGTAGTGACGGGGCTAGTATGTGGTGCGGATGAGTGTGTTACCCAGAACTGGAGGGCTGGATATAGAATATCCTGGCAGGTGCCGCGCTCTTTGAATGGCTCAAAAATATTTGTCTGTGCTCCTATTTGGATATGTTTTATTTGGGTGTTTTGATGGCTCTACAGTGTTTTAAGCAGTTATTAAAGATGTTTGCATTAAGACCTTGCTCGTGATGTCGTACCATATTCCCTCTTTACACGTTTGTGTTGTTTCCTAGCCTCTGAGAGCGATCTGGGTTTTCAGTCTTTGCTCTTCGGTTTTTCTCAATATCAGAAATCAGGTAAACAGATAGATGCTGATCAACAATTTCATCTGAGTAAGGTCCACACACGCTGAATACTCTGTGACCAAGATAGTGTGATAATTGGCCTCAGGAATAAAAACATGATTTTGTAAGACAAATAATTATAGAAAAGCAAGCCAGGTAATACTATATAAACTCTTTAGCGAGTATTTGGCCAGTTCTTTGCTTTGAAATATTACATAAAGATAGACAAGTGCCTATATTTTTAGTTTTACAAATAGGCATAAGTTAAAAATTCATGAAAACCCACTGAGGTCATGAGAGAGACAGTTTCTCTGGGGGCAGCACTCCCAGAAAACCGGGCCTCTGCTCTCCTTCCGGTCAGTCACTCCCAGCCCCATGCCCGTGTGTAATCACCCTCCCGAAGTTTGTAATGGTTATGTCCTTAACTTCCTTTAATGTGCAATTATGGCATTCATGAAACACTGGTTTAATCTTGCATCCAAACCTCGCATCAGCAAAATCATACTCCATGCGTCCTTCTGTGTCTTATTTCCTTAGCTTAGCATCATGCTTGCAGAATTCAGCCTATGTTTGTAGGGTAGTTCACTCAATATACTGCTACAATTATTTTTGGCTATACCATGATTTATATATGCACATGGGCATAGACATGTGGGTGATTTTCAGTCTGGTAACAATGCCATGGTATTCTAGCACATATTTACACGTCATTCTTCAGGTATACTCCTTAGAACGAATGCCAGATCATAGCATGATTCTTCTAGTTTATTGGTTAACACCAATATGTTTTCCAATATAGTTGTTCCACTTGACATTCCCACCAGCACCGAATGAGAATTGTTGCTGTTCTCCATCCTCACCAATACTGAGTTATGTCAATCTTTTTAAGATATTTAATTTCAAAAAGCATACATATACACACGCATACAAATCATAAGTATACAGCTCATGAATCATCGAAAGTAAACACAATGAGGTAACTAGCACATATGTCAAGAAATAGGATATTACCAGCACCCCAGAAACTTCCTCCCTGCTCCCCTTCCTAAATATTAGCCCTTCCTTCCCTTCTTCCTAATGGTAATTATCTGAACTTCTGACACTACAGATTTGACTGATTCTTGACCTTCATGTAAATAGAGTCCTGTAGTATGTATATGCTGTTTCTGGCATTCTTCACTCAACAGTGCATATATGAGATTCTTCCATATATGGGACACACCACATTCATTTGGTCTATTACTCTATAGTATTCTATTATTTGAATAAATCACAATTTATTTATTCAATCTGCTTTTTTTTTTGCTTTACTTCCTTTTTTACTTTTTATTTTATTAAAAAAATTTTTGAGCGTAGTTGACACACAATGTTATATTAGTTTCAGGTGTACAGCATAGTGATTCAACTTCTCTATATGTTATGCTAATGGATAAGAAAGATATGATGTGGAATATCAAATAGTGGAATATTACAGAGTATTACATAGCCATAGAAAAGGATG
The DNA here is from genome assembly GCF_008692635.1 of Crocuta crocuta. Lineage (NCBI taxonomy): Eukaryota > Metazoa > Chordata > Mammalia > Carnivora > Hyaenidae > Crocuta > Crocuta crocuta. Next base: position 7,009,258 of record NW_027527955.1, read on the forward strand.
AAACTGTGCCATTTGCGACAACACGGATGGACCTAGAGGATATTATGCTGGGTGAAATAAATCAGACGAAAAAGACAAATACCATATGATCGTACTCATTTGTGGTATCCAATCTCTTCTGATAGATATTTGGATTATTTTTACCATTGTCTATCACACAACATGTTGCTATAAACATTTCTGTACACATCTTTGGGTACATATTTGCATCTGTTTCTACTGGGCATATTCACACTTACTGGGTAGAAATGCTGGGCAATAGGATATGCATATAATTAATCTCAATGATTAATTTCATAGACAGTTTCAGAGTAGGTGTACCAGCTTGCATTTTTATCAGCAGAGTTTTAGGGTTACTGTTGTTCAACAGTTCACGTCTCATAGTCAGTTTTTTAATTACAAAAAGTCTGATAGACTGGTTGCTTTTAATTTTCATTTCCCTGGTTGCTACTTAGGTTTTAAATCTTTTGATACATTTATTAGCTATTCAAGTCTTTCTTTTATGAAAGGTCTGCTCAATTTTCCTACCCATTTTTCTCTTGGGTTGTCTGTCTCTCAAAGATCTTTAGAAGTTTATATGTATTCAGAATATGATCCTCTCTTATATATGGCTAACTTCATTTTGCTGATATTCTATTTGAGATTGTTTCGTCTATGTTAATAAAGCTAGCCTATAATTTTTCTTTCTTTTATAGTCCTTTCCAAGTTTTAGTATCAAAATTATTCTGGTCTCATAAAATAAGGTGGGGTGTGTTTCTTCTTTTTTCTACTTTCTGGAAAACTTTGTATGAAATTGATGACCATTCTTCTTTATATGTTAGAAAAAATTCACACATGATGACAAATGTGCCTATAGTGTTTTTTTGTAGGAGGTTATAAATTTTGGGTTCAGCTTCTTTTTTTATTTTTATTTTTTATTTTATTTTAGAGAGAGAGTATGTGAGCAGGGTAGAGGGGCAGAGGGAGAGAAAGAGTCTCAGGTAGGCTCTACACTCAGCGAGGCAGGACTCGATCCCATGAACCAGGGTTCATGACCTGAACAGAAATCAAGAATGGATGCTCAGCCAACTGAGCCACCCAGGCACCCCTGGATTCAACTTCTTTAACAGGTTCAGGACTATACAGATTTTCTGTTCATTCTTGTGTTCTCTTTAATAAGCTGTATTTTCTAGGAAATTCCAATTTTATCTAAATTTTATATTTTTGAGAGATATTTGTTTATAATAAGCTGTTTAAAATTTTTGATGTTTGAAAAAGTCTGAAAAGATACTTTTTGTATTCCTGATATTAGTTTTTTGTGCTTCTTTTTTTGGTGTTCATTAGAATTGTTACATCTTCCTGGTGAGTTGATCATCATAAACTACCTTTCTTTTTATACAGAATGATTTCCCCATAAAGACCACTTTGACAGTAATACACTTGCTTTTTTTCAATTACTGTTTACATGGGATATCTTCTTTTCATACTTTTACCATCAAACTTTATCCTTATGTTTTAAACATCAGATTGTGAGCAGGAAATAAGTGGATTTTATTCTTTAACCCGCATGGCAAACTTGTCTTTTAGTAGAAGTCTTTATCAGTTTAAATTTAAAGTAATTATTGATATTTGGAGGATTAAACATAGCCTGTTACAATCACTGAACTTACTGTCCTTACTATCCTCTCTACATTCGCAGTTGATAATGCTCTTCATAACCTATTTTGATTTGATCTGTTGGCTATAGGACAATAATCATTAGAAAGAAATAAAGAGTTGAAATTGAAGCCTCAGAGAAGCCAAAGATGGTACGGTCGGGGCCAATTATGTTTCAGAGTACTGAAATTACTTTGAAAAAGATACATGAACCATTGTTGATGTTTTTGAAAACCTATGAAGAAAAGAAGATGTGCTAAAAGTCGTCAAAAAGGAGAGTAGATTATTTTGCTCTTGACAGCAATCTTAAGGATAATTCTAAAATTAATGTCTTAGAAAGAATGGTTTGAGAGGCTATCTTTAGAAGAAAGGATGGTGATTGCCAAACTGCAGTGTGTTAATTTAAAATTCATAGACTACTGTCTACATTTTCTTTTTATGAAAGGATTAGTAGACCATTGGAACAGACAGTGATACATAGGATGGCTCTGGGACTCAACAAGCCATTTGACATAATACACAGTGGACATGCTGGGGAAATTTGGATTGGATAAGATTACAACTGAGTGCCTTCAAAACTAATGAATCAACGAACAGTTGCCAAAAGTACTGATTGATTTTCTTGGCCTCATCTGGTTCACAATTTTAAGAAATAGGATGCTTATAAAATTGGTGAGTGATATAAAGCTGTGAGAGGAGAAATATGCATTGAATGACAGACTATGGTTCAGAAGGATCCCTTACACTACCTTTCCATGTGTAGGGGGGACAAATATAAGGACAGGAACTTTAATCCAAAGATGACACTGTTGAGACCAGGCTCACCAGTGGTGTGTGTCAAAAGGGTTTAATGTCCTTTAGATCAAAGTTGAGAGTAAGTTCAATATTAGGCAGCCCAGCAATGAAGCCTCCAGAAAGTCTATTTGACTACTATCATAAAAGTATTACATATCAAAAGGAGAATGGCACCAGTCACACATACTTGGAATATCAAACTTCTCTCCCCCACCCCAGTAATCTCATCACACCCACTGAAATGTGGTATCTCATCAGAAATTCTAGAAACCAGATTCTTCACAAAGCAATGGAAAGCTCCAAAGGCGACAGAAATTCCAGAGTGAAGGAATGTAACTTGGCAATTTCCTTGATGAGTGATGATGGTTTAGGTATCTGTAATACTATCATCAAAGACCAGCTGTTAGTGTGCTACGGCAAGATCAAATTTTACAAAGGCCTCCCCACTCCCCCCAGGGAAAATCCATAGAACGTTGCTTACCCAACTGCGAACGGGGGAAAGGGTAGGTACTATGTGAGTGCTTCATGGACAGTGCACTTGAACTCTGTACGACTTCCTTTTCCATTACCACCATTGGCACATATGCAAAAGGCAAGAGCACAGTCATGTGTTTAATCCTTTACAGTGTTTTTCTCTGTTGTCTTCCCCTCTCTCAGAGAAGTTTTCCTCAAAAGGAGAACCACAGACCATTGTTCCTCAAGAATGATGACAGTAGTGATTGTGGTCAGAGAAGTGGGCACACTTAGGTAGCAATATATGTTTTTATTTCTCTTAAACTGAAGTTTTATTCGTTACCAAGTGACAAAAGAACACAATTTTTAAAGTTTTTAAAAATGTTTAGTTTTGAGAGTGAGCGAGACAGACAGAGCATGAGTGAGGGAGGGGCAGAGAGAGAAGGAGACACAGAATCTGAAGTAGGCTCTGTGCTATTAGCACAGATCTCTAACCCACAAACCTTGAAATCATGACCGAAGCAGAAGTCAGATGCTTAACTGACTGAGTCACCCACGGGTCTTAAGAACACAATTTTTATAAACCAGATGCTTCCACAAATTTGAATAAAAATAGTGATACCTCACTCCATCCTTCCCCTCTTTATATGAAACTCAACTTTTATTATTTTTTTCAACCTCTCTGGAAGCTTTTAGGAAGTTCTTTTTGTTCCTGACATAGTGTGTTTTTACCCCCAACTAATACACATTCTGCTTTACAATTTTCAAAAATTTTGATGTCATCTCTTGTCTGCTCTTTACTTCTTTTCTATTTCCTGTTTCCTTTGTTCTTGTGATTTCTTTTTTAAAAAATTCTTTTAACTGACATTTTAACAGCAGTTAATGAAGGAGCAGGTATAAGTGTATGTGTGTTTGATCTACTGCAGTTTCCAAATATTTTCTTCACCATAAGAATTCTCTGAATCGAAAAAAAAATGCAAAATGCTTTGTGACTATCTGAAAAGGGAATTTACCTTGTCATATTTTTATATTAGTTAGCTTTGTTGCGGTAACAAACAAGCCCTCGATTTCAGCAGCCTACAAAAATCTGGTCTGTACATACACGGAACTAGAGGCATGTCATCATGGCTCTAATCCACATGTCTACTCATTCCAGGACTTGGCTGAAAGAATAGACATGGCCTAGAACATGCTATTCTCATAACAGATGTGAGAGCAAGAAAGCTAGCAGAAACTTCCAAGGCATCTTGGAGTTCTGCTTGGACACTCACATTCCATTGGCCAAAGAATGTCACGTGCCAAGCCCACAGCCTATGGGGCAAGGGATGTCTATCTCTGTCACAGAAAACACTGCACCACACAGTGATTGGCAGGGTGTATGATTCCCTTGGAAGGAAGAGGAGAGTAGATAATTGAGAGTAAGAATACCATTGAAAATTAAGAATAAGAGTATCTACCAACATATCACAAACTTCTTTGACCATGGAAAGCCCCCCTGCCCTTTTTTTTTTTACATCAGTTGCTAACATTTCATAGGATTTATATTGCAGGGAACATGATTTGGGAAGATGTTTTCTATGAGAATGAAGTTTTATTGACAAGGAAATAGAGGGATGTCAAGGGAGAAATTTCAGGGTTTGAAAGCCAAGCTTCGTTTTAAATAATAGTTCTGTCATTTGCTTAATTATGTGGCTTTGGGAAAGTTAATCTCTCTGGGGTGCTTTCCTCATTTGTAAAATGGATGTAATAACATGAACTCTTCAGTTTTGGTGAGGGGATTAGATACGACATCAGTGTGTCATAGTGTGGCATTGATAAATATTTATTGAATAAATAAATAAATGTATGAATGAATGAGTGATTGAATAAAAGATTTTAAGTGAAGTGGTGTAATGTCTCAGTTCGGTTGAATTCAGGTTGGGTCTCTCATTTTAAGCTTCTGATGTGTTGAATTTTTTGGTAACCTGTTGGTGAATCATAGTAATTATACCATTTTAATGGTGTGAATGGTTTTTAACACGATCTCTTCCCAAAAATCTTTTGCATTGTTCTTGCCAAACTTGTATTTTTAGCTTGAGTCTGCAAGCACAGAGTTAGTATAAACTGTTCCCTACATGACCAGAAAGAGCCGGGGGAGGGTAATTTTCTGTGTTCTTGTGTTACAAAGTTGGCACATGTTCTCAGCTATATGCTATGGACATTTAGAAGCTTTTTCTTGCATTTTGAGCCATGTTGTGAAATACTTTTGTTAGGCTTGTTTCATTTTATTGGATAGTTGTAAATAATAAATTTCCTTTACCAAGAGATAGCTTTGGAGAAATTCACTATGAACTCCAAATATAAAGATACCTCCCATAACATATCATCTAAAAAGTGCTTTTACCTCAATAAAAAAAAATGAATGAGAAGGATAATTGTGTAAGTAATTACGAGTCAGAATGAAATAAGAACTAGAACAAAGCCAAAACCAAAAAAAGTCATCAAAATATCAGTCTGGAAACAAATCATTGGGCTGCACAATGTGATTGGAATTGCCTCACAAAATTGTCAATTCCTCTTATCAGATGTTTGACTCTGAATCATTATCAATTATGTTGTGGAGGGATGTTCCTTTAATTATTCCAGAAGCCTTTCCAATGTTCCAAACATCATCAATGTTCTAGATGATGGACAAATGGTGAGACTATGTTTGGCGGGAAACATCTGCACTTTGTGATTTATCACCAGCACAGAGCATCTGGCTGAGAACCTTCGAATGTGTTTTCTTCCAGACAGAATGACAGCCATTGCTCTGCATGGTTTATGGGAAGCTGACTGACTAACCCCGTGTTCATCTACATGCCCCAGATAGTCATTTACAGTACTTGGTCTTTTGGGGGCCTCTGGAAGAGATCACATTAATAGTAAATTACTAGTACTAGTAGGTTTTTTAAAAACTTACTTTGAGTTAAGATTTCCTTTGGGGGAAGGGGGGGTGGGCAGGATAGTCAAAGAGACAATAAATGTTTATGTAAAAACTCTTTTGTTGTGGCATAATTATTCTGGCCAAACTCCGCAGAAAATCTGGGAGGTGTGCCACCCAAAACTCAACACTAATGCTAAATCACATGTTTGTTTGCATATGCACATAATGAGTCCTTCCACCTTAAATTACTTGAAATAGGAAAAAAATGTGAATGGTGTTGCCTTTATGAAAGAATTTTGAAGTTCTCTTTATCACCTTGTAGGAAAAATTTAGCAGTGAAATGAAAATATCCACAGCATCCTGTACCAAGGGAATCTGTTCTCCCATGGATTTCCTCTGAAAGTTCTTCTGTAATGGAAGAAAATAATGCAAAGTGATCCCTTAAATTAAAAGGTGAAAGAACTGGACTTCCAAAAAAGAATAAATGAGGAAGACTTCACTGAATGTGACAACACAGGAAGGTATTTTCAGAGCAAGCTAATATTCCAAAACAGATGTTTCACTGTTTAATTAGGAAGAGACAGACTTATTTTCAAAGCTTTAAAGGTATAGTCAATGGAATTCATTAGAATATTTCTTGGTGTCCATTTGGAAACTCTACCTTCCTGTCATTGGCTGCCTGGCTCGTCCTTCATAGCACCTTCCATTAAATGGAGAAAATAATCTGGGTTTTCATCAAAGAAGGGGCTGGAGGGACTAAGTAGGAAATAATGGTTTGTAGCTTAGCTTTCATCAGAGGACCTCAAATGTTTTTTGTACATGATCTTTTTTCATCTTTTCCCAAGTTCTTGCCTGGGCTAAGATAATAGGTACTCAATAGCTATGGAACTAGTGGTCTGTTGACCCCGGGTCTACTGACCTGCCTGGCCCCAAGATCTGATGACTAGGAAATAGTTAGCATAGAGTGGAACAAATGTAGAATTATAATGTGATACGTAAGAGTAGAAGTGGCCTTGGTTTTATGATAAACCTGTTTCCATTGCCATACTTGATCTCTCTCTACTTTCATGAAAATGATTTTTGTAAGGGCTAAAAGTTGCAAGTGTACACGATCAGTGTCCATCTCAGGGGATCCTCAATGCCCATTTATCTTTAAGAGAGATTATAATGTGCTTCCTCAAATGCCCGTCTAAATGTCTCAAAGAAAATGACATGAAAATTGCAAACTTCAAATGTCTCTTTTATAAAGGAACTCTTTGAACCAGAGGTGATTTTCCATCAACATTTAGGCTTATGTATAACTTGTTTTTAATTTCTCAAGCTTCACATCTTTTTTTTAGACCCAGGTCCAAAACTTTAACAAAGGAACATTCTTGAAGTGTGAGTTGGACTTGTGTTTACTACAGAGTGAAGAACCAGGAGCATATTTTCAGAAGCCCAGAGATACATTTGAGAAACAATATGCAGATGGACGATGGCTGGTCCGTATGTAAAAATAGAACTCTGTCCCATAACCTGCAGCTACCTGCCTAGGAACCCAACCCCTTTCTCTACAATAAACAGCCCAGGAGGCCCACCTGTCATAAATAAGACTTACAAGAAGCCAGATCGCCCCTCTAGTGACAGCCCAGGAAGTTGAAGAACTTCAGTAATATTTCATCCCAAATGACCAAGATCTAATTAATAATTGATCATTTCTCTCATTTTTGACCCCACTTCCAGCTTAAGACCAACCAGAGAGAGGCAAGTATGAAACACAAGCAATCACACAGGATGCAACACTTCCAGTTAGGCTGCCTCCAGCTTCCCTTTGCCAACAGCCTCCAATCAGGGCGCTCCTGAACCTTCCCTTTTTCCTCCTGCCTTTGAGTCTCTGCAAAAAGCAAGTGATGGAGGTTGACTCCTTTGCTGTAGCAAGCTCTGAATAAATGTCTTCACTTTTCACCTGTAACTGGCCTTTGTTTACTTGCACATGTTTAACTTCGACGAGAAGTATGACAACTTGCCCAAGCTCTCTGGGGTTAATGAAGGTGGTGAGAATGAGGAAGTCAAGGGGATACTGAAGTGTTCTATTGCAAAAATTATCAAGGATTTCGAGCTGATAGTGCAGAAATAACACTAATAACGAAAGAACTGGCACTGTCTTTTCAAATGATTTGCTCTTCCCGAGTAAGCTTGATTGAATGGGGTCAGGATGACATACCTTGTCCAGAAGAGACAAAGTTCTTAGAGTCTGAAACAGCAAGATACACCATGGCAGACTGGCAACTGTGGCTTCCTCCTTCTGCGAGGAATGCGCAATTAAGACAAAATCGGTTGCCCAAACAGAAAAGCTGGAATATGAACACAAGAGGTTTAAGTTTTGTGCCGAGGCCTACAATGTCAGCAAATCAGGACCGAGGCAGCCTTGTCTATAATATTTCTCTGTAATTTTATATTGAATCGCCCAAGCAAGGATTAAGGGACTGAGGTTATAATAATAAAAAGATGCGATAAATAAAAGCCAATGTTGAAAATAATGATTATAGAGGTTTAATAACATAAATCTAGTCCTCTCACCAAGAAGCCTGTTATTAGCTGTTGTATTTTAGGAGCAGAGGTCACAGTGGAAACAGAAAAGGTAGAAAGGCTCTTGTACAAGACCCCAGGGAAGAAAACATGAGAGTGTTTCACTTTGGGTCGAAATGATCCTATTCGCTCCCAGTTATCAATTAGGATGAATGAATACTTGGAATTCATTACTGCTTGTCAGTTCTCAGTATATATTTGTTAAATGACTGAATGGCTGCACAACTAAGTCATGCCTAAATAGATGAGAGAAAACTTGCCCAACTGTACTGGGTCGAAGAGTCATTGTGAGTGCAGTGCCAGCAGCCTGCATTTATACCACTACCTTTTAATCAGAGTGGGCCCAACCCACTATTTTGGAGAGGTGGGCATGTGCTGTTTTGATTTCTGATCCCTACTTTGTAGGTGAAATAAACCCTGATTACAGTGATGGCACCAGGTACCTGTGTGGGAGCTGAAGCACCTGTATGCGGGTTGGGTACCAAGTAAATGAAGCACCCCGAGGAGTCCTCTGGAATCATCTGCTACTGCCGCCAACATAACTCACCACAGCTTTAGGCAACACCCACTTATTATCTCGCAGTTTCTGTAGCGGAAGTCCCAGAACAGTGGGGCTCAGCTGGCTTTCTGCGTAGTGTCAGGATGCCAAAAGTGAGGGGTCTGCAGGGTAGCATCTCAGGTCCATGTTTCCCTATTGGCTGTGGGCCTGAGTGTTCCCAGCACATAGGGCTGCCTGTATTCCAAGGCTCAGGGTCCCCTTCCTCCATTGGGAAAGCCAGCAAACACGGGTCAAATCGCTTCCCTGTTTCTGTATCTTTTGCTTTCCTCTTCTTCCAGGGCATCTCTGACTGCCATTTCTGTCCCTCCTTCCACTTTTAAGGGACCATGTGATAACACTGGGCTCCCCTGATGACCTAGGATAATCTATTTTGAGGGCTATAATTTTCATCTCATCTGCAAAGTCCCTTTTGCCATGTAGGGTAGTGTATCTGAAGATTCCAGCAATTACGGCCTACACATCTTTGGATGGCCATTATTCTGCCTATCACAGGCTTCCTTGAAACAACCACAACATAGGTATTCTGTACTATACTGAGGGGCAGCGTGCCCTTGGCACTGAAATTCTCCTTTCAGATAAACCGAGATAAAACATGTTCTTGGAGATCTGATTGTTGCCCCTAGAATTACAGAGCCGTTTCTCCAGTTTCCTATGAAGCTTCCTTTGTTTGTTCTGGTCAGGGAAGACCACCCAGGGTGCTTGACTTCTAGTTATGTTCTTGTAAATGTGTGCAAAAAATCTTTGATTATCCCAAGCCTATGTCTATTTCTAGCAGGCCCAACGGATTGAATGATATAACATAGAAGGTCCCATTTGAGCTGGGTCTTAAAAAAGAAAATTAGGCAGTGGTGTGAGGAAATAACATTATCAAGGCCCTTTATTGTTCAAAACTGTGCTGGTTGGTTCACATGACTGACCCCATTTAATCCTCACGACAACTCCTGTGTGTCCATCTTACAAGTGAGAGAACTGAGACCAAGAGAGACCGCATGACGAGTAATAAATGGTGGCACCAAGACACAAAATTTGACTCTAAAGCAGGTGCTTCGTCCGCTTCAAGTTGGAGGAGGATTGGGGGAAAGAGGAGAAATAATTATTCCAGGGAGATAGCACAGTTTTGTACAAAAGCATGTCATTGATCAGATTTGTTTTATTTTTAGCCAAGGAAGGAATGAGAAACAATGAACCCCAAAGAGCTGGGCTTGGCCACCCCCAAGGGATGGTAACAGGAAAACCAGCAGTAGCTTTAAGTCTCAGTGCACTGTGTGTATGTGTCTAAGAATCATTTTATTATTATTATTATTTTCAATTTACATCCTAGTTAGTTAACATACAGTGTAATAATGATTTCAGGAATAGAATTTAGTGTGTGCCTAAGGATTTTAAACAAATAGGGGACTCAGACAGTCCAAGGATAAGATTTCTTGCAGAACTTGTAAAGCTCCCAGAACAGCAGCCAGAGCAGAAATTCCAAAGGCCCAGATCACTGCGTGCTTTTCTCTGGTATTTCTACTTTCATTCTCCAGCACAATCTGGAATGTTTGGAGTTTGGGAGGGGATCTCATTCTCCTACTTTCCCTGTCTCCCTCTAGCCAACAAAAATAAATCTAACATCTCAGAATTTGTTCCAAAAGTAGTAAAACAAAGAAGAGAATCCTTTCAGTTCCCTGCCACAGTTTGGCAGAAAAGCAATATATTAGTTAGAATTCTCCAGAAAAAAAAGGAGAGAGAGAGCTAGAGAGAGAGAGATTTTAAGGAATTAGCTCATATGATTATGGAGGCCAGCAAGTTTAAAATCTGCAGGGTGGGCCAACAGGCTAGGGACTCAGGGAAGAATCAATGTCATGGTTAATGTCTGAACTCTTGCTCAGGGTAGGAATGAGAGTAAGCAGTGAAAATTAGTCTTTGTTTTATTATCCAAGCCTTTCAAACTGATTGGTAAAGCTCATCCACATTATGGACGGCAATCTGTTTTTCTCAAGTCTACCAATTTAAATGTAAATCTCATCAAAAAAGACTCTCACAGAAACATACAGGGTACCATTTGCCATGTCCCAACCAAGTTACAGATAAAATTCACCATGAGAGCAAGTTAGCACCCATTCATGTTTCATCAACTTCAAGGGTCCCACCATATTTATGTTTTGAAATCTTTTTTTTTTCTTTAGTGGACCTTTGGTGAAGTGGGTGGAACTTACAGGATCCAAGTAAATTTCTTGAAATTCCTTGTAAAGGAGAAATATTGTAGCCTCTTTCCTATTGGGCTGATTCAATATGTCAGAGAACTTATTTTTTTTTTTATATAGTTTATTTTTGAGACAGAGAGAGACAGAGCATGAGTGGGAAAGGGGCAGAGAGAGAGGGAGACCCAGAATCCAAAACGGGCTCCAGGCTCTGAGCTGTCAGCACAGAGCCCGACCTGGGGCTTGAACTCACGAACCATGAGATTGTGACCTGAGCTGAAGTCGGACGCTTAACTGACTTAGCCACTCAGGCGCCCCCATATGTCAGAGAACTTTATAACCCTAGGGTGCAACTAGGAAAAGCTGTGGGGCCTCTGTGATTCAATATTTATTTAGCCATAGCCAATAAGACTGCTCCAGAGAATAGAGGATGAGATATAAAAAAGTGGAGGAAACTTATATGTTTTCTGAGGCCAGAGAGGAATGCGGAGGAAAAAAAAATCTTAAATCACCTGAACACATTTAAACATTTTCCTACAAACATTTCTTGTGCACACACATAAAATCATCTGAAAATTTTCAAATATTTCCTTACATAAATATACAAATTTATTTATGTGTGTATTCATATACATCTTATTTGGAAACATTTCTATATTGAAATAAATGTATATTAAATCTATACATTGAATATCTTCTTATCACATGTTTCAAGTAAAACCCAGCCTCCTACTTAATGCTAACAATGCTAGAAGCATTTTCATTGCGGTCAGAGGCAAGGTAAGGATGTCTACGCTCCATTGACACCGTTATGTAACTTTTTAAAAAAATATAGTGGGAGTAACAGACAAGGCAGGAGAAAAAAAAACTAGGAGATAAAACATTTTAATAAGTTAGTACAAATAATCTTTTAGATGATATGATTGTAGAACTGGAAAGAACTCAAGCACACCAACTAAAATATTATTCATATACAATAAGAGATTTCTGTAAAGTGGTTGGGTTCAATGAGTTTATAAAAATCAATAGCCTTATTATATATGAGCAAATAGCAACTAGAAAACCTAAAATGGAAGAAAAGAGCCTAGGAATAAACCTAACAAGTGATGAGTTAGACGCATGAAAAAAATATTTTAATAGTTCAAAGAAGACTTGAATATAAGGTAAGCTATGCTCTGTTCTTAGATAAGAAGACTTATAATATAAAAATGCCAATTCTTTTGAAATTAATCTATAAATTATATTTCATCCTACTAGAAAATACAAATAGAAAAAATTTTAACTTAACTAATTCTTTTTTTTTTTTTAATAGTTTATTGTCAAATTAGTTTCCACATAACACTCAGTGCTCATCCCCANTCCTCCCTCTAACTTAACTAATTCTAAAGTCCATGTGAAAAAGTAAACATCTAAGCATATCTAGAACAATTCTAGAAAATAAAAACTAAGGAAACTAGATGTTAAAGCATTTTAAAGAAAAAACAAAGAATGTGGTACATGGAAAAGACTGTTTCAAGGAAAAGAATGCAGTCACAGAGAATACAAAAAACACATACGTAAATTTATAACCTAAGGAAGAAGACTTTGCATGGAGGTGAGAAAAGATGAATTCTTCGATAAGAGTTTTGACAACTTGATAGAATTCTGTGAAAAATAAGTCACTTTTTTAACTGCAGAATTTCCAGGTAAATCCAACAGTAAATGAAAGTACAAATAAATTATAAAAATACTAGAAGAAAACATGGGTGAACTTTTTTTTATACAACCTTAACATTATGTAACATTTCCCGAGCCCAAAAAGATTGACAACATTGACTGTATTGAAAAAGAAAAGACAAAAATTGAAAAAAAAATACCTTTAATACAAATGTCTAACAAAGTTTTCATTCCCTTAATATCCAAAGAACTATAAATCAAGAAGGAAAAAGTCAATAATTACATAGAACCCTGTGTGAAAAGCTTGACCAGTCCTCAGCAAACTAACAAAACTACAACTCAAAACTCTAAGGAAAGAACATTTTTCACTTCTCAAACTAACAGAAGTCAAAATTTGAGGAGCTGCTGTGTATGGAGGGAATGAAAACGGGAAGCAGTGAGTTGCTGCTCTAAGTGTATATTGTTGCGCATTATGGAGGTCATTTGAAGACATCTAATAAAATGCAAAATGCACATTGCTTTGACTCAGCAGTTCTGCTTCTGAGAAGTTATCTTACACAGTCTCTCACATGTGCCCAAAGACATACGTCGAAGGATATTTATTACAGCACTGCCGGCAAGTGCAAAAATGTTTAAAAACAATATAAATGTACATCAATAAATATTTGTAAGTCAACTACAGCCCACCCACACAATAAAATACTAGCAGATATATATTTAATGTTTATTTATTTGCTTTGAGAGAGAGAGTGCTGAGGATGGACAGAGAGAGAGAGAGAGAGAGAGAGAATCCCAAGCAGGTTCCACACTGCCTGCATGGAGCTCGATGTGAGGCTCGAACTCATGAACTGAGAGTTTATGACCTGACCCAAAATCTAGAGTCAGATGTTTAACTGACTGAGCCACCCAGGCGGCCCACTAGTAGGTATTTTTCAAAGTCATTTCTTTATGTCCTAACATGGGACCATTTCTAAAATATAATAAGTGAAAAAAACAAGACTTGGAAAAGTATGTACAATATGCTACTGTGTGTGTAAATGAAAGCCTGTATGATTGTCTGGTAAGCAGCAGTGCATGTATAGGGAGAGTATCCTCTAAAAGACAATACTCAAAAAATTGGCTGTAGCGATGAGAAACCAAAGACTGTGGGGGGAAATGACTTTTTACTACAGTATATTATTTTGTACCTTTTAAAATTATGTACTATGTGTATATATTACCTCTTTTAATGAATAAATAAATTCAAAGTTACTGGAAATTTTATGGATGGCTATTTCACAAAATCGAACTGTAAAATGATGCTCTTATAGCAATAGGAGGTACTGATGATAATAATACATATTCTGTTCATAGCATTTCTGGAGAGCTGAAGCCTGGATATAAGAAGTCTTCACGTGTCTATATATGTATGTATATCTGATATAAGAAAACCTGAGGAAAAGGGGGCAAGCAAGAGATTGAAACTTTTGGATTAATAAGTGTGGGAATGATTTATGATGTGTTTATTCAAAATGAATTGAACAAAATTATATGCCAAGCAGCAGAAATGACAGTACAAAGGGGAAAAGAAAACCCTTATTTCCAGTATTCAAGTCACTTAAAACTAACTGGACGAATAGGGCCAATGTAACAAGAAAGAAAAAAAGATTAATAAGTAGCACAGATTAAAATAATTTGGGGTGGCTCAACGAACACTAGAAGATTAAAGAATAAGAGAAGTTTTGCAGAAGTTAGGATCTTGACCTTGGCTTTCAAGACCTTACTAATAACTCTTTATGAAGAACAAACTCTTCCAGCTCCAAGAGCAGTTCTTGGCTACTCCCCAAAGTTCCCATGACCCTCGAGTGCCCACATAGTTTCGGTAAGCTGGGAATATTCTGTTCTGACCTTGCACACAACATACATGTGCAGCTGTCAAACCGCCAGCCACTGAGCCACTGAGGCCAGTCTGTAGTAGGGAGGATGAGTTCCATAAATAGTGCACAAATGTTTCACGGAACACCTCGTAATAGCTACCAAGAACATTCTTTAGGACTTCGAAGGCTTAGAATGACAATTGACTAAAGGAAATTCTGATCAGTAACTAGAGTGCGGAGAAAGTTCCAGACCATTATAGTTTATCTTTATGTATAATCCATCCTTTTTAGGGGGGATTTGTAACTTAGTAGAGCAAAAAGACTCTCTAAAATAATATTTCGAAAAGTACAGCCTTTTGCTACCCCTTATGTCCACGTACACATTCCACTGACTTGCACATATTCTGTTTAGACCTGACAATTATTAAAACTTTCAACTTTGGTTTAAAGTTTGGCGTGCAAGGAAGTGCCATCAACGGTTCACTTAGAATTTGAGGTTCTGTTCCAAAAATTTGAAAAGATTCAAATATAATCACCGCAGGTGTGTAGATTAGGGGTCAGCAATGTATGTATGGCCTGGGAACCAAATCTAGTCCACTGGTTGATTTTGTAAATAAAACGTTTGGAGCACAGCCGTATCTTTTGCTTACATGTTGCCTATGGTGGCTTTCACAGTGTAAAAGTCAAGTAGAGAGCTTGGTATGGAGACCATAGGACCCACAGCCTAAACTATTTACTGTCTGGTCCTTTAATTTTATTTACTTATTTATTTATGTTTGAGAGAGAGAGAGTGAGACAGAATGCTAGTGGGGGAGGAAGAGAGAGAGAGGGAGACACAGAATCTGAAGGAGAATCCAGGCTCTGAGCTGACAGCACAGAGCCCCACGCAGAGCTTGAACTCAAGAACCGGGAGATCATGACCTGAGCCAAAGTCGGACGCCCAACGACTAAGCCATGCAGGTGTCCATGTCTGGTCCTTTATAAACAAAGTTTGCTGACCCCTGATTGAGATTCATGCAGTTAGAGCCCAAAACACCCAAGAAAACTTTATTCTTAATGATGTGATCACATCAGCAACAATGAAAATTCTCACTTTGATAACAGGTAAGGATTTGAAGCTGGACAGGCTTGGGTTTCAGTCCTACCTATCGTGTTTTTGGATATTTTAGTCAGGTTACTTATTCTCTTGTTGCCCATTTTCTCACCTGTAATACAGGGTGATAGTAAACAGCATAAGATTATTGTGAGAATTATTAAAAGATGCCATTTATAATACTCACAAGGTAAGGCAAAGAGGCCAACGGATAAGAATCTAATTACTATCTCAAAGAACATAGCTTTTTGTGTGCTTGGTTATTTATTGGGCTTAAGACAACAATGATTTTATTATTGCCTCAAAATTTTGGGGTGAAGGGATTCTGGAAGGGCTCAGCTGAGTGATTCCATTGTCCCTTGTGGTATTGACTATATGGACTGAACCTGGAGGCTCAGATAACTTCACTCCCATGTGAAGGGTAAATGGACTGACCACAGGACAGCTCAGGGCTCCAGAAAGCATTCCAGAGACAAAGGCAAAAGTAGGAAGACTTCTTGCGACCTAGCCTAGGAGTCACACAGGGACACTTCGGCCACACTCGCGCAAGTCTCTGAGGCCAGGCTCTCCCCCTCAATGAGAAGAGTCCGGAGGATTTGTGGCCATCATTAATGGACCAAGCCTAATTTTATCTGCATAAAACAATTTCACTAAACCCAACCACCAAAGCAACAAGAATTGGATTCAACCAAAGAACTGGAGAATTTAGGATTGCATAATGCTGGTTTACATTAATTTCCAGCTTGTCTTCAAATTGTTTTGGGAGCAGTTAAACACAACTTGTCTCTTCCAATAACCAAATGGGCTGGACTTCTCAGTACCCCCATGTTCATTTTCTGGGAATTTACCAGATTAGCTGAGTCATCATTCTTATCACACCTATAAAATGAATGAAGGAAAATGCCTTTCTTTTTCCTTTTCCAAGGGAAATAAGTACAGTGTACCTGAAATTATAAAGGATGTTAGCCACATTTGAGAAGTATTCTGATGGAAGTGGTAGCTATCTACCATCTTTTTCCCTTCCTCAAATGTGGAAACATAATTTTTCAAAGCTGTTTTCATTCCAGATGTGTTGGACAGGGAAAAGACCCCGTGTGACGAGGAATTCAGTCATATGTCATTGAGCAGATCCAAGTAGGTGGTTCTACCAAGAAATGCAGTAAAACTAAATTGGGAAAATTGGAGTGCGATTGGTCCTCATGGACTGAACAGATGTTAGATCTGAAATAGACACAAGGGTCCCAGAGCTTAGCTGAGGCTGAAATTCTGCAGAACAAGTGAATGGTGTCACTTTCTGTGTCTTCTTGCAAATACTAAAAGCTTTAGAACTGCTTTGGGGGAATGATCTGAAGTTTTATGTCTCAAAAAGGAATATTCCAAATAAGAGACATAACCAAAACTTCTTTTGGAAACTCTTTTTTTGGGGTAAATTTATAGGAAATTGTCTTTGTAAGATTTATTTTTCTTTTTCAAATAGCACTCTCTGATGTATAAAATAAGTAATTTTTTGATAGTGTTTTAATGTATCTATGTTATTTTGGTGGGCATAGCTGGGTGGCTAGATGAGAGGATGGCCAGTTAGAATCCTCATAGTCAACTAGGCCTAGAAACACCAGTGTTTCACTTGATGAGAAAACCAGGTCATCAATGGATACTTTAAGATTAGCAGCATTTGTTTGCACGTCACAACAATACTTTCTAAAAGAACAGCCAGTAATCAGCAAGTAATACTTTTTTAGTTTAAATAAAGCAAGTTCTTCCTTTTCTTTTCCTGTAAGAGTATGACCTACTTAAGGAAACTCAAGCACATTAATATCACTAAAGTGTTAACAATTAATTATTTAATATTGCTATTTTAAAATTTAACCTGTAAAAATGGTTGAGTTTATCATTTAAGATAAAAGAAATTGGAAACCAAAGTTGGGTTTCAGAATTTGCATTTTTTTTTAACGTAGGCTCTTTAATTTGAAATGGTTTGGTCCTGAGGTTGGTTCTCAGTGGGAACATCTCAATTTGGCACACAACCTATATCCTCACACTGAAGGATGCCATTCCCGAAAGCCTAAGTATCCATCCAGGCACGGGGCTGTGGCTTCTTAGAAAGGGATCATGGAATGCCTGGGTGGCTCAGTAGGTTAAGCGTCCGACTCTTGATTTCGTCTCAGGTCATGATCTCACAGTTTGTGGGCTGGAGCCCCGCATCAGACTCTGTGCTGACAGTGCACAGCCTGCTTGGGATCCTCTCTCTCTCCCTCTTTCTCTGCCCCTCTCCTGCTTGTGCTCTTCCTCTCTCAAAAATAAATAAATAAACTTACAAAAGGATCATTGTTGGAGACTCCCCTTCATTGACAATAGTTTATAGTAGAGTCATATAGTATGACCATATTTATAGTATATAGCAGTTTACAAAATGCTCTTGCATAAATTGCCTCATTGCTTCCTCACAAGCCTGAGTTAATTTCCCTCAGCCCATTCTATAGTTAAAGAAAACGAGGATCTGAAACGATGGAAGGTTTTTTTCCTGTTCTCCCAAATCCCTGACCAGTCCTGATCTGAGCCAGGACCCTCAGTTACATGCTTCTATGCCCCCTGCCATCCTTGGCACTGCTTACCAGCATTGTGTGCTCTGGGCACACTGATTTCCTTCCTGCCTCCCGTATAGCACGCTCCCTCTCACCTATGCATGCTTGGTGCGTTTGTGTTGCTTGTTCAAATGCTTTTCTGTTCCAAAAATGTTTAGCCCTGCAAGACTTCCCTAAACACGTCAGCTCACGTCTCTCTTCTGTTTTTACAATACTCTACACCACATCTATCTGTAATGCATCATGGCATTTATGTGATTTTCCTGTTATTTCTCTAATATTTGCATGCCTAAGGCATCCAAATGGCATATCAACACCTTGAGTAGAGGGGCTGTGCCCTTCATTCACTCTCCATCCCCTGAGTGCCGAGCACAATTCTGTGTACAGAGAAGAGTACTTATGATTCATACGAACAATTTGGTAATTTCTGTTGTTTAGCTGGGTGCCCCAGTTTCTTTCCTCCACGTCAAATGTCCTCTCTGTTTCCACCTTTCCAACAACGGTGAAGACCTAGCTCATGTCATCTCCTTTGTGAAGCTGTTCTGAACCATCAGGGAGACTTCAGTCACCATCTTCCAGTATTTGTCATTTGGTATTTACATGTCCGTCTCTCCCACTAACCTGCCAGGAACATACACACATGACCAATACCCACCATGGTTTCGAATACCTCCCATATTTTTCCTTAATTGTGAATACAAGGAATTCTTAAACCCAGTAGACTGTAAATTCCTTTAGAGTAGAGAGTATGTCTTCGGAGATATTCACAGGGTGAATGTAGTCTTTGGAAAAAGATCAGCACTAAAGCACTGAAATCATCTCCGATGAAAAGCATTCATCCCTGAAGATGAATAAACTCCACAAAGCCTTTTTGAAAATCACCCGAACATTTTTCAGAGGAAGTTGGTATGTTTATCTGAAATTTTTTGTCATAAACAAATCATTATATTCACGACACACTTGGCCCAATCCTATTGGAAGAATATTGATGGTGAGCCAGGATAACTGTCATGTGAATCATTTTTTACAATGAAAATGTCTGATGCAAATATTTCTCATAACTCTCAGATGAGCATATTTATGAGCTCCATAAAGATATCATCTAATTTCTAGAATATATGGATTTTGGTTTTCCATGGCATATTTTACATTCAAGGATAATGAAAAGTAATGAACTGAATATAGACTATTATATCAAAGTGAACAGGATGGTCATTATTCATTCCAAATATTAGAATCTATTTTCATTCGATCTTAGTGAATTTAGCCTAGATATAATATATAATAATATCTTAGTAAATTTTGTGGTATGAAAATGCATTTGGACTTCTTGATCTCGAATGGCAACATCACATACACAAAACCAGCCTTTATAACTGAAATGGATATAGGAGCCAGAGCTCATACTTATAGAATAAGGATCACCTGGGAAACTTGTTAAATATACGAGTAGTCTGGCCTCAGTTGCAGAGATCTGAATCAACCTCTGTAATTTTAATAGTAGCAAAAATGATTCACACCAAAATTTGGGAGCCGATTGATTAGGGGGATAAGCTCAAGTGGCCCTACAGGGTTGCAAGAGCTGATCGTATCCATTCCTCTGCCCTATCCTGCATTCAGAGATGATCCGTCACAAACTAAGTCAGCCATGGTGGCAGTATTTACACCACAGAAAGTGGCAGCTAGTATGCTGCTAAACATTTACTACCAGATAAGAAATTAGAGCCTTGGTCTCTTTCTGTAAGAGAATTTTTTGGACAAACTTAGGTTCTGTTGAAATTCTCTGATAAACATTCTGTTATAGGTATAGCAAGGAACTCAAAGTTCCCAAGTTGTCAAATTCAGTACTTTTTGTTAAACAAGTGAAAGTAACAAGCAAGTGAATTAGTAGTCATTTATAAAGCAAGGGAAACTAAAATTTCTTGTGTTGATGAATTTTTTAAGGATTTATGGCCAAGGTTGTACTGCAGATAAGGTGACCCAGAGAAAGATGTAGGAGGGGGTACCTATAGATCTGCTTGGCCAACGTTCTCATATCTAATCAAGTCCAACTGTCCTGTGTCTTCCAACTGCAGCCAACTTTAGCTCAAATATGGGGACCTGAAAGGAGATTTTCAATAGCACACACTCTGCCCTCCATCCTCCTCCATCCTGGACAGGTATAGGCATTTATGCTCACCTAAAAACAAACCAGAACTAGATGATACTTATTTAATACTTTATAAATACCGCAGGAAACACAGAGATTAGGCTGTGAGATTTGGATTCTTTCTGCTCTCCAGCATTACATGTGACTGGGTCAGCGACAAGTCCCAACAACGACCCAGAGATATATTTATGCTCCGAAGGCCTGTGTGCACTGTCTCAGGGTGGGAACACTACACTTTTGAAAGAGAAACTGTTCTTGAAGGTGCAATCACTGATGGAAATTGAGTGATAAAAGCCTTCCATAAAAAATAACTGTGGCAGAGGCATCTGGGTAGCTCAGTTGGTTAAGCGTCCGACTCTTGATTTCAGCTCAGGTCTTAATCTCAGGGTTGGGTTCAAACCTCACGTTGGGCATGGAGCTTATTTAACAAAAAAGAAAGAAAAAAGAAAAATAGCAAAGTGGACCAGTTCTTGATTCACAAGGAATTACAAAGGATCAGTCCTTCAAAAGAGTAATAAATATATAACAAATATTCTTAAGGATAGTCTGTAATATAAACACCATGTGGGATCACATATATTGATTATCTATGTCAGTTCTCCTCGTACAGTCATGATTTTATAAAATTGTATTTTCTCCAATAAAATATTTCCATTACTGACTAAGTAAATGAGATTAAGGCATATCTCACAAAAATTAAGTAACTTCTCTCTCACACACACACACACACACACCTGTAGTCAGATGGTGTGTCCTAATTTGAGATTTGGAGAATATGATCACCATGTTTATAGAATTCATGACAGATGCCTTATATGTCCTAAAGCAGACTCTTGCTTTATTTTATCTTATTTATTTTTAATGTTTTTATTTTATTTTTGAGAAAAAGTGAGAGACAGAGCAGACAGAGGGGCAGAGAGAGATGGAGACACAGAATCTGAAGCAGGGTCCAGTCTCTGAGCTGTCAGCACAGAGCCTGATGTGGGACTCAAACCCACAAACTGTGCAATCATGACCTGAGCCAAAGTCGGACACTTAACCGACTGAGCCACCAGAAGCCCCCAGACTCTGTGTTTTAAAAGTGAGAGCATGCATATGAACACCCCCAGGGTCTTAGTGCACGTGCCAGACTTATTTCTCAGCCCCTGCCTTCCTCTGAATCAAACCCTCTACTTCTCTAAGGCTGAACATCTATTGAATTAGGCAGAGGAGAGCAGCCTCAAATGTCACAAGAAAGGTTAATCGATGCTTGCGGGGCTTATAGGTTGACCCACGGGACTAAGCAAAGAAAGGAAAAGTAAGGGGCGCATACTAAAAGCATGTGGGAGAACTTGAGTATTTTCCTAATTTTGCTTAACTTTCTACTGTTTTTCCACCAATTCTGGTCCCTCCTTAATAAGAGTCATTACATGTAGGAGGGGGTCTCTTAGGTGAGAAGGTCTGAGAATTTAGGAAGAACACATAAGGGCAAACTTATGACACGGCATGGAGACTGAACTCCTAGGCGGTCCTCACCCGAACCGTGCAACCCTGCAGCGCTTAAATGGCATGGATGCCAAGGAATAGCCCACACGGAAATTGCTCTCCTACATCTTATTTTCTGTGAGAAATTTTTCATAATGTTTTCCGGTTTTCCTCCTAAGATGGACAGTGTGTGGTGATATTAGGGCCCAATATTCATGAACCCACTGAGCCCACCCTCATGGAACATTTTGAATTACTGTGTTTTAAAAGAAATAGCATTCCTAACTTAGATACTTAAAAGATTTTATTTGGAAAGGGGATACGCAAAAGATCAAGGAATAAAAAGCAATCTATAATAGCAGTTCCTAAAGTATATTCTATTTTTGGAAAACGTGTTTTACACCCTCTCATTTCAAATAATACTGCACTTGAGCATAATAGATGCTCTGAGATACCCTGCAGTTAAAATAATCATCCTTAGAAATAAAAAATGTTTATTGTGTGAACATACACTTAATGTAAAATTTATCATCTTCACTATTTTTAAGCGTATGGTTCAGGAGTATTAAACACATTCACATTGTTTTGAAGCTATCACCACGTCCATCCACACAACTCCTTCCGTCTTGTAAAACTGAAACTCTGTACTCATTAAACACTAACTCCACATTCTCCCCTCTCCCTGGCAACCACCATTTTACCTTCCTTCTGTCTCTAGGACTTGACTATTCCAAGTACCACATGTAAGTGAAACTGTATAGCATTTGTCCTTTGGTGACTGGATTATTTCTCTTAGCTCAATGACCTCAAAGGTCTTCCCTGTTGTCATCTGCGTGAGAACTTCCCCCCGTTTTATTGCTGGCTAATATTCCATGTGTGTATAGACCCCATTTTGCTTAGTGGTCATCAGTTTAAGGACACATTTTAGCTCCTGTGAACATGGGTGTGCACATATGAGACCTCGCTTTACATTCTTTTGGGTATATACCCAGAAATGGATAGATTTGGTTTTAATTCAACATCTCCCAAACTTGTTAACTGCAGAACCCTTCAATTTATATTTAAACCAAACAGAACCCTGTTGAGAGTGAACCTCTACTAACAGTACAAGAAACTCGTGTTCTACAATCCTCTAGTTAGAATGTCAGTCAGGTATGTCCCTTTTTTTTTTTCCAGAAAAGCAAACAAACAACCTCCTTCCCTATATACAGCTTTATATACAAGGATACTTTACCAGATCAACTCACTTCTGAAGTACTCGGGTCCTGAGCGAGAGCCAGGCCGCCGGCCCGGAACTAGACACATGAGGTCACCTGAGCAAAGCACTCTTGTTCAGAAGGGACGCAAGCCAAGCTCCTATTGCTGGGACTGGATGGTTCTCATGCCAGGCTTGGTACTTCTGCTCCAATTCCACATGTCACTCCTTCACAGTTTATAACTGAAGGCATCAGCCTCCTTTTCTGGGGGTTTTATTATCTCGGCACATGTGCTCTATCTTTATTGCGCCTTTGCTATTGAATTATATTTCATAACTTTTTCTTGCCAAATGATTCCTAAACATAAATTCTCAGCACGTTAACACTTCACCCCAAGTCCTTTGCAGCAATGTGCAGCACACGTGGGCGCCGAGACTCTCGGTAATGAAAGGAAAGCTGCTAACGTGGACATAATCATATATTTTAAAGGAGCGGACGGACTGTAACCTCAGTTCCGCAGGAGGTGGGGTGTGCTGACCTTCACGGTTTACTCACTGGGCTTTCTAGAGTCAAATGTTATGTACCAGCAAACAGATCTCTTTCGTTCTCTTTGCGTCCTGAAATTCTCCCTGGTTCCAAGTTTTCTGGCATTTGAGGTGAGCTTCTTCCAGGGTTTCTTCAATGTCTGCTCCGCAATTACCAAGCCAAGGAAGCATTAGCAAAGGGGAGGAGTAGAGAGGTCTGTGCTGCAGCAGGTGTGTGAAAGGGGAGCACAGACATCACAATGCCGAGAACTGACCCCTCAAGGAAATTTGCATGTGTTGGGGCTGCTCCAAAGGGCTGTCAGGATCTCAGTGAGAAGCGTAAGCTCTTGCCTGCACTGTAGACATGGCAGCTCCATAACTGTGCTGGACACAAGGGTCTCAGGCTGGCTGGAGACGAGGCATGTGGAGAAACTACCCTCCCAAATGCGTGGTTCACTTCCTGCAACATGATTCCCGTCCAGACAGCCAGGGCTCCTACCCCGAGTCCCACCTCCTGGAGTGCCCTGTTCCGGCCAGCTTCAGCCATGCTTCTCTCTGGGGGACGATTCTGAGCACCTAGCCCGTGCCATCCCCTGCTTCCTCATCCCACCCCGGGTACCAGGATCATCGAGGTCTCCATCCAAGGGCTCAAGCCACTGCCAGTCTGCAAGGAGCTCCTCCGTGGATATAATCTCTGCAGCACCCATTTGTAGACCTGAGAGGTGGCCAAGGAATGGCTATTTGCAGGACAGGAGGCAGGTGGGTTTGGACAGAGCCTAGACATGCCGGTAGGCGTAGATAGCTTGCAGTGAGGGACAGAGCTGAAAATGGGAAGAAAGTGGGAGCGGGCATACGTGTGTACTCTTGCCCCCAAGCCCTGCAAACGAGGGAGGTGGACCCGCTGAGTCCATCCTACTGGGCATCATAGGACACTGGCCAGGAGACATCTCTGTACACTAAAAAAAGACCTCTTTGCTTTGCTGGATACAGTAAATAATTATTAGCATAAAAGCTATCAGCCTTAGTGTATACTAGACTCTGTGCTAGGAAGTTTACATGCATTATCTCCTTGAATTATGTCAAATATGGAAGAATTAATATCAATCCCATTTTACAGATGAAGAAATAGAGGCCAATAGAGGTTAAGTAATTTGCCCAAGTTAACACAGCTCATGAATGGGAGGCTGAGGTTCAGACTCCGGAATGAGATCTCTATCCTGGGTGAGGGACAGGAAGCAGAGAAGGCTGAACAGATACGGGCAGGGGTCTGGGTCCTGCGATGGAAGTGATCTGTAGACACCTTGCAAGGAGTCAAGGAAGAAGCAGACACACTCGCAGGAAATGAACCAGCTTAGAAGGAGGAGAAGCAAGCCAGAGGCCCAGGACAAAGTACTGCCGAGTGCCGGGGGCCTTGTGGAGACTGGATAAAGATACCAGCCTCCTCTCTGAGCACACCCCATTCCACCCGCCAGT
>NW_027527955.1:7034387-7177388 GCF_008692635.1 Crocuta crocuta
AAAAAAAAAAAAAAAAAAAAAAAAAATAGTGAAGGAGGGAAGATTTACATTTTAGGTATAAGTCAATAGTTGGCCTTAAATGTTTGTAGTTCAAAGGAAGGGTTGCCAAAAAAACAAACCAAAACAAAACAAGAAACTAATATAACTGGAAAGTGTATGAAAGGCCCTTGTCATGGGCACTTTCACACAGTCCCACAGCTGGAGTTTGTTTCTGCCTCTTGTCCAGGGTCTCCTAACCCTGAAAGATGTGTAAGGCTGAATTGCTGCAAGAGGGCTCACGGCCACCAGATCAAGGCAATTAGGGATTAAACGCCTTGGATGTAAACTATTTCATAAAGACCTACATTTTTTTATTAAGGTCCATTTAAAGTCAGCTTGTCAAATTTTAGGAGAAATTCGAAGTAATGACAAAAAATGACCACATTAATTTAAATGTATCTTCTACTTCTTTCTTAGTTGTGGAGGAGATTTTTAAGGTGCCTGCATGTAAATGAGTAAAGAATACTCCATCATTTTCCAAATACGTAAGTTTTAGGACAGCGAATGATCAGAGGGCAAGTAGGTAGTGCCGGTGCCGCGTGTAACATAAATGAAGTACGAAGTGCATCATACTCTCTCATTACTTGGCAATTTTGCTCTTGATGCTATCATGTCCCTGTTCATTCTCCACTAATGAGATCACTATCACACACTCCTGCCTTCTTCTCTGACTAGCCAGTCTGAAACTGCCCCTCTTGATAGCTGCTAAAAGCAAAAGTAGCAATCTGTATCCAGAGGAGAAAAATAACTTGTTTTCAGAGTAAGAAATGAATATAGCCAGAAAGAAGGGGCAGTCACGGAGCCTTCCGGCGGGCCTCCTGGCATCTGACCTCTGACAGAAGATTCTAGATCTGTCTCTCTTTCAGAGCACTGTTCCTCCCTGGAGGCACTTTATATATGTTAGTATTTTGTAAGTCCCCCCAACACTTTACCTGGATTACTACCCCTGATGTACAGTTAAGAAAAGGAAGACCCATTGGTTAATATATTTTTATCTCATGTAAATGTTCCTTTAATCTTAAACTTGCATTTTTGTTTTAATGTTAATACTTTTTCAAACATACCAATGCCTCAAAAGTGGTTTGTTAAGGTGCAAAAATAGGGATGAAAATAGAAACATTAATACTCCAACTCAGAGTAACATCATGATAAAGGATAGTGAGGAGGTCCCCCAAGTAAATACAGAATTTGACCCTGCCTGTGTTGGGACAGTGAACTTGTAAATGAAGATTTTTCACAAGCATCCAAGGAATGACAAATACTTGAACACTGAATTTTTTGGTTTGTCTTTTTGTTTAACAGGAGTCTTTAGTGTGTTTCCTTTTAAGAAACCTTGTTATGATATGACATTAACCACTAATGCTTCTGCATCATTTTTCATATAAAGAAAAATTGCTTTCTTGATAAACCAAATGAGTTTCTCCAGAACTTTCCAGTGCAAAGCTAGTGCTCTTGTTGCTATAAGTAGCACAGTCTAATGGGGAACGGGCTTTGAGGGTAGACGACCTGTCGTGAATCCCAGCTCTGTCACTTACCACTTTTGTGACATTGGACACATTACTTTGTTTACTTTTTTTTTTTTAATGCTTATTTATTTTTGAGAGACAGAGTGTAAGCCGGGGAGGGGCAGACAGAGAGGGAGACACAGAATCAGCACAGTTTGAACCCATGAGCTGTGAGATCATGACCTGAGCCGAAGTTGGATGCTTAACCGACTGAGCCACCCAGGGGCCCCAGGGGCACATTACTTTGGACATGATGTCTCTTTACTCCTCTTCCCTTATGGATAATGTAGAGATGATATTTATTTAATATTATAGATTTGTTATGATGATGAAATGCATGTACAGAGCTGAGCACCATGCCTGGGACAAAGCACAGACTTAATAAGCACTAGCAATCATCAAAGTCAAAGAAAGTCCAAATCTGTAAAGGGTTCTCGGCATCACACTCTCCATGAATACACAGGCACAAATTATAATAATTTTGAGCTCAGAGAAATAGTCAAGTAACAGGCTGGCGAAAGTCTTTACCAAATAGAGCCATGGATACTGCACACCAGGACAATGACTAATTGGCATAAAGCTCACAACTGGATGAAGGTGTATGTCATGTACTAAGGGATTATCTGGTCTCTGTCCCAGGTTCCTGAGTTGGAGCTTCTAACCTTTTGAAATGTTCTGAGTGACAGGAATATTTTTGTTATTCATGGTGGGCCCCCTAGTGGGGCCCTACATAGTTCAGGGATTGGGGCTGGCCATGCCAGAAAGACCTACCACTTAATCAGATGTTGGGGTTTTGATTCTTTTGATATTAGCTGTACCTCCCAGGAGGAGACGGAGGGCTGGAGATTGAGTTCAATCATGTGCCGGTGATTCAATCCCTTGTGCTTGTATGATGAAATCTCAATAAAAACTTTAACGACTGAAGCTTGTTTGAGATTTTTGGTTGATGGACACATTTATGTGCCAGGTGGAGAGTGATATTCTGATTTCACAGGAAAAGGACATGGAAACCTTGAATTCAGGATCGTCTCAGATCTTGCCCTATGTGCTCTTTCCTTTGGCTGGTCCTGATTTGTATCCCTTATAAAACACTTTAATCATAAATATAGAGATTTTCTGACTTCTATGAATCATTCTAGCAAATTATCAAAACTATGGGAGTCATGGGAACTCATGAATTTGTAGCCAGTTGCTCAAAAGTCGAGGTGGCCTGAGGACTCCAAAACTTGCAGCTAGCATCTGAGGTGGGACAGTCTTGTTGGGGACTCTGTGCTTAACCTGTGGAGTGTGCATTAACTCTGGGTAGTTAGTATCAGCAATGAGTTGTGAGTTTGTACTGTATGAATCAGATCTCGGCATGTGTGTACTATGTACTCACTATGTACTCAATACTATGTATTGAGTAGAGGGGCTTGATGACTCTTTGACCTATTCAACACTGAAGCAATGATTCAGAAAAGGAAACTTTTTTTGGTTAAGGATTCTTTTACGAGTCATGGTGTAGACTGGAGAAAATGTGTTAACATCAATAATGACAAAGCATGAGCTAAGGGTTCAGCAAGGAAGGGTCTCTGTCACCATCCAATGGACACTTGCTCAGAGACAGCAGTTGTCGGTGAACAAATGACTCCTCACCTTCATTCCATGGTTATGATGACAGGGACAATTATAAGGCAATCAGATCAAACCTACAAAATAAAGGTATTTTATACCTGTTGTGCAAATAGATTGGAAGTGTAAGCCTGCTTCTCGTTCTGAAATTCCCTGTCAAAGGAGAAGCTGCTTCACATCAGCCTCTGAAATTAATATAAAACCAGCTCATAATGACACTTACAAGGCCAGTAAAAAATATTTATGTGACTTCATGAAGCTTATTCAAACATCATAGCTCAGCAATATATCAAGAACCCTGAAGAGCCCAAACCTGTCACTTCAGAGGTGAAATTTCAAGATGTTACTTTTGAGGATACGATATTAGAATTTTATAAGAAAGTCAATATATGATAGACTGCTGAGAACTTGACTTTCTCCAAAAAGTATGTGAAATACTTCACTCAGAGGAAATAGTGGACTTCCTATATACATAGGAAAAATATATATGTGTATATTTTTTAAAGTAGGCTTTATGCCCAGTGTGGAACCCAATTCAGGGCTTGAACCCATGATCTGGAGATCAAGACCTGAGCTGAGATCAGGAACCAGACACATGGGGAGCCTGGGTGGCTCAGTCGGTTAAGCGTCCAACTCTTAATTTCGCTCAGGTCATGATCTCACAGTTCATGAGTTCAAGCCCCACATCAGGCTCTGTGCTGACAGTACAGAGCCTGCTTGGGATTCTCTTTCCCCTCTCTCTCTGCCCCTACTCCACTTGCATGCACTCTCTCTCTCTCTCTCAAAATAAATAAACTTAAAAAAATATCAAACATGTCAACCAACTGAGCCACCTCCACATGATGCAGTAAGAATGGAAAAAAAAATCACTTTCAGAGTAGAATGTAATCAAAGTGTAGCTTAGGAAAAAGTAAGCTGCTTTATCCTAAGCTGAAATGCTCATAAGCCTGTGGACTTTACACCTGACCGTGTGCCAGAAGTTGTCTGCAGTGAGAGATCACTCCAGGAATTTTGAGTCCTTGCCTCATCTTGAAAAATAGTTAACAAATTCATAAGTGACTTGCTTTCTTTTTGGGTTAGTTGCTCTAATTTAGTAAAACATAAAGAATACCAAAACAAAGACAAAAACAACAGGAACAATAAAAACAAAACAAAATACCATACTGAGTGTTAAACCTCTTATGGCTAGCCTGGATACAGTAACACGGGAAATCTTACCCACTTAACTAATGTGGATTTATCATGCTTAAATTATTTTCATTAACAATAGCAATGACATTTGTTTTACATTTATGTAAAATTGACAGTCTGATTCCTGGATGCCTCTTAACTGAGGCTCAAAGTTGAAAACGGCCTGGTAGGGGTCAGGACTCCTGGAACTGTGATGTGGGGGTCTACATGAGGGTCTGGGTGAATGGTTTCCCCAGCAGAACTCCCATTTCACTGGGGAGAATGATAAAAATAGAAACAGAAACAACTATTTACTGTCTCTGGAAATCTCCCTAATGATGTGCAGCAAATAGCATGACATTCACTCAACTTATGCTAAATCTTGATAAAAGACACAAATGGTTCTCAGCATTTGAGTTAGGATCAGCTCCCTTCACACCATCATGGAAGAACTATTGCTTTGAGGTGCAGTGAAAAGATAGGGTCTCCTGCTCCCCTTAGCTTCTAGTCTAGAGCTGTGATTTACCCTGGAAGTAATAAGCCGTTAGGATCTCTCATCCTCCGTAGTCTCAGGTTCAAGCAGGCATGGCAAAGAAATGGGACTCCCTTCCCCCACCCTGCTCATTCAAAGAGTAAAGGTTCTTCTGCAGGTCTGGCCAGCTGGGAGTGCGGCCGTCGGGCCATCTCCGCTGCAGCTTGCTCATCATAAGGAGAAGGTTCCACACCAGCACCATGAGCTGAGAAGACAAAAGGCCACCATCATCCCTCGGTCCCTCTTACAGAGCAGAGGTCACTCTGGGAGAAGTGGGCTGCTGTCCCCATCTCCAGCCCTGGCGCAGGGGCTCTGAGGTTCTTCTTTGGGGAAAGGCAGGCCGGAAGAAGGCAGAACTGCACCGCTCTCCCTGATGGGAATGACTTTGGAATGGAGCATTTGCCTAGACACCAAGAACTTTGTAGCACTAAGAGTGGACCTTAATGTGTGTATAAAATTTTTTTTAAAATATCATTTAGCTGGGGCGCCTGGGTGGCTCAGTCAATTGAGCGTCCGGCTTCGGCTCAGGTCATGATCTCACCGTTCATGGGTTCGAGCCCTGCGTCGGGCTCTGTGCTGACAGCTCAGAGCCTGGAGCCTGCTTCAGATTCTGTGTCCCCCTTTCGCTCTGACCTTCCCCTGCTCATGCTGTCTCTCTCTCTCAAAAATAAATAAAACATTAAAAAAATTAAAAATATATATAACTTAGAAAGTAAAGAGAATAGGGTGCCTGACTGGTTCAGTCAGTAGAGCACGCGACTCTCGATCCTGATCTCAGGATTGTGAGTTCAAGCCCATGTCCATGTTGGACATGGAGCTTACTTAAAAAAAAAATCAAAATCCTTAAAAAACAGAAAAGAAAGTAAAGAGACTCAAGCATCCCAGGTAGGGAAGTGGCATGATAAGACTTATATTTTTGTAAAGAAGATAATTAGTACAAAAATACAAAAGATTTTAGAGGCCCAGATTACAGTAATAGCCACGGTGACAGTGGAAAACAAAAAGGCAGATTTGGGATTTGTTTTGTATTTGGGCTGGGTGAAAAAATGAAGAAGGAGGGGCACCTGGGTGGCTCAGTCAGTTAAATGTCCAACTCTTGATTTCAGCTCAGGTCATGATCTCATACTTCAGGATGATGAGTCCCACATCAGGCTGTGCACTGACAGAGTGGAGCCTGCTTGGGATTCTCTCTTTCTCTCTCTCTCTCTGCCCCTTCTGTGTGTGAATACATGCACGCACTCTCTCTCTCTCAAAATAAATAAACAAAAAAAAATGAAGAATGAAGATGCCTTTTTTATTTTCAGCTTCATTAACTGTGGGTACAAATTAACCACTGACAGAGATGAACAGAACTAGAGGCAAAAGTAAGTACCACGGAAAAAAAGTAAAGGTTCTGTTTTGGATATACTTAGCTTAAATGTTGTTAGGTATCAATGTGGAAGCAACATGGTAGCCATCAGACGTTTGACTGTGATGCTCAGTGAAAGGGGAGCAGTCAAGACTGGACACACAAATATGGCTGCCATCAGCAATTAAGTAGCACATTAGATCCTTGTCCCACTCGCTAGCCACATTCACTCTGGCCCTATCTCCCTGCAACAGTGAACCACTTCCATCTCCCCATGGTACCCAATTATCCTTTGCCTCCATGTCTTTGCCCCTGCTGCTCTTGCTTCCTAGAAGCTTCTCTCTCACCACATCTACCTGGTGGATATCTACTCACTTTCTGGTACTGAGGAAGAAATTACAAGTGACATCAACTATTTATGTTGCTAACAAGTTTGCAAGCTACCATCCTAATCTGTACCTAAATTTGCTTATCTAAAAACTCTCAAAAAACAAAACAGAGCAACAACGACAAAACCCACAGAAACTGAACATACATGCGCCAAACTGAACCAAAGCTGGGTCTTAAAGATCTGGACACAAAGACGGAGGCCAATCTGCTAAGCATTCTTGCTAAGCATTCAGTCCTAGGTTTCGGTAAACAACTTCTTCTACCCAGTAATTCCATCTTAAGATTCTTGAGAGGAGTCTTTACTGACTCCCAATCTGTGTGGATATGTGTGTACACATGAGTATAATAAAGCCTGACAAGTGCTCGGCGCAGTTGCTGGGTTTAACAAGAACAAAACTCAGGTGACAATTCCTCTATCTAGCTTTCCCTCAAGAGCAAGGTAGAATAAGCCCTTCTTACTGTATTTATTCCTAGATCTTGTACAACTCTGTGTAATTATAGTTCTAGGTATTAACACGTCTGCCTCCCCGTTAGACTGCTTCTTGAGGGAAGGACCTTTTGTTTGTAGCAATCCTCTCATAGAAACATGGTTCTTGCCTTTAAAAATGGAGGAGAGGATGGGGCGCCCGGGTGGCTTAGTCGGTTAAGCGTCCGACTTTCGCTCAGGTCATGACCTCGTGGTTCGTGGGTTCGAGCCCCGCATCAGGCTCTGTGCTGACTGCCAGCTCAGAGCCTGGAGCCTGTTTCAAAGTTTGTCACTCCCTCTCTCTCTGACCCTCCCCTGTTCATGCTGTCTCTCTCTCTCCTAGAAATAAATAAAATACTTAAAAAAAAATAAAAATAAAAATGGAGGAGAGGAAGGAGTGAAGGGACAAAGGGAGGAAAGTAAGGAGGAAATTGTATGCAGCATGTTTCAAGAGCAATGCTGTTCCTAATGCTTTATTTAATAGGCATTTATAATTTACATTTTCTATTTCCCTGGAAAAATTGACAGACCCAATTTTTAAAAATATATGCATGTAGCTAATATGGTATAACCAGGAATCATTAAAACACAACAGTCTATTCAGTTGCCTAACTAGGTCAAAACACATTTTCTTTCTGTCTTGTTTCTTCCCAAAACACCCAACCCCTTTCTTTACTAACTGAATAGCTCAAAACCACTTGCCAGAGGCAGAGAAAAAAAAAATCTATGGCTGAAAATGTCTGCATCAGCGACCTGACACTGTCAGCGACAGCTCATGGGAATTGCTCCTGAGAGCCTCCTCACGTCCAGGAGCAGCCTCAGATGCAGGGAAAGCCTGCTGACACCCTCCAGCCTGAGAGGAGAGGAGGCCAGAGGGGCCTGGAGAAATCCAGAAGGTTCTGAACTCCAGAAACAATGAAGTGCTCATCTTGGCCACCAGTTCTGGGGTACTTCCGGTTGTGCTGAATATTTCTTACTCATTTTTGTAAACATTTCAGGTGGTGGAACATTCTGGCTTCTCTCTCTGTTCCCCACACAGTGCACTGTATTCACATCATGGCCTTCCTCATACTGGTATGTCTCCTCCTCCAGCACCTAATTGGACACACATGGGTCTGAACTATTGCATCTTCTTTTGGGAGATGCAATTTAAAAAAAATTTTTTTAAGTTTATTTATTTTGAGGGCGGGGGGAGGCAGTGAGGGGCAGAGAGAGGGGGAAAGAGAACTCCAAGCAGGCTTTGTGTTGACCCAGTGCAGAGCCAAACCCAGGGCTCGAACCCATGGACTATAGCTCATGACCTGAACCAAGATCAAGAGTCAGAGGCTTAATGGACTGAGCCACCCGGGCATCCCAGGAGATGTAATAGAAACACCATGACTGATGTGAGCTGTTATTAAAAATATCAGTCCACAGAAGAGCCGTGCAGAGCCATTTGTCACTAGGTGGTGGTCTGATAAACTGGGTTTTTGGTGCCTGTGACAGCGCAGCCAGAGACTGCTTCATAGGCTTTACCATGTTCTCCAAGGATACTAATTGCCAGAGAACTCTAGGACAGTGGTAGACAGAAAATTGACAATTCAGAGCCAGACGTAGACTCTTAACTTGATGTGGAAGAAGTTCTTATAGATTCTCTAAGATATAACCGAACACCAGACTTCAAAATGTGAAAATATTAAGAGTGAAAATAACGGTAACATTTATTGAGCACTCATGATTCCCCAGGCACCGTACAGTGAGTTTCCCATTAGGTAAATTATTACCATATTTGGTTAACAGACAAAGGAACAGAGGTTTAGCGATAAGGACATTTGTCCAGGCAGTAAGTGGCAAAAACAGGTCTCTTATGTAGGCCTGTTTTACAGTGACATATACTGTTACTAGCCCATGATTTTAAATTCCATGCTAAGCTAGAATATAAAACAACAAATAGAATAATTGAATCCTCTCTCCACCCCCCACCCCCCAAAATCCCCAAATACAAAACATAGAACAGGAAAGGTCAGAGCAACCTTGCCCAGGATCCTGAGAGGGAGCAAGGGGAACTTGAAAGGCCAAAGAAGAATTGTCTGGAGAAACCTACCTAGCCTGCCCCAGGCTAGTATCCATCCAGACCCACAGAGGAAAAAACATATTGGCAACAGCTGGCATATATTCAGGAAGAAAGAGTAAATGCCTTGTGTCAGACACTCAAAATTGTATACTATCATTTTAAAAAAATTTTTATGTTTTATTTATTTCTGAGAGACAGAGAAAGAGAGAGTGAGTGAGCATGAACAGGGGAGGGTCAGAGAGAGAGGGAGACACAGAATCCAAAACAGGCTCCAGGCTCTGAGCTAGCTGTCAGCACAGAGCCCGACACGGGGCTCAAACCCATGAACCACGAGATCATGACCTGAGATGAAGTCGGATGCTCAACCGACTGAGCCACCCAGGCGCCCCTGTATACCATCATTTTTATCTTGTTACTGAAACTATTCTAATAAAATCAGAATTTTAATTTCAAATCCTTCTGGCTTAACTCTTACCATCAGAAACTCAATTTTGGAGGGATTGAAGGTTTTCAGTATGTAAAGGGAACTACTGGGTACCCTCATTGGTCACTTATTTGTGTGGCCCTTCAATACTGTCCATTCCTCCTTCTGATCTGTATTCTCTCCTCAGTCTACATTCCTACCAAGAAGTCAACAAAACCCTTGCATTGCTAATTCATAATGCTCTATCAAAATGTATGGCTCATATTTTTAAAATCAGAGCTCTTTTAAAGATCATCAACTGAGTGACATTTTGTTCTTTTTATCTGAAAATAGATTTGCAAGTATGTCTTTCTTTGGAAAGAAAGTGTGTTCCTATGTTAAGCCAGAATATTGCAGGTACTCTAATAAATGCTTTAGAGTAGCGTGCAGTTTACATCATTATCCACCATTTCTCTCTCGTGCAAGTTTAGATTGTTCTAATAAAGAGAAATGAGGAAGCTACATTTCTTCTAGTAAATATTACTAAAATTTAGTCTATTATAAATGTCGATTCACATTATTATTAATAATATAAAAAGAATGTAGACCACTCCCTGAAGAAGAAAAAGAAAATGCCTCTTTTCCATCCCCTCATTTGTAACAATATTCACTTCCATTTCAAACTCAGGACACCCCATTTTCTCAAGAGGATAGTCCTGATATCTGCCAGAGTCACTAATCCGTCTGGTGGTGAGGACTGACTGAAGAAGGATGGGACCCTCCACAGCAGATAAAAGTGGTGAACTAGATCTATGTGGGTGACTAAAGTTAATATGAATGTTTGCTCTATCCTTCCTTATGGCTTTCTCTAGCTTTTAATGTCTTACCTTATTTTCTGAAGTGCAGATTAAGGGGCTCTGGAACAGACCTCCTGAATAATAATCTTTGAGACGTAGGCCCAAGCATCTGTATTTTTAATAAGCAACACAATAAGGGGAAAACTACATGATGGTTTTAATGCCGGAGACGTTATTGGCGATCTTTTAATGTATAAATCATCTCTTGCATTGCCTCCAAGACATTGTAGAATGCCATCAAAGAAGCCCAATCCTTGCAATACAAACAAATAGATTTCTAATCTGTGTTTACTTGAACAGAGCAGATAAATGGATTTTGCATTTTGGAGGATTTACTCTTGTGGTGTGAATTCACAGCACAGTTTCCAAACTGGTTTGCTGGAAATTTCCTTTGACTCCCATTAGAAAGTCTTCCTGCACCTCACCTTTGACCCCCTACTATGCTTTCTGCAGAAGACCCAGAGGATAACTGATGGAGACATTCCTCTCCTTCCAGATGTAGTATGCAATTATTTGTGTTGCTTCTTGTTCTAAGTGTTTCTCTTTCCAAAGATCATGAGAAGCCATAGATAAGGAGAATTTAGGATTTAGATTTCAAAGGACATCAGATTTATACTTTCTCTCTATATATACTTTGAGTAATTAATGTGTCATATCATTTCCCGAAGAATCTCACTGAAACGTCTACACCAATTGATATTCCCAGACTTAACTACAAACCCGTGTTCTAGCAGGAAACACAATGGAAGCCTGAAGTTTTTCAGATATAACACAACTGTTGAGTTCATTCAGTTGTGTAACAAATATTTACTGGACACTAACAACGAGACCAAGGCAGAGCTAAGTGAGTATGAAAGACATCAACCTTGTCCCTATAATGGCAACAGTCCAGTGACAAACATCAGATAATTAATTTATTACAACGTTATAAGAGGGTCTCCCAGGAGGCTCATCTCATCTGGGAAATCAGCCCCAGTTTCCTTTAAGTTGCGGCCTTCATGGCGCATGGGGTTTAGCTAGGCCGAGAGAGGTAGAGAATGATGTTCTAGATGATGAGGATGAAATGGCAAATGCTACAGGGCATGCTATCTTGGTCAGGTGAAGTGTTCCAGAAAGGAGGACAGTGTAGCTCAGTACAGTGGATCAGGAGAAGAGTGGCCAAAATTACAAGGTACATACAGATCGGATAAAACAAGAGGAATGAGAAGCCACTGAGGCAGGGAAACGATTAGGTCTGTGATTTTGATTATTTCACCAGTGTGGAAAATGGATTTACTGGAGAGCAGGTGAGGGCACTGCAAGATGAGTTAGAAGTATGCAGATAGAAGGGATATGCTGTTTGCAACCAGCTATTTAATTTAATGCCATATATACAGACACATATATAGTGTGCATGATATTATGTAACATATATAATATGTTACATGTAACTGCATGAAAAAAAATATATAAATTCTTTTTCATCTCCACCCTAGAGGTGGCTACTTAACATTCCAGTTACCCTCATCAGGCATCCATTCCCCAGAGGCAGCTACAACAAATGTCTTCAGATATCACCATCAAAGCTTCCCCACAGTTCATTGGCATAGGATTGCTAGAAGGAATATTGCCTTGGTGAAAGGAGTGGCATTCAAAATTTATGAATTGACTCTGGGCAAATATACAACTTCTACCTTCTGAATCACTTCTACTGTTGCAGGATGTTTTACCTCAATGCCTGGGATTCGTTGTGTCGCTGCTTTGAAGGATGAAGAAGTGGACACAGAACGAGCAGCAGGTAAAAGCAGAATGGTATGCAAGCTTTCTTTACAGAGAGAGGACACTTGAAAGTGAACGCCCTTGATTATAAGGTTCTGGTCAGCCATTCTGTCCCTTCCCCTTCGTTCCTTCTCAAGTTCTACCCTTATTGGCTGGATACCTCTAGGTGCTGGGTTGTCCATTGGCTCGTTTCCATTGTATGAGGGGTGGTCTGTGGCCATACTGCTCCTTGTGGGTCATAGGTTTTATGGTCTACTTATTTTTAGTCAGGTTTTTTGCCAACTTCCTGATGGAAATCTGAGGGGGGAGTAGGTGGTGTCTGTTACATTCGTAAGAGGCACGTTATGCCTCAGGGGGTCTGCTGTGGTCAGACACTCCCAGAATTGTTCCAAAATATGTGTTTTTCCCCACCCAGGGACTTCAGGTCCTAATCTTTCTCTCTCTGCCTACTGAATCCTATCTTCTCCTATCATGCTTCCTCCTCAGAATCTCGCAAGCCCAGCAGCCGCTTTCAACTTTGTAAGTAGGATCCTAGACCTTACTAACCAGACATTTGGTTCTGTGTTTCTGCACTTAACAGAGGATTCTGAATTCAAAAGAAGGTGAGCTAAATTCCACTGTGAGGAAGTGGTCACATCTCCTCCAGGGGACCTTTCAGGCCAGGTACTTTTCAAAGTGCCTAAAATACCAATAAGTAGGACAGACTGTGTGACAATTTTGCGCTTACTTGCAAACAAATGCTTGCAGTGTGTGGCAGAATCTGGTCGGAGACTTGCTTTAACTGTAACATCCCATCTGGTGGCAGACTTGTGGAGGACGATACTGATGGCTCTCACACATCTCCAAACATCCTAAACTGGCAATAATTTGCAAAGAGAATCTGAACACAGATTTGGAAAAATTGGCTCAAGTCAGATGACATTAACTAGACTAAGATAGTATCTATGGAGATGGAGAAAGACGGGACTTCCTCAGGGGTGGATCTGATGTGACTGAGGGAGGTTTCTGAATTGAACAGCTTGGTTCATAGAGGTATGATGCACAGAGGCAAGAACACCGGTGATGGAGCTGGTTTAGGAGGGAGATTAAAATTCCATGTGGTCCAGTGGGTTTGATATATTTGGGAGTTTGCTAAATGGAGACATTGCATATGCCTTTGTGCATAAGAGGTCTGGGGCTGAAGATGTACCTGTGGGAGCCTTTGAGAAATAGATGTGATTAAAGCCACAGGAGAATATGAATAGATCACCCAGGGAGATCATGGTTTAGAAAGGCAGAAGGCCTGTGGTACCTGGGTGGCTCAGTCGGTTGAGTGTCTGACTTGGGCTCAGGTCATGGTGTCACAGTTTATGGGTCCAATCCCCACACCAGGCTCTGTGCTGACAGCTCAGAGCCTGGATGGAGCCTGCTTTGGATCCGTGTCTCCCTCTCACTCTGCCCCCTCTACCCCCCTCTCTCTCTCCCTCAAAAATAAATAAACATTAAAAAATTAAAAAAAAAAAGAAAAGAAAGGCAGAGGGTCCTGAAGAACTCCAACATTTAATGACTGAGTACTGGCGCATATGAATCAATAATGATGTCGGTGTTATCACTCTGGCAAATATATGGCATTTTACATAATGTTAGAACCTAGAGCAAATTTTCTTTTCAGCTAAGAATTGTCTTCATGTGGAAAAAATACTTGCACTGGAGTCTGCGTGTCAATGGCACAATTAAACAACAAAATTGGAACGCAGATCCACTATGCAGGAGAGAAAAAGAATCTATGTTGCTTTGTAGAGAATGGGAGAGGACAGAGCAGGGAGTCCCGTGCAGGGAGCGGGCTGGCGAACTTATTGGAACTTCACCATGGGAAGGGCGGCCAAAGGAAGGTAGTCTCGTGTTTCCGTTAAAGTTGATTGTGATGCTGCGTTGTAAACCTCTCCTTCCTCTTCACCTGACAAAGCTTCAGAAAAACCTACAAACCTCAGATTCTTCCTGTGATGACTCTTTTTAAGAACCCAGAAAAGAAACTTGAGTTTCGGGTCAGGGGTGAAGAAATAAGAGACAAAGGCAGCCTGTGGGGTCCATCAGGGGCAGCCTCTGAAAACATCCACCCAGAAATGAGCAGAAAAGTGGGGGCTGGCTTTGAATGCAGTTGAAGGGTTCGTTTCCTGCATATTTTAAGGGATGAACATATCTGTCATCTCATCTCTGGATTATACATTTTTGTTTATTTATTTATTTTGAGAGAGAGAGAGAGAGAGAGAGAGCAAGTGGAGGAGGGGCAGAGAGAGAGGGAGAGAAGGAATCCCAAGTAGGCTCCGAGCTGTCAATGTGGACCTGGATGTGGGGCTCGAACTCACAAACTGTGAGATCATGACCTGAACGGAAACCAAGAGTCATATATTAACCAAGTAGACCCCCCAGGCGCCCCTGGATTATACCTTTTTAAATGATCGCTTTATTTTTTTAAAGTATTTTTGAATAGGTAACAGTCATAAGTTGGACAATACAAGTCACATAAAGTAAGTTTCCTCCCACCTTTGTTTCTTATCCAGAAGCAACCATTCTCATCTGTTTTTTATTTGTCTTCCTAGAGATATTCCTTTTGCATAAAGAAAACACATGGCTATTCTTTCCAAATGCTCTTAGACATGTTAGCCCACAGTTAGGTTCAACTCCTGTGCATCTTGCTCTTCTTTCTTATTAGACTCTGACTATCTTTCTGTATCAGTACAGAACTGCTGCCTTTCACATGGCTGTTTAGTTTTCTACACTTGGAGGTACTGTAATTTATGGAAGGAGTTCCCCACTGGTCATCATTTGTTCCCGGACTTTTGCTATTATTGAAAATGCCTCCGTGAAAACCTGGCCCACACATCATTTTGCACGTGTTCGAGTTGAACTGATTCTTGCAGCCAGAGGAATGTAAAGCTCTGTTACCATGACAAAAGGCAGACATGGAGGAGGCAGATGGAGGTTCGGAAAGCTCACTTTAGAATCTCAGACAGCTGCAACACCAAAATCATAGCCAGCATGTTTCAGAGCAGAGCATTGTAGAGCAGAGCATTGTAAAGAATTAAAGTGATAAGGACTTGTGACTAGAGATTTGTGTTTTGGAAGGAGACATTCTAGAGCATATAAGAACTCAGGACAAAACAGTATGGATCACACAGAAGACAAACTAAATTGGCGAGAGCCATCCCCTTAGCTTCCTCAGAAAAGAGTGAGCCACGGTTCTTCAGGAGAAACGAGACAAGGATCAGAAGCTGCATTTGTGTCTAGCTTTTATAATCAACTATGGATCCAGCATTTGTACCAAATCTTCTTAGATGCCTTATAAAATCTGGAGTTTGTTCACTTCTCTTGATACGGTTACAGACATATACTTGGAATGTGTGGGCTCTCCCTTACTATTAATTAAAACTTCAGGGCCTCGGACTGAAACAAAGCAAAAACTAATGATGATAACAAAAATTAACATGTACTGAGAGCTTATCCTGGGCTGAGCACTACAAAGAGGTCCCCATTGATTATCTTGTGTTATCTTCATCAAACTCTAAGAAGATAAGATTTCAGATTTCTACAAATGAGGAAACTAAGGGTAAGAAACCTGCCCAAATTTACATGCACCAATGCATGATGGAATCAAGATCCAAACTCAGGCGCTCTGAGTAGGAATCTCTTAAACACTGATGTATGAATGACATTTTTGTCAAACAAGAGCATCTAAGTCCATTGCCGATAACTAGCCCTAACCTATCTCTCTCTTTATGTTAGCTCTACCTTTTNGCGAGATCATGACCTAAGCGAAAGTCGGATGCTTAACCGACTAAGCCACCCAGACGCCCCAATGTTAGCTCTACCCTTAACCGCAAGGTTGTCTTAGAGACCTGGGCTTTGTCAGGAAAGTGGCTTGGAAACTAACCACTTAATAATTTGCCTTGAGGAAATACTAATTCACTCTTGATAAGTACAGAAAAACAGCCATTATAAACAGTGTCTCGTCATGAAGCTTGCTTCTTTAAAAATTTTTTTAATGTTTATTTTTGAGAGAGAGAGAGACAGAGCACAAGCAGGAGAGGTACAGACAGAGAGGAAGACACAGAATCTGAAGCAGGGTCCAGCCTCTGAGCTGTCAGCACAGGGCCAGACACGGGACTCAAACTCATGAACTGCAAGATCATGACTTGAGCTGAAGTCACACGCTTACTACTGAGCCAGCCAGGTGCCCCTTAATTTTTTAAAATGTTTATTTATTTTTGAGAGAGAGAGGGAGAGAGAGAAAGAGAGAGAGAGAGCACGCAAGCAGGGGAGAGGCAGAGAGAGAGGGAGACACAGAATCTGAAGCAGGGTCCAGCCTCTGAGCTGTCAGCACAGGGCCAGACACGGGACTCAAACTCGTGAACTGCAAGATCATGACTTGAGCTGAAGTCACACGCTTACTACTGAGCCAGCCAGGTGCCCCTTAATTTTTTAAAATGTTTATTTAGTTTTGAGAGAGAGAGAGAGAAAGAGAGAGAGAGAGCACGCAAGCAGGGGAGAGGCAGAGAGAGAGGGAGACACAGAATCTGAAGCAGGTTCCAGGCTCTGA
The DNA here is from genome assembly GCF_008692635.1 of Crocuta crocuta. NCBI lineage: Eukaryota > Metazoa > Chordata > Mammalia > Carnivora > Hyaenidae > Crocuta > Crocuta crocuta. The sequence continues at coordinate 7,051,096 of NW_027527955.1, forward strand.
GCTGTCAGCACAGACCCCCCACGGGGCTCGTATCCACAAACCATGAAATCATGACCTGAGCCAAAGTCAGATGCTCAACCAACTGAACCACCCAGGTTTCCTAAAGCTTGTTTCTCTGTGTACTACACGTTAAAGATTAATTTTTTAAACAAATTTAGTAGTAGCATTATAGTCTAATATATNCACGGGGCTCGTATCCACGAACCATGAAATCATGACCTGAGCCAAAGTCAGATGCTAAACCAACTGAACCACCCAGGTTTCCTAAAGCTTGTTTCTCTGTGTACTACACGTTAAAGATTAATTTTTTAAACAAATTTAGTAGTAGCATTATAGTCTAATATATGCTTACAGGATTCTAAGAGTGTTTGTTTTAAGAACTTAAAGGAATGGAAAAACTTAAAGCCCATAGTAAAAGATAAAATAGGTCAGTTGTAGATGGGTCACAGAGTATGATGCGTAGTATGTGATCAGTAAACAGTTTTAAGTGAACAAATAACGAAAAGAAAAAGACCAGGCTATCAGAAGTCAAGAAAAGCATTTTGGGTGAGCCAAACAGTATCTCAGGCAATCATACATAGAAGGCACAGCATAATCTTCGAAATAGGACAAGCAACAGTTCTTTCCCAAATCCCAGGGAAACGGCAATTATGAAAGTTGTTAAGGAAAAAAATAGAATAGGAAGAGTTTCCAGATTCAGTTGCTGACGGAAGTAATCTAAGGTCAGTGTGACCACAGATGGCCTCCTCGCATGGCATTCTCTACTTGCTCTCGTTCATATTAAAAAATTCTCATTTTTCGTTACTGCCTAAAATTTACCTTCGGATTTGAATACTTACTTTAACCACCACTGAAGTATATAAAACTTGGAATACAGAACTAAAGAAGATCTAGACTCTGTAAGAATGGAGTTCTCTTTCTACAATAGGTGCGTTCCTGCAAGGGAAAAGTCACTTATTTTCTCAGTGACCCCAGCTGCTATGTGTTCATGCAGTGACTCAGTTCATGGCATCCTTTTGCTTTGTTCTGGGGAATTAGTGCAATTCTGTTCCCTCTTGAGGTGACAGGCAATTTCTTCTAGGTCCTGTGAGCTTGCTGGAACCTGATGGTCTTATTTCCATTAAGGCTCTCTTTCGCTAGAAAGCCTGAATCAGGGAAGGGTGCATGATGGACATTTGATGTTCTGACAAATTCACCCCAGTCACCAAGGATTGCAACAACAATTTCACAAAATAACCATTTTGTTATTAGCAAACATGCTGAATCAATTCTTTCATGTTCCCTTCACAGCTAGGTTTCTTTTTCTTTTTACCACTTACTGAGGTATAATTGATGAATAAAAACTGCGCATATTTAATGTATACAATTTGATGAGTTTGCACATATGCATACACTTAGGATATCATCACCACCATGAAGTTCAAAGGCATATGTGTCACCTCCCAAAGTTCCCTTGTATTTCTTTCGTGAATGTGTATGCTTAGAACACTTAACACCAGATCTACCATATTAATAATTTTTACGTATGGTCCCCTATGGGCACTTTGCTGTATAGCAGATTTCCAAGCTCATTTGTCATGTGGAACTGGGATTTTATGCCCAATGAATAGCAACTCCCCATTTTCTCCTCCTTTGACAGTTGGTTTTTGAAAGGCCACTTTATAATTGTCTCTTCTTCATTTCTTTTTTTAAATTTAATTTTTAATTTTTTTATTTTAGAGAGAGAGAGAGAAAGCAAGTGGGGGAGAGAGGCAGAGGGAGAGCTAGAAATTCCCTTCTCTTCAATGATGTCTATGACAATGTTTTATGTTTGTTTGTTTCTTTCTCTTTCTGTCTCTCTTTTTTAAATTTCTTTCTGTGTCTCTGATTACTCTTCAGATAGGGATCCTATCTTTTAAACGATGATATGATGTTCCCTAAGGTTTCTCTTGCATTCATTTTTTTCCCAAGGATCATAATGTTTATTGATAGATAAAGCATACGAAATTAGGGCATGAACATGACTTGATAAATTAAGTAGACTTAATTTCAATAAGAATAATAAGAGGCACCAATTCAAATTCTCACCATGTGTTTCACACCCACAAAACCACTTCAAAGGCATTAATGATCTCTCAAAACTGATCGATTTTGTGCAAATAAACCAGGTTTCTTTTAAAAAGACGTGTGCACTTGCCCCGCCTTAAGGATATTAAAAGTCAAGCACATAAAGCCCATTACTACAGGTAGAAATACAGGCAATAGACTATTGTAGCAACAAGAGTCAATTATAGTTAAGACATTTTCGGTAACAACCAAATGGATACTCAAATATTGCAACAATGCAAGTATTACTGAGCAAAGTGCATTTCCACAGTATTCAGTGTTGCTATTCGGTTTTCTAACTTAAAACAGCCTATGATAACCGGCAGCAAAGAAGATCCTTGCATAGACTGCATCTGCTTAAAAACTACTGATGCAATTATTGCATGCTGCTAATATGTATCTAAACATTGAAGACACTCCTAAAATATTTGACGGTAGGCTGTGATTAAGACAATACACTACAAAAAATCCTTGTGCAGAAGGAAATCCTAACTGACTTGTTTCTGCCTTAAGTATTGTGAAAACATTCCTGCATTCACTTCTTATTAATGCCTGCCCAGTCACTGGTATTGCCTGTATCTGCTATTTCTAGAGCCCAAATTTCTCCTGAGCCTAGGGCCTTAAATTTCAACTACCCATTAGGCATCTCCGCCTGGGCATCCCATGGGATGTCCTCAATTACTTTGATGCTCTTCTTTCATATCGCGTCTGTGTGTGTGGCTTTCCATGCTGGAGACCAGAACCGCCTCTGCTCTCATCCTTGGCACTTTCTGTATCCCAGGATCTATCAGTTCTAGCGTCCTGTTCTCTCAGATCTGTCCCATCCCCTCCACCTCCACCTGTTTTGCCTAGTTCGGTTTTCACCTGATGACATCAACCTACTTGTTCACTTCCTTTTCCTAAACACAAGACCATAGTAGGAGCTCAAAACTCACTGTGGGTAAGACGGGTACATTGTAACAATTCCCCTGACCATCTGTGCCACCTGGTAACTCATCTCCATAGGAGCTCCAAGTATCGTTCTAAGACACACAGGTAGTCATGCCACATCCCACCTCCCACGTCAAATGCTTCCGCTACTTCCAGGATCAGCTGTAATCTCCTTAGCTGGCCTATAAAACCTTCTTGCCCTTTCCACCTCATGTCCACCCTCTTCTCTCACTTCACCCTAACGTACCCTCCTGTAGCCCTGTGAGTCAGCCAACAGCACCAGAGCTCTCTAAGGACTTTCCCCCCCCCTTTTTTTTAATCAAGGTATGATTAGCATACAAAAAGTACAGACTTTAACTGCACATATGGATGGAGTTTGGAAAATGTATACATCTGTGTAACCACCATCTAATCAATACATAGGACCTTCCTATCACCCCAGGAAGTCCCCTGTGTCATCACCAGTTAATGCCTTCAGGTTAATCATTGCTTTGATTTCTGTCACCATATATTAGCTTCTCCTGTGTGTCTGACTTCTTTTGTTCAACATGATATCTGAGATTCATCTGCATCAGTATGCATACCAGAAGTTCCTTTTTATTTTTAATTGTGGAATAGTATTCCACTATTTAAATATACCACAGTTTTTTTATGGATTGGCAGGCATTTGAGCTGTTTCCAGTTTGGGATTATTATGTACCAAACTGAAATGAACATTTTTATACCATCTTTTTGAGGACACAGATTTTCTTTTTTTCTGGCATAAATACAGAGAGGGGAATTAGCTTAATAAGAAACTGCCTAATGGTCTTCCAGCCACACATCTCTGCGCTTGGTAATGTTGGGCGTTGTTAACATTTTGGTCATTCTAGTGTATGTTAAGTGGTGTTTCATTGTGGCTCTAAGTTGCATTTTCTTCTTCACTAATTATGTTGAGCACCTTTTCAAATGATGATTGGCATTTGTATACCCTCTTTGGTGATATACTCCATTCAGTTTTTGACCTTAAAATTATGAGTTGCTCATTTTTAAAAATTCATTTGCCAGACACACCTTGCATTTTCTTAATGATGTCCTTTGAAGAGCAGACAATTATAGTTTATCCTCTTTCTTTTCCTTTGCCTTTTTACTTTGTCTGTGCAGGATTCTTTACCTGGGAGGAAATTCCTCCCTGTCTTGAGAGTCATTTGACATCATAGGATATGGTCATCACTGATTTTCTTCTTCCTTCATACTCCATTCAGTTTTTGACCTGCTTAAAATTATGAGTTGCTCATTTTTAAAAATTCATTTGCCAGACACACCTTGCATTTTCTTAATGATGTCCTTTGAAGAGCAGACAATTATAGTTTATCCTCTTTCTTTTCCTTTGCCTTTTTACTTTGTCTGTGCAGGATTCTTTACCTGGGAGGAAATTCCTCCCTGTCTTGAGAGTCATTTGACATCATAGGATATGGTCATCACTGATTTTCTTCTTCCTTCCCCCCCACAAGCTTGGAGCCAACTAGAGAGCAGGGGGCATGCTTTATAGAGTCCTCTACATCCAGCAGGAAACTGAGCAAGAAGCAGATGCTCAGAAACTATTTATTACCCTAGTGCACAAGTGAATGTGTTGAAAATTGGAAGAGTTGGTTCAATTCCATCAAGGAACTTTTTTTTTGTATGTTGTTTTCTGAAAGCAAAGGCAACTCCCTACTTACCTCACAAGCCTGTGCAAGCCAGGGAAGCTTGAGGAGGTTGTGGAAAAGGAGGGTTTTGCCCCTTACGTGTACATCAGTAAGCAGCCTGCGAATACACAGCTGTTGCGGGTTTTATTATTGCTGCTGTTATGACTATTTAGTGAATCCTGATAGTTTTTGGTAAAGAAGTATATGTAATTGTTTGGTAATTCTTAATAAATTTGATGTTCCTCATGTAATGCTGCAACATCTCGAACCAAAAGCATGTATGACTAGTGAGGACTTGAGGTGTAAGGGTTTTCCTTTTGACTCATCCCGTTGGAGGGGCAGCTTTGATTTTAGCGAGGTTCACTGACCTCTGAAATCATACGGATCCCATAAAAATGGCCATGTCCTCATTCAATCGTTCCAAGAAATAACCTTAATGAATTCTGCAGAGAACTCCCACTTGATAATGGGAGCTAAGAAGTCATAATACTATTCTGACAGGAAGGTGTGGTTAAAAACATTTGAAAAGCACCAGCAATAATGAAAATGATGGGCTCACTGAGGAAGCAAAGTGCAATCTCCTCTCCTCAGGAAACCACAAAGTGGAGAAGTCCCCGCTCAGTGGACAATGAGACACAATCAAAGGATATTCAGCTCATTATGAATTAAGCATTTGAGAGGAGAAATGACTTTTTCCATAGCAACAAAGCTGTAGAAAGTCCAGAATTTTATTGGCTGATTCTCATATTGTTCTTCTAGGGCAGCATGAATCCGCCGGATGATTACAAGTAACCAGAAACAAGTGTGGCATTCAGAGAATCAAGTGAAATTGACAAAAATCTATAGAAAGAATAGAAAATATAGTTACAGATAACCAGAATGCTCAATTCCCCGATTCAAAAAATACACAAATGAGAAACTAATTTGAAATGGAAGTTTTAAGGATTTGACGCAATAACTCAGCGTTGCCTAATAAAATATCCATTATCCAGGATGCAATCTTCGCTCCTGAAAGTGCTGGTTCTGTTCTGGAGTGCTGAAAAGGTCCATATCCTTCTCTTTGGTCAAGACTTTATGCCGAGAGCGGACATGTGACATAATCTTTCTCAAATGACGAAGAACCCTAAAAGACAGTGGTGTAAAATTGTCCCTGGCACAGAAGTATCAAAGAAACACAGCACGGTGTTGAAGGTGCAGTGGCAGCAAGTCACAGGCTGCCTGCCGGTCATGACTCTGACGTGGTCCTGGAGGCTGTTGCCCCGACACCTCCCAAACCATGACCTGGCTCTCGTTGCTCTAAACCATGACCAAATATTGTCCATATTCTCAAAGCCAAGCCAAAATAGACTTGAAAGTCTTTTCTCATAAGAATTTGGTCGTGATTTAAAGTATAGTTAGAATTCTAGCTGCAACTCATTTAAGTGGAAAGCAGGAACTTTTGCCTTTGATACCTTGTGGGCCAAGAACAATGGCCAGCTGGGTGATTAGCAAGAAAATTGATGGGAGAACTTGGGAGCAAAGGGAAAATTTATGGGACTGTGGGAGTTGAAAGGCTATATTTAGAAAATTAAAGAAGTAAATTCAGTAACTGCATTAACACTCCAAGACTCATTTAACTATTGATCAAAGAGAATTTATTCACAGAGTTTTTCAAATACAAACAAAATAGCACTTTAAAATTTTTTTTTATACAAAATGAATATTGAAATAAATGTGGTACAGCACAGTACAATAATGGACAAAAGAAAACAAGATCTAATGACTGGAAAATGTCTCTCATTACGCTCACACCTTCAACCGAATTCTCTCCTATAGTGGATAGGAAGTTGCCCCTTTAGTTCATAAGAATATCACAGCAGAAGCTACTCAAAGAAATCTTGCATATTTTTGAATAATATTGAAATACAAAGGCTTAGCTCTAAAGGTCTTTATAAACACTGAAAACAGGTTGAGGGCATGAAGAGTTTATGCAGGATATACAAAATACTGATAGAGTGGCTTATTGGTCCATTTATTAGGTTTAATGTATGCTTTATAAAGTGATAATACTGTATTTTAAGTGTGTAATAAAAAGAAAACAGAGGAGTAATGCAACGCTGAGCCTCCCATACAGCCTGTGCCACAATGTCTGTGTTTGGGTGTGGGGGTGTGTGGGGGTGTGTGTGGATGTGTATGCCTGTGTGTGCTTTCCGAAGCGCCATGACCTACAGGGAACTGTGGGTTCTCCTGCTTCCCAACGTAATACTGTTTCTACTAGCCCTTTTGATTCTCTGAGTCCTCATCTTAAACACACACACACACACACACACACACACACACAAAAACGAAAACTCTTGTTTGCATATATAGGTTTGTTTTGTGTGTGTATGTGTTCTACATTAACAATACTCTGTGGGACAGAAACATCCAACACCCTGCAATAGTTTTAGCCTTTGGTCCATTTTTCTCTGTTCTTCCACGTTCTCCATTTCTTTTGCAAATCTTGCGTGACGCTTTGACATTATATAATGGTTATCATCCCAATGGGTTTCGTTTCATGAGCACTGTGTGGATGAGAACCACTACTCCACCTTTCCAAAGTAGCGGGACATTTCGGTCTCTCCGGGCCCCTTCGGCCTGTCACCTCCTCTGTGTGCTCTTGGTGGCTCCATCTCAGTAGGGGTACTGCTTCTGTTTCTTGCCTGAGAAGCAAGCCAGCCACGTGCACAGCAGCATGGCGGCGGCAGCACCCGCTCCCGTGCAATAGTACGCCCAGCCGATCTCACAGTTGCCTAGGGACACAGGAGAGGGACAGAAAGCAGGCACAGATCAGGATGGTTTCACAGGTGGCTCTGTTATTTCCCCCCACATGTATGTTCTTGGCGCACTGAAGTAAAACGGAAATACCCATCAGAAATGTGGTCCACGCGCTCAAATGGAATGATAACAAGTGCCGGAAGGTCTCTCCAGACCGAAGAAAGCCAGAATGGTTGCGTGCATTTCAGAAAGACCTCAGGCCCATGCCTCCTGCTAGCTCAGAAGACAGAAGCCTAGTCTCTTCCACCAATACCCACACTTCTGGCTGAAGGAAAGGAGGAATGACAGCCGTCAGGATGGGGGAGATGAAAGTATTAGTTCTAATGGAAATCATCCAAACTCGGATGTACAATGAAAAAAACCAAAATGTAGCCACAGTCCGTCTGCAGAGAGGCCACTCTGAGGAGGAGATCCATTTGAAGGATGATGCTGAAGTGAATACTGCTATTTATATAGAACTGGCTCACACTCTACCTTTTGAATTGAAGAACAAAAACTCCCAGATCCTTCTGGGGTCAATACTCATTTTTAAATTAAAATGTCATATAAATGAGAATGTAATGAAAAGAGTTCAAATGGGCCCTGATCTCTCACCGTTGGATTGGTACTAATAGTAATAACAACACACCCACAATACTAAAAGTATAATTAGTAAAAAAAAAAAAAAAAAAAAAAAAAAGCCTGAGTAGCTGTCTGCATTTCAGACAGCAGACTTCAAAGCAAGAAAAGTTATCAAGAATAAAGAAGGGATTCCATAATGATTAAGGAGTGGATTTTCCAAGAAGACATAATAATCTGTAATATGTGTGTGCCTAGCAACAGAGCATCAAATTACATGACACAAAAGCTGACAGATTTCAAGGAGAAATAGATAAGTCCATTATCTTAGTTGGAGACTTCAACACCCCTGTATTGGAAATTGACAGATCCAGCAGGCGGAAAGAATCTAAAAGGACATAGTTGATATCAATCAACTGAATATAACTGACGTCTATAGACTATCTTAATCAACAACAGCAGAATACACATTCTTGTCAAGGTCACATGGAAAATACACTAAGATTCTGGCCCATACTACATACCTTAAAACATTGAAAAGAATAGAAATTGGAATGCCTGAGTAGCTTAGTCAGTTAAGTGTCTGACTTTGGTTCTAGTCACGATCTCACAGTTCGTGAGCTCAAGCCTTGCGTCAGGCTATGCAGTGCTGGTGTGCAGCCTGCTTGGGATTCTCACTCTCTCCTCTCTCTGCCCCTCCCCCACTCATGCTTTGTTTCTCTCTCTCTCTCTCAAAATAAGTAAATAAATAAGCTGAAAAAAAAAGATAAGATTGGAATGGAATTAAACTAGAAATCAATGACAGATCATTGGAAAATACCAAAATCTATGGAGATTAAACAACACACTTCCAAACAACACAGGGCCAAAGAAAAAAATCTCAAAAGAAATTTTAAAATAGTTTGAAATAAATGACAATGAAAATGCAACTTATCAAAATTTATAGAATGCAATAAAAACAGTGCTTCGAGGGAAATGTATAGCATCGGAAGCAGATATTAGAGAAGAATGATACAAAATCAATAATATAAGTTTCTGCCTTCGGAAACTAGAAAAAGAAGAGCAAATTAAATTCAAAGCAGAAGAAAAGAAATAAATTTTAGAGCATAATTCATTAACATTCTATGAAACCATTATTGCCCTAACACCAAAACTGCAAAAACTTACAAGAAAAGAAGCTAAAAACCATTATTTCTTAAGGACAAAGATACAAAAAATTCTCAACAAAATATTAGCATATCGAATTCAGCAGTGTATAAAAAGAATCATACAACAACCAAGTGTGATTTATCCCAAATAAAAAAAGGCTGGTTCAGCATTCAAAAGTCAATTAATATAATGTATCACATCAAAAGACTAAAAGAAAAAAAATCATATGATCATATCAGTAGGTCCAAAAAAGATTTCTTTTTTTTTTTTAATGTTTTTATTTATTTCTAGGAGAGAGAGAGAGAGAGACAGCGTGAGCAAGGGAGGGTCAGAGAGAGAGGGAGTCACAGACCGAAACAGGCTCCAGGCTCTGAGCTGGCAGTCAGCACAGAGCCCGACGCGGGGCTCGAACCCACGAACTGCAAGATCATGACCTAAGTGAAAGTCGGACGCTTAACCGACTAAGCCACCCAGGCGCCCTAGTCCAAAAAAGATTTAACAAAAATCTAACAACAAGTCATGATTAAAAAAAAATTCTCAGTAAACTAGGAATAGAGGGAAACTTTCTCNTCCAAAAAAGATTTAACAAAAATCTAACAACCAGTCATGATTAAAAAAAAATTCTCAGTAAACTAGGAATAGAGGGAAACTTTCTCAACTTGTCAAAGAATATCTAAAACATTTATTACTAATATAATACTTAATGGTGAGAAATATAAAGCTTTTTATTAAAAAAATTTTTTTTACATTTATTTATTATTGAGAGACAGAGAGAGACAGAGCATGAATGGAGGAGGGTTAGAGAGAGAAGAAGGTACAGAATGAAGCAGGCTCTAGGCTCTGCGCAAGCTGTCAGCACAGAGACTGATGGGGGGCCTGAACCCATGTACCAGGAGATCATGATCTGAGCTCAAGTCAGATACTCAACTGAAGGCCACCCAGGCGCCCCTAAAGCTTTTTATTTTCAGATTAAATTTTTATTAGGCTTGTAAGAAATTCAGAATTTCAAGTGATTGCCATTTCAATGATCTTGATGAAACTGCTTAGATATGGTTATCATTAAACTTCAGTAAGAAACTCCTTTTCAACATTTTACTGAAGGTTCTAACTAACGTGATAAGTCAGGAAAAGGAAATATAGATTGGGAAGGAAGAAAAAAACTGTCTTTGTTTGTAGATGGCATGACTGTCTCTATAGCAAATGTGAAAGAATCCACAAAAAATCAACCAACCAACCAACCAAACACACACACATCACTCCTGGAACTAATAAGCAAATTATATCAAGGTTGCAGAATATAAGGGTAATATACAAAAGTCAATCACTTCCTATATACCAGCAATGAAAAAGTAAAATTTGAAATTTAAAAGATAATACCATTTACATGAGCACCCCCAAAAGTGAAATAATTAGGCATAAATCTAATAAAACATGTACAAGATCTATATGAGGAAATCTACAAAATTGATTTGATGAACAAAATCAAAGAACTAAATAAGTGGAGAAATATTCCATGTTCATGAATAGGAAGACTTGATAGTAACAAGATGTCAGTCCCTCCCAAACTGGTCTATAGATTCAAAGCAATCCTATTTAAAAAAAAAATCTCAGTAAGTTATTTTGGGGATATTGACAAACCTATTCTAAAGTTTGTATGGACAGGCAAAAGACTCAGAATAGCCAACATAATATTGAACAAAATACAGCCAAGTTCAACACAGTTAGAGGACTGATACTACTCAACTTCAGGACTTACTATACATCTCCAGTAATCAAAACAGTGTGGTATTGATGAAAAAACAGACAAATAGAGCAATGGAACAGAATAGACAGGTCAGAAATAGACCCTTATAGATATAGTTAACTGATGTTTAACAAAGGAGCAGAGGCATTAAAATGAAGCAAAAACAGTCTTTTCAATAAATGGTGCTGGAATATTTGGACATTCACATGCAAAATAAATAAATAAATAAATAGACATGGAGCCTACAGTCTTCACAAAAATTAGCTAAAACTAGATAACAGACCTAAATGTAACACACAGAACTATAAAACTCTTGGGGCACCTAGGTGGCTCAGTTGGTTAAGTAGCTGCCTTCAGCTCAGGTCATGATCTTGTGGGTCTGTGAGTTTGCGCCCCGTGTCAGGCTCCGTTATGACAGCTCAGAGCCTAGAACCTGCTTGGGATTCTGTGTCTCCCACTCTCTCTACCCCTTTAACACTTAGACTCTGTCTCTCTCAAAAATAAATAAACATTAAGAAAAAAATTTTTTTAAAAAGAAGCTGTGGTCAGGCAAAGCTAAGCTAAGTGAGTCATCAGCTTGTGGTCACCATAATGCAATAGCGGCAAGATTAAATTGAGGATCTCCATCTCATGAGTGCACTGCCTACATACACAGACAATAGGCTATGTTCAGTCTTCAACCTATGTTTATTATATCTAATAAAAATAACCAGTTAAAAATTGTGAGCATTATTGATTGGTACTTGCTCCAAATTATTAAAAGAGCTTTACATGGAGTAAATATTAATGCATTTAATCTTCATAAGAACATGATGTGATACGTACATTCAGATGGGAAAACTGAAGCCAAGAAAATTGCACTAACCTGCCTGAAGACTTGCCCTTAATAAGTGGCGAGTCCTTTGCTTCTCTCCCAAATTTATCCTGTGTTACCGTTCCTCAAATGCCTGCAGCATTCTGCTGTCATTGCTTTCCCATCTCCGTGCTTCCACTGATGGTATCACCAACAGCAAAGCAGGCAACTATCTTTTTAAAAACAAATCATGTTAAGACACTGACTTACCTGAAATTTTCTAAAGGACTGTCAAGCATCTAGTCTTGTTCAGAGGCCTCTGAGGCCTTGCATGAGCTGATATCTGCCCACTCCTCAACTCTCATGACCAAGGTCCTTTTGTCTTCTTTCTGGACACAATGGCTGCCTTCTCTGGACCTCACCAGGCTTGCTGCTGGCTTGGTGCTTCACATTCATTATTCCCTCTACCCAGAAAGTTCTACTTCAGATCATTAGAGAGCTGACTCTTTCTGAAATGGCACCTCTGTAAAGGTATGTCCCACCCCCTACCTGCTTCATCAGTCACTCTGTTCCCTTTATTGCCTTTGTAGCACTTCCCATGGTTTGTAAATACCGTGTGTGTGTGTGTGTGTAATTTCAGCCTCTTCCACTAGAATGAAAGTTTCAATTAGGGGAAACCTTTGTATATTTTCTCCCCTACTCTATCCCTACAACAGTGCCTGGTTCATAATAGTCACTCGCCAATAAGTTGAATGAAAGGCAAGGTAAAAGAAAAATGGAAAGAAAGGAATCAAAGTAGGCAAACAGCTAGTCCCTGAAAAACAGAGTAAATCCGGGATTTTATTACAAGAATAACTCTAGTCCTGTTTTGGCACAGAACTTTTGGAGAGGCGTTCCCAAACCAACTTTATAGCATTTATAGCCTCATACAGAGTGTGTTAAATTTAACAGGATAATATATCCTGAAAGATAACATCTCTACCTCGGGGTAGGACTCACTGGCACAATGACCTCCATTAATACTGATATATAGAATATGTAGCAGAGTCCCCCCTTCATGGGCCAAATTTTCTGATAACTGTCCACGAATGTAGCTGGGGTAAAAATCTCTATTTGTAAATCTTGGGAATAATCTCCATTTTGAATTATTCTTTAGCTGGATTAAATAAATCTAGGAGGGAGAATTAATAGGTAGCTGAGAGATGGCAAGTGCTTTAGAACCCTTCAAGAAGTCAGCAAAATTTGTAGGCCATCCATTCAGCCAAGGGCCCATAATATGGAACACAATCAATTGTTCATTAATAACAAGGTATTGACCTACACACAGTTCCATGACCTAACATGAAAAGCAGAGTACACAATTCTTTATTAATTATCAGACACTTATTCAAGAAAAGGAACTGGTGAGGGCAATTCTTTAAAAATAGTCCATGTGACAGTAGTCATATATATTAAATAAAGATGAAAAAGAAGCCACTAAAGGATTGACTATTGAGGACCCAGGAGAGAGAGCATAATTTTTTTTTTTTTCTCCATGGAAGTCAACAGACTAGCAGGGGTTGAACTTAAGGGGCTCTTCACTGTCAAGGCTGGTAGCAGATGTTGTAGATATTCCACCCAATTCCTTAATACCCCTTAGTTGGTGCTAGGGTCTCGCCCTTAGCTTCTAACTGTGCTCTACTCCTAAGAGTTTACCCTTGCGACCTTCTTCAGAGGACCAAGGAGCCTGGAGTCACGGTGTCCCAAATCTCAGACAGCTTAAGTGCCCTCTGGTGTGGCAAGTAGCCAATGTCTGCAGGAGTATGAAAGCCAGCTTTCTTGCCTCCAGGTGGGACAAATTCTACAGTGGAACGAGTGTTCTGGAGTCCCAGTGAGTTGAGGCTGCGGCTGGGACCTCACCTGAAATCTCACTCTTGTCTGCTGTTTACTCCTTCACTGCTTTACTTCCCATTTCCCCACTGGGTCTTTCAGTGGATGGCAGGGCTCTTGTGGATTGTTAGGTGGCTGGGGTGGTTAAGCCTCTGCCTGTGGAGATAAAGTCTTCAGCACCACGAGTCTCACACTCACCCCATACCACTGTCTTCTGGGGGGTGGGGTGTGCAAATCCAACTCCATGTCTTGTACGTGCGTATGTCTCATTTTCAATAATTTTATGTTTCTGGAGTCCTTCTTGTTTGTGTCATAAAACATGTAGTCAGCTCATCAAACCAGCTGTCTAACAGATGAAAACAGAAAGAGGGGCACCTCGGTGGCTCAGTCATTTGAGTGTCTGACTTTTGATTTCAGCTCAGGTCATGATCTTTACAGTATGTGGGATCGAGCACTGCGTAGGGCTCTATGCTGGCAGCTTGGAGCCTACTTGGGAATCTCTCTTACTCTCTCTGCCCCTCCCTGACACTCTTCCCCTCTCTTTCTCTCTATCTCAAAATAAATAAGTAAACTTAAAAAAAAGAAAATAGGAAGGAAATTAAATAGTTACTTAAAAAGTGTACCATGGGAAAAGAAAATGTTTGAGAATGTCATCAGATAATGCCACTAATTACTCATATGTACAGATTTATGTGTGTAATCTAGACATTTTGTGATTTAAATTCAGCAACTGGCTCAGATCCGAAATAAGCAACTAATGTTCAGTGTGATCTAAAAGAAAATATTCTTCCATTTCAGATATGAAGGTTTTCATTTACCAAGTACTTTTCAATCACCAAGTAATTCATAAAATACAGAACCATTAAATCAATATGGATTTATTCTGGCATTCTGGATTATTCAGAAATATAGCCAGCCCATCAAACTACCCTCATAAGAATATACAAAAACATACATAAACACACACACACACACACACACATCTTTTGAGAAGCGGGAAATTGTGGGAATCAATCTGGTAAAATCAAGATGTGTCAATAGGATTTAGGCAAATCTAAAGAAACACTAAGCCATCTAATCCCTGATTCCTTACTCCTTGATTCCTTTCTTCCCATTCTTCCTCTTTCCCTCTCTCCTTCAAGTCACTCATCAGTTCAACAAATACTTATAAATAATAGTGCCCACTCTGAGGATCACTGGGTGCTGAATATCATGTTGGAAACAAGAGGGATACAGTCCCTGCTATCAAGGAGCTATTGCCTAGTCAAGTACTAAACAGTCATTATGTAATTATATAATGATAATTGTGATATGTGCTTTGAAGAAAAGAAATTCAGGATGCTAAGACAGCAAATCACAAGGGATCTTAATAGAGTGTGGTCAGTGTAGGAGAATCTTAAGTTAGAAGTGAAATTTATGCTGAGACCTGGAAGAAGAGCAGAAGCAAGCCAAGCAGAAATGCGGGAGGCCAGGGAAGAGTGTACTTGCACTAGGGGCTGGGAAATGGAGAAACATAGGCAGATTTAGGTCTTGGTAAAAGTACAGCTTAAGAAGAAATGAATGCCATCTTGGGTATAAACAAGAGATGGGGATGGGTTATGACCACCTCCAGAGTTTGAGAGTTCGAAGCCTAAAAACTTCTTCTCCAGAAATTTCATCTGTACTGGTAGGTGGAATTGTATGGTATTCAACATTAACCAGTAAATCTTGAGCACCTATTATATGTGTTGCGATGTTATACAAGCTGGAGACCCAGCAGTGAACAAGACAGATAGGGTCTTCGGTCTAATAAAGTTTGTTCTGGTAAGACCAATGCTCAAGGATCGCTCATATCACTTGCATTATTTTGAAGCCATCCCTTGTATATACTACACGTATGTTTTGAAGAAGTTCAATTGGATGAAATCAACCAGATATAAGAGGGAATTTTTTCATGAAACATAAATATAAATACAAAACATCTAGAGTTCGTGAGAGTTCTGTGATTTTCCAATCTTGCACAGCAGACACACTGTACCTTGAACTTCTCCAAAGGAAAAGGAAAAGTAGATTATTTTTCTCTTTGAGCAAGATTACATTGTTTAAACCCACATGCTCAATAATAAGAACTTAGCACCATGTTTTATAATAATAAGAGGAAAAAGTCTTTTTGAGGACATTAGGCTATCAGGGACATTATATGTGAAACAACATAGTAGTCCATGAGTAGTAACAGGACTAAATGAAATCAGGAAATTCAGGACCATTCTTCTGTGGCCTCTCTCTTCCCCTGTCATGGCAATAAATGCATGTTATTATAATGCGAACAAAAAGCATTTTACTAGAGGGCAAGTTTTGTCTGTGATCCTTTCAGGAAATTAGAGAAGCAAATCTGTTTAAACTCTCCCTTTTGCTCTCTGTAATGCTCCATCAAACAGGACTCTAAGCTTGGTTGGCAAATTGCTGCTTTCAACAATGGGGAATACTCTTCTTGACAGATAAAATAGAGGTTAATGGGACAGAAAGCAGCAAACCACAGCCACCTGCCAACTCAATGGAAAAAGACGCTGTGGCGGCATTCCAGGGCAGACTGGAAGAGGAGACGGGGTGGGAGAGGTGTGGCTGATTTTGTGGGGAGGCTCAAGTCAGTTTTTGGTGCAGCTCTTGTTAGCAATAGAGACAGAAGAAAAAGTACAAAGAATCCAGCCTTACTACAAGCAACCACGGAATTCCAGAGATCTTTTCATCTTTTGAGGAAATTGTAGTTTAACCTCGGCTTTTTTCATAATCGGTCCCATTAACATTTCAGAGCCTACTACGTCTCACTGTGTCTTCCTGCTCTACTTTGGTATTTTGGTGCTCAGTAAAATGCCTGGACCACAGCAGACGATTGATCTGTGTTCGTGGCATGAATGAGTATCAGACAATGCACTTGGGTGGAGAACAGAAATCCAAAATCAATCATTATATTAACAGCTGTTATGTAGATAGACTGTGAGCCAGGCACTGAACAGTTTACAAGTGGCAACTTGCTTAATCATTTTTGCCTCCCATGTTTCCCAGAAGTTAGAGAAGCAAATCTGTTTATATTTTCCCCACATGATTCCCTTTGTGAAGATGAAGAAATTGAGTTACATGCAAGGAAAGTAACTTGCCTAGTATCTCAAATAGATGGTAAAGCTTCAACATGAACTTGGGTCAAACTGACTCCAGAAATTTCTCCAGTGCTCAGAGAATGTATTAGGATGAGCTATGTCAAGTGTACTTTTCCCATTTGTTAGACAGTACTTTGTTAGAATTTCCATGCCAGGGAGAAATAAAAGATATTTTAGTCTGCTGAATTTATGGGTCTTCTTAGAAGACTCCACATCATTGCGTCCACCTTGCAGGGTGGTTCTAGTTATTAAAGGCCTGCCTCTGGCTGATTTGGCATCCAATTCCTGAGGTGATGGAACCAAACCAGCATCTTGGGGCAACACCATCCCTTCTAGAGAATGTGGGGAGCTGGAGCCCAATGAGCTTGCTTGATGAATTCAGACAACTGATTCTTCCTCAGTGTGAACCTGGCTATGCACAAGCCCCCAAACTAGGTGTTTTGACCCTTCCCTGACTCTGTCCAAGCCCTGGGCACACTCCAGATCCCTTCGTGAGCTACTGTCTGCTTGTAAACCCTCAGCGGTTGGTCAGGAGCCATCACGTCATCCTCAGTCCTACCCAGAGATTCAGCCACAGTGCCGCGCACCGTCCGGTGTCGCTCCAGCACCACAAAGCGCAGTAGCTCAGCAGCCCCGCCCTCTCACCGACGCCGCCTGATACAACACTCCAGGAGCGCTGGGCCTTCCCGTGCTCTGCGTTTGAAGCTGAGCCCCACCAGTTCCTAGCATACTTCTTTCTTCACTAGGTCGCTGCTAAGTTCCCCAGCCTTGTGGCCATGAGTGCCAGGGTCCAAGTATAATAAGAGAACTGACTTCATTTATCAAGGCGGACTATCTTTCCTCTGTGATATTTTAAAATTTTCACCACATTAGTGGGTAAGTTGGTTAAGCGGCCAACTTTGGCTCAGGTCATGATCTCACGGTTCGAGTCAGAGCCCTGAGTGGGGCTCTGCGCTGACCGCTCAGAGCCTGGAGCCTGCTTCGGATTCCTCTCTCTGACCCTCCCCTGCTCACGCTCCCTCTCTGTCTCTCAAAAACTCAATAAACATTAAAACATTAAAAAAAATTTTTTTTTCACCTTGGTAAGGTATAAATACAAAGAAGGCTGTGAAGCAAAGAAGTAGATATTTTTGACTTCACCTTTTTTGCTTTATAAATAATGAGGGAGGGAAGAATCAGTGGAGAGACAAAAGCTTTTGTCCTCTTAAATATCACGGACACAAGTTTGATCGGGCTTTCTCTTCTTGAATAAATTCCTTCATGTCTCTTCACATTCAGACCATCTTGTCTGCATATGCATTAAAAAAAAAACAAGAACAAAAAGAATCCATTTGTTCTTTTGTGAAGTTACTGAACAAGGCACCACTAGTAAAAAAGAAACAAGTTTTAAACCTTTGGCCTAAAAGATACAAAAGCTTTAATTGAAATGTTTAATGGAACAAGTGGTTAAAATGATACTTGTCCTGTGTCTGAAAAGAGAAGAGAACAACCAAACTCCGGTTGCTGGCTTAGAAATGTAGAGCTGGGAGTGCCTGGGTGGCTCAGTCAGTTAAGTGTCCGACTTCAGCTCTGGTCATGATCTCACGGTTCGTGAGTTCGAGCCCAGAGCCAGGCTTGCTGCTGTCAGCACAGAGCTTGGAGCCTGCTTCGGAGTCTGTCTCCCTCTCTCTGCCCTTCCCCTGCTCTCTCTCTCTCTCTCTCAACAATAAATAAACATTAAAAAAATAAAAAAAAAAACAATAAAAAAGGAGGTAAAAAGACTGAAGGAAGAAAGTACATAAGGTGTGGCTCTTTCTTAAGCTCCCATGCGTGTCTCCATCTGTTTATTACTGGAAGTATAAACTCACACTGCTTCTCAGGGCAGTTCTATACACAGCTCCAGGGCGCCATTTATATTGTACTCTGTGTGGTCCCTGGGGACCGGTGCAATCGGATATCTGGAATGTCCCCCATTAGCACTTCCCCAAAGAATAGATAGTGTGGGGACAGGGGTGGGGGCGTCTGGGTGGCTCAGTTGGTTGAGTGTCTGACTACGGCTCAGGTCATGATCTCACGGCTCATGAGCTCAAGCCCTGCGTCAGGCTCTGTGCTGACAGCTCAGAGCCTGGAGCCTGCTTCAGATTCTGTGACTTCCTCTCTCTGTGCCCCTCCCCTGCTCATGCTTTCTCTCTCTCTCTCTCTGTCTCTCAAAAAGAAACATTAAAAATTTTAAAACAGAACAAGAATAGATAGTGGGGAGTTTGTGTACTGGTAGAAAACGTCAAATCCTAAGCAGTGAATGTCCCATAGTGTGCTAGCAAGGGATGGCCATGTTCATGGGCCCTAAATTTCCAGGGCAGCATCTCAATGGACAAGCCCAGGGTTTCTCCTCAAGGACTGTAGCTCTTGTCTCAAACATAGTAAGCTGACTATATCTTTCTACCTGTTCTGCCCTCAGGATACTGAACAGTAGGATTTGAGCTCTCTGGAGGTTGAATGAGACCTTTTCCACACCCCACACAGAGTATGCCTCAATGAATGATCATCTAGCTCTGAGCACTGGACCCACTTCAACAAAAAAAAGGGGGACAAGAAATGTCTTAAAAGATCCCCCAACTTCTCTGTTTGCCCTACTTTCCCCACAGTGTTAACCAGGATGCTACTCAGAATATAAAATGCAAGCAAACAAACAAGTTGGATCAGAACCTAAACCCCTCCCCTCCCCCACACACATAAAAGACTATAAAATGCAGCCATGCCCATTGGTAAGGACCGACACACTCAAGCTATGGCATCAGTGACTTTTTTTTTTTTTTTTAAATTTATGTTTTATTTATTTCTAGGAGAGAGAGAGACAGCGTGAGCAGGGGAGGGTCAGAGAGAGAGGGAGTCACAGACCGAAAGAGGCTCCAGGCTCTGAGCTGGCAGTCAGCACAGAGCCCGACGCGGGGCTCGAACTCACGAACCACGAGTACATGACCTAAGCGAAAGTCGGACGCTTAACTGACTAAGCCACCCAGGCGCCCCAATCAGTGACTATTTTCATAACCACGTGTGTCAAGGGGAGCAGCTATTTACTCTCTGGAAAAGATAAGACATGCAGCTAGAACGAGCCCATAACAGCACCATGTCTGAAGAGGTATGTTACGGAAAGTTCTGATAGGGAAGGTATATGCCAGTCTTGTGAACCTTATCCAGTTCAGCTTCATCCATTCTGCAGCCAGAGCAGAAAGCGCGAGGAGAGGGCTCCCCAGAGGACTTGTGATGCGCACGTGCTACAGGGGGTCCAGACTGTAGGGGAAGAGACCTTTCTGAAATGCAAATTAGTTCTATTCCATGGTATAAATTGCTCTTCTGGAATCTCCCCAAAATGTTTATAAAAAGTCATACTTTTAACTTGCTCGGTTGTATCTCTGTTGTCCCCATGGAAATGTTTTAGCTAGACCGTTAGGGTGAGGAGTTGAAGAAAAGAGGAGAGTTTTGCCTAAGTACTATGTGCTGTCCTCCAAGGAAATGGTGCCAGCCCTCACCCTTTTAGAGACTTAGCCAAAAATATGTATCCGGACTCTCACGCCCATACAGCTGCTCACTTGCAAAAGGGCCAGATGCTGAGAACGGTAGCCAGACTTGACCTAGAGTTCAGTAGCTGAGCCCAAATCATACATCAGGGACAAAAGACATGGCTAGTTACTGTTATTACTATTACTAGTAACACCTTCTTTCCTAAAATCTCAATATGTTTCACTATTACACTGTCGGTTTGGACAACAAGCATATTTTTTTTTTGAGCATCTGGAGAGTTTAAATACTTGTTTGTGTTTGCTGTTTTCTGCAAACAGAAAACCACAAGGCAGAAATAAAATCCAGAACAAGCAATACCCATTATGAGAAAAGCAAATGAATTCCATTTCTCATATGCATAATTCTACATCTAAAATATAGACAGAAATGTCTAGGGTCGGAGGATCATCATATCAGAGAGAGAGAAGAGAGAAGGAGGCTGGGAGAGACTGAGAAAGCTAACATAAAACTTAATATTAAAGGAAATCAGAGAAGAGTATATGAGAATTCTTTGCTCTATTTTTGTGACTTTTCTATAAATCTGAGCTCCTTTCAAAGTCAAAATTAAACAAATATAGAAATTTATGTCTATATACATGTATGTATACATACACCCACATATATAAAAATATAAATAAATATACACATACACGTACATACATCTATAAAATGACTAGGAGACTTTTATGCTTGTAAATATAAAGGGCAGGAACTCAATAAGTATGTTGGTCATACAGCATACAAAATGAGAACTGACGGCAATTTTTATTGTGTCATTTGCCTCATGTAAATATGCATTCACCCTCTTCCACTCCATTTGCACACATTGCTCTGCTGAGCACAGCACTCAGTGGAGTATCTGGGGGGGTCCCTGCCCTCAAGTTGCATCCCGTGTAACGCAAAGCCTCCTGCCATCCCGGCCACCACCGCTGAGCACAGCGGACCACAGCCAGCAAAGCAAACAGCCTGCTAACTCCGCCTAAATAAAAACGACATTCTGGCATTCATCTTAAAGCAGCGTGAACCAGTCAGTGAGGGACGTATGTGTGCGGCACGCAGGTGCAGATGTACCGTTTGCTGCACAGGATCCTTCTCCAGTGTCCCTTTCCTCTAAAATCGGTGATGCTGTGAGGTGCTAGGTGGGAGGAGGAGGAGTGAAGGAAGGGTAAAGTCACAAGGACACAGAAACGGAGGTGTGACGCACTGGTCCTTGACAAGGCTTGACGTGTGAAAAAGCCTGTGTCCTGTGCAGGCTGAGTTCCTGACCGTTGTCCTGACCGTGCATCCCCCTGACCTGCTGACCTGCTGCACACACTCCCAGCTGGCGCTGCCAGCGACGACGCTGCTGGCACAGAGAACGCCTGTAGGTTTCTCTCATCGAGCATCTGCTTGGCTTGGGTCAAATCTAGGTATCAGCTGGAAAAGCCCCTTTCCTTCCGTGGCAAGTGGTGCTTCCCACGGGGACTATCTATAAGCCCGGGCCTGGAGGCGCTCTGTGGAGGAGAAGCGATCTGTGCCTCCTTGCTGCTGGGTCTTCTGCCTGGCGCTTCCTAGAAGAGATGGAGTCAACGCTCCTTGTCTTCCTCACCGGGACACGTGTGTTCCGCACACATACGCCCCTCACTTACCGGTTCACACTATTTCATCATTAATGCTAGCATGTCCTCTTCACGCAGGTGGAGTTAGCAGGCTGTTTGCTTTGCTGGCTGCGGTCCGCTGCGCTCAGCTGTGGTGGGGAGGGATGGCAGGAGGCTTTGTGTTACCTGGGAGGCAATTTGACAACCGGGACTTTGTTTCTGTGTCCTTGTGACTTTACCCTTCCTTCACTCCTCCTCCTCCCACCTAGCACCTCACAGCATCACAGATTTTAGAGAAAAAGGACACTAGAGAAGGATCATATACAGCAAGGCTTGGCAATCTTTTTCTGAAAAGAGCCAGATCGTAAATATTTTGGGTCAAAAGCAGCCATTGAGAGGAGCCTGGGTGGCTCAATTGGTTAAGTGTCTGACTCTTGATTTTGGCTCAGGCCATGATCAGGTTTATGAGTTCAAGTCCCGCACTGGGCTCTGTGCTGACAGCTCGGAGCCTGCTTGGGATTCTCTGTCTCTCTTCCCCTCTTCTTCACACTCTCTCTCTCTAAATAAATAAAGTTTTAGAAAAAGCAGCCATAGACACTAAGTAAATGCATGAGCATGGCTATGTTCCAATAAAACTTACTGAAAAAACAAGCAGGACATATTTGTCACATGGCATGCTTACCCTTGATATAGGTCATCTCCTATATTTTGCCAGTGACCAAAGTCACCTTCCTGGGTCTCTTGAATGTGTTTTCTTCAGTAGGGAGAGTCTTTTGTTTATAATTTTGAGTTTCTTGGTTTAAACCTAAAGCAGGGTGCTGACACTGGGTTATTCTTAACCAAAAATCTAGTCCTATTTGGATAATGAGTATGTACATCACATCATTACCTACCTGTACTTAGAAAGTTAACTTCCCAAAGTAAAAGCAAATAATTATAAAATTGTGTGTGTGTGTGTGGGGGGTAGATAAACCAACAACCAGGGGAACAGGTGTATTTCATGTCAATATAAATAAATCACCAGTGTGAAAACAACTCTAGATAAAAAATGAGCAGGGTTAGAAGGACAGAAAAAAATGTGGTATATCCACATAATGGAATATTATTCAGCCATAAAAAGGAATGACCGTCTAGCACATGCTATACAACATGGATGAACCTAGACATTATGCTAAGTGAAAAAACCCAGACACTGGGGCATCTGGGTGGCTCGGTCAGTTAAGTATCCAACTCTTGATCTCCGCTCAGGTCATGATCTCACAGTTCGTGGGTTCGAGACCCATGTCGGGCTGTGCACTGACAGCACAGAGTCTGCTTGGGATTCTCTCTCTTTCCCTCTCTCTGCCCCTCCTCTGCTTGTGATCTCTCTCTTTCTCAAAATAAATCAATAAACCTTAAAAAATATTTAAAAAGGCCAGACACAAAAGGACAAATATTGTAGGAGTCCATGCGTATGAGGTTTGAATAGGGGAATTCATAGAGACAGGAAGTTAAATAGTGGTTAGTAGAAGACAATGGAGAGTTATTGTTTACCGGGTACAGATGGTGTTTAGGATGATGAAAAGGTTCTGGAAACAGAAAATAGATAGTGATGATGGTTGCACCACAGTGTGAATTTACTTAATGCCATTGAATCGTACACTTAGAAATGGTTAAAATGATCCATTTTATGTTACATACATTTTGTCGCAATATCACAAAACAAGAGCAGTGTTATGTGGGGGTAGAGAACAGAGCAGAGATGGGTCAATCAGAGAAACGGATCCCGAAATATCTAAGAAACAGCCCTTCCGGTATTTTGGTGGTGTGGCCGCCCACGTGTCATGCCTCACTTCCTCTCGCACCTGGGCTTTCAGGGGTGTTCCTGATCCTGCCACACCTGCTCCTTGTTCGTCCTTCCAACCAGATCCATTCAGGGGCCTTCCTCTGAAACTCTACACTGACTCCAGGTCCTGCAGCACCCCATCCTGAATTCCAGTAAGAGCCACGTAACCATGAAACAGGTGGCTAAGATGTTTTGCCTACACAGCATTCCCACAACACAAAGCAGGGCCAAAACAAAGCCACTCTGGTGCTTCGAGAAGTATAATCAAATCTCAGTTTAAGTATCAGAAAAGTAGGGTGAGGGCATCTGAATTCTTATGATCACACCAATCAAATGGGCCTCTGTTCTGTGGTCCAGTAAATAATTTCGTTAATACACACATTTGTGCAATTTACATATAAAAAATGGTTTCCCCTTTGTCCCGTCTGGCCAGCTAAGTCTCAACTGTCATGGTTGTTATTAATCCTTGCCCCTTAGCATGGAGTCCATCCTAAAAGTTTCACTTACCACTACTGTTGAGGTGATGAGGCACACACACTGGCTCTATATACACAAGGTACCCTGGTGGCCTTTGCGCTCATGCTGTGAACTGACACAGAATCCGATCTCCAGGTGGGGAAAGCTCAGATAACCAGTGGGGCTTTCTTCAGTGTATGGTGACAGGTTAGCCTTTAGCTCTGTATCATTGCTGTTTCTAAGGGCTGGAATGACCTCAGATTCTGCTCTTCTGACTCATAAATGGCCCCAAAGGGCATGTGAAGGTACCTAGACTGTCTCTAATTGCCGGTCCTCAGTGTAGCCTGCGGCTGCAGCCAATTTCCAGCAAACCTACATGAAGTGGCACTGCACTCCAGCCTGATGGCATTTTATCAGCCCTCTTCCCTTTGTCTGTCATGTTTCCATCAGCCACCACGAAGCCTCTGAATATACTCTCGGTACCTAGTTAAATGGAAATGGGCTGCAGCCGGCGCAGCTTTGATCTTGGTTAGCTGCCCTCCGTTGAAGAGGTTTCCCTGGATGATCCCTCCTTATGTGTAAGGTGGCTGCAGGGGATGAGCCTAATCCAATTTGGTCAAGCACAACCTTGAGACTCTCCCGGTAAATTATAGTCACTGCTGAAAAAGTGTGGGGGATGGTGCCCGGGAGCCACTCTCCTACAAACTCATGTCCAAGTTATAATGAAAGCAAGCCTCAGACCAAATCCTGCCACACATACAGACACTTCTTAAACAAAGAGCTATCAAAAGCAGGCACAAACCAGGTCGTCCATCAGCCTGCTCTGGGAGCTGGTTAAATCTTAGCTCTGTATCCTCTGAGTGTTTGGAAATAACCCGTCTGCGTGAAGGAACCACTGGCACAATGTTCCAGGGAAGGACTCTATTCCCTGTGGCAACACATAACCAAAAGTCCTCCAAACAAAGACTGGAAATGGAGCTTTTCAGGGATGTTCGGCCTTGGTTGCCATTCCTCGGGGCATTATACGCAGAGCTGGAATGCTTTAGTGAACTGGCCCCAGTTGTCAAAAATAATAAATATGTGCCTCTCTGTACTGGTGGGTAAACAGCCACTTCTCCAAGTTCCCAAGTGTCCCACTGTCCCTTCCCTGGCTGACAACCCTACACAATCCTAGCCTCGGGTCCCAGAAACCAACGAGCTAGTGCTGGGCAGAGCAGGACCCCTGGGGAGCCCGCTCCAGCGCTGTGACCAAGCTTCCAGTGTGGACTGGTCCGGGCCTAGGAAAAACTGGTTGTTTGCGAGTTTGAATATCACGGAGACTTAGAATAATGGCTAAAGGCAGGGTGGATGGTT
Source organism: Crocuta crocuta (assembly GCF_008692635.1). Taxonomy (NCBI): domain Eukaryota; kingdom Metazoa; phylum Chordata; class Mammalia; order Carnivora; family Hyaenidae; genus Crocuta; species Crocuta crocuta. Next base: position 7,076,572 of record NW_027527955.1, read on the forward strand.
ATATCCCTTCCTGTAAGTATAGGGAGTGTCTTTAACTCTTTGAGTTAATCCACAGTCTCGCTGATAAGAATCCATGTTTAACTTTCATCATGCTAGTTAATAAGATACTAATTCCACCAATAAAAATCCATTTCTGACATGGCTATAAAGCTTCTGGTGTCGGTTGGGATATAGATAACAGAACACTTGTATGAGCTGCCTTTGAGTATCTGTTCTGGAGGATGTACCTGAGTTGTAACTACCCCTAACTGATTCACACAGCTCTGTTTATCCTGAAGTATTTTTGTATGAATTACAGGCATTATACCAGTGCTGTCGAGAACCTGAGGAATCTGAGACTTTACTGTGCTTGCGAGCTAGCTCATTAAACTGCCACCATTTCACAGATGCCGGAGAAGACAAGAGACTCCCACATTAGAGATGTAGAGATGTATTATTAACAGCACAGCAACCAGCTTGAGCTTCACATTTGCATCCATCCCCTTGCCTCCCACATCTCACAGGGGCTGATGTGGCAAACTCAGTGAATTTGGGTCACAGTTGAGGAATCCCATGCTTAGAGGACCCCAATTTTTTATAATGGGCTGTAAACAAATCTGCCCAAACTTTGCCCCAGAGGGAGACATTATCTTTATTATACTAAACAATAAACAAACCTGTCCTCTGCTCTGGCAGGATTCAATATCTTTCAAGGTTATTCACCATACAAACATCTATGACAAGACAGTTCAGAACCAAGAGCTCTGGAGACGTGCTAAACGATTGTCTTCTACTAGTGGCACCAGTGGAACTGGCTAGCAGTCTGAGTGGAAACATCTTCAATTCACCAGGATGGTTGAACATTCATTTTCACAGATAGTATTTCAAAACAGAATAAGCAGAAGTATGAGGGAATCCTTTGGGGGTGATGGAAATGTTCGATATTATTATTTTGGAGGTGGTTACATGATTTCATAAGTTTGTCAAAATCCTTTGAATTTTACTCTTAAAATTGGTAAATTTTGCTGTGTGGAAATTCTATCTCAATAAAGCGGACTTCTTAAAAAGCAAAAAACAAACAAAACACACACACACACACACACAAACAAAACCCAAAATAAAACCAAAAAACCAACCAAACAATAAAACCCAATGTAGAATTGGAATATGGGAGTATCTATTTGCAATAATGCTTAGTGTAAGTATGATGTTTTCCCCTACAACATCCCTCTGACACTTCCATAGCTAGTGAAATCAAGTCAATAGGGTTCAGTGGCTTTCCAGCTTCTGGGCAGGGGTCTGGAGTGGGCTTTTGAGGATCGCTGGCAGGTAAAGTCTAGAGGTCAAGTTTCTCAGGTTCCTAATATCAGACTTCCAAATGTGTTTTACCAGAGGTTCTAAGTCCCCAGATGTCAGGAATCTATTTGAAGAATACTATATAAAAGCTGGAAAAACTCTCCAGCAAACAGCATGTGCACATAGGCGTACCAAATTTGCACACAGTCTCAGTGGGCTCACAAATCTCTGAGGCTTATCAATGCACTTTGAACCCTTGAATTATCTGGAGACATCAATTCCCGGAACAAGCGCTCCTGTAACACTGAACTCATTGACCACTGCCATCAAAACACCCAGTTGCCAAGCCAAAGTGGCTTATAATCCAGGGTATCACGTAGCTGACGTTCTCCGCTATCCAAAACGTGACCCCAAATCAGGAGGTAAGAAAAAAAAAACACTGTCCAGAGCATAGAAAAATCAGGACTTCAGGGACACACAGTACACAGAAACAGAGTCGAACTGTGTTCCTTTAAACCGTGATTTTAAGAGGATGCATGATTAGATTAGAAAGGACACAAATTAGAAGTGAGGGAATAAGGACAGAAAGGCGTAATTAATAACTGCAATGAATAACTGCCGACAGCGTGACATAAAACTCTTGCAAAACAACAACAAAAACCCAGAAAGAACTTAAAAAATTGTTCAGTCTTGGCTATTTAGCGAAAAGGCAAATCACTCTTAAAAATGTGCATGACTCTTTGGAACGGCTCCTTGTAAGTCATGTGAAAAAATAACTGCTAATGAGGTTTTTTCTTACAGGCCTGCTTATGTTTTTTATATGTTTCATATATTCTGGCTAAAAGGATGGATACTGGCTCTAATACATCTACAGCCTCAAACTATTTCAACACAGGATTAAAACAGGAACTGCATTGGCCTTTAAGGCAGAAAGGCGGGACTAATATTTACTGTAGGTCTTCCTTGTTCCGTGTTCAAAGCACCTTCCGCTTTCATCATACCTAATCCTTTTAACAGGCCTTGAAGTGGTGGTTGTCATTCAGTTTTAGAGGCTGAAGAACTGAAATTCTGCGAGGCCAGATAACTTGTCCAGAAGCAAGCAGCTATAAGGGAGTGAAGCTAGGATAGACACCAGCCCACGCTTTTTTCCATTAACTACTCCTTTAAGGGGAAAATTCATTTATCTGGAAAAATCCATTTCAAATGAATTTTTCTGAAAATATCTCATAAATAAGTTTTTCTCTACAAATCCTCTATATTAACTAGCTTTGTCAATATTCTACCAGATTAGAAATCAGATTAGAAGTCAGATCAGCCTTGGGACACCTGGGTGGCTCAGTCAAGCATCCAAATCTTGATTTTGGCTCAGGTCATGATGTCACAGTTCGTGAGATTGAGCCCCATATTGGGCTCTGTGCTAACAGGGTGGAGCCTGCTTGGAATTCTCTCTCTGTCCCTCATCTGCTTGTGTTCTCTCTCTCTCTCAAAATAAATAAATAAACCTAAAAAAAAGTCAGATCAGTCTTTTGATTATTTTCTTATATTCTTGGCTTTATTCTAAAACACATTTGGTATGTTATTAATGAGTAATGTTTACAAATGGCCCTTTCTTTTTTTAAAAAAAATTTTTAATGTTTTTATTTATTTCTGAGAGAGAGAGATAGCGTGAGCAGGGGAGGGTCAGAGAGAGAGGGAGACACAGAATCCGAAACAGGCTCCAGGCTCTGAGCTAGCCGCCAGCACAGAGCATGACACAGGGCTAGAACCCACGAACTGTGAGATCATGACCTGAGCTGAAGTCAGACGCTCAACTGACTGAACCATCCAGGCGCCCCCACAAATGGCCTTTTCTTAAAAAAAGACCTGCAAAGGAGGAAAAGTGGCTACTTTCTCGCTTCTGTTATGAAACAAAGGCAAAAATACAGAGTAAGGTTACAAAACATTTGAGTTCTCAACTCTGGGGCAGAAATACTCCCAAGATTAAGAATCTTATTATCAAGATCTGAAAGAACTCTTCTCTAATGTATGTGTAGACAAATCTCCCAGCAACTGGAAGGTTCACTAGAAGGTCTTTCCTCAGTGTTACTATTTAATAAAAGAATGTTCTAAGATAAATCTGTGACAGATCTCTCAACTATAATCTCCTGGAGGGCAGGGGGCAAGTAGACGGCTTCTCAAGGGGGCTGCATTAATTACAGCATCCAAAGGGGTAGCTTGGAGTGAGAGGAGGGGATCGATTCTTCTCCCTAATTAGCAGATTATTTCCCAAATCCTCAACTACCAGGAAACTTCAATAAAATCTATAGATTTATTCAAGATGATGTTCATATAGCCAATTTATCTTAACTGCCCTTTCTTTCTTAAGGACATCATTGATAGAGTTAGTTGAACAAAGTTCATTCTTGAGAGAGGATCTAAAGCATCAAAAATAGTTAAATTTAAAATTAGAGCTTTACTACCCCCCAGATTATTATTCTAGTGGAACATACTAAGAAATAGTTAAGAGCATCTAGTACAAAAGAATAATTAGAAGAGCCAGTTGAATTTCCTAAAGTTCCTTAAGTGCACTCTATCTAAAACGGCAGGCCACTGAGGTGTATCTATTTTTTTATGTTTATTTTATTTGTTTATTTTGAGGCAGGGGGCACACAAGTATGAAGGGGGAAGGAGCAGAGAAAATCCCAAGCAGGCTCCGCATTGTCATCACAGAGCCCGATGCAGGTCTCAGTCTCAGGAAGGGTGAGATCACGACCTGAGCCGAAATCAAGAGCTGGACACTTAACCGACTAAGCCACCCAGGCAGCTCATATTTTTGGTTATAATGGAGATAACAATGAAAACATTTAAGAAGAATCTTTAAAAGACAGACTAGCCTATTCTTCTCAAAAGTGCGGTGGCCATATCTTAAGAAATATTATGTCCCACAGGCTTTTAAAGAGAATTACCTTTTTGTATAATCACTGAATCCACTGCTGCAGATCACGGGAAGCCACTGAATTAGGTTTTAAGACAGGCTTCATACAAGATTGGGAATAATCCTGCTCTGAAATAACCAAACCAAAAAAGACTTTAGGAAGGGAAGAATTTAGAGCTCTTTCTTTTTCATCTCTCAGGGCATTTCATTCTTTAAACGATGACCGTTAACTTGATTTTCTTCTGGGAGATAGTTCAGCCATATTCCTTTGGAGAGTAAGGCCATAGCTCTCCCCGTGTTATCACTGGCCAGTATATATAGAAACATGATGGCAGGTTCCCTTTAGGAGATCAAAATTAGCAATAGGCTTTCTTCCTTCCTTCCCTCTCATCCGCTTTTCTTCCTTCCCATGCCTTTTTCTTCCCTCTCTTTCCCTCCACCCCCTTCCCTCTTTCTTTTCCTCCCTCCCTTTGGGTAATCATTTCATAGATGGCAGATACATGATATGCATAAGGATCATGTTTATCTTAATTCATAATTTCGTCCTAAGTTTGCCTAAGTTTGTGGCACAATTTTTGATGCCAAGAACGTGCTTAATATTTTTTTAAATGTTTTTTTTAAAATTTATTTCTGAGAGAGAGAGAGAGACAGCGTGAGCAGGGGATGGTCAGAGAGAGACACACACACAGAATGTGAAGCAGGCTCCAGGCTCTGAGCTACCTGTCAGCACAGAGCCCGATGCGGGGCTCGAACCCATGAACTGTGAGATCATGACCTGATCCAAAGTTGGACACTTAACCGAGTGAGCCACCCAGGTGCCCTAAGAACGTGCTTAATAAATATTTGTCAAATAAATAAATCTGTGCAATACTTCTCTGGGCCAAACATTGAGCTAGACACTTAAGTTGCAAAACTCCTGTCCCATAGGCTCATCTGGAACATACAAAGATGTGTTTAGGGAGGCAGACAGGATTGGATCTGTGATTATACAGAATGGGGTACTTTTTGCTAAAGCAGTACTAGAGGCACTGACTAAGGTATAACTTAAAATGGAAATGTGCATGGTCTGTTATTGTTGCCATGGTCACACTGGTATTCATGGCCCTGAACTGAATTGGTTCTTCGCCTCCCGTTTTAGAATGAATGCGGAAACCCTTCTCATGAAAAGAAGCCCCGAAGTAGGCTGAGTGAGCAGCCAAGCTGGCTGCATTCCCTCTGGAGTGGCCCAGGCACTGCCCCATCCCTTCAGCACTGGCCGTGTAGACCTTCCTCTGCCCGTGGCACATTCCCAGCACATCTAGAGTCACATTCCAGAGCGTTCCCGCGAGTACCCTGGGCCTCCCCAGTTTGGGTCTTGGTTCGGCTCACAGTGGCCGCTCGGTTTGGCCGCCACCCGCCTGTGCTAGCACGCCACGGGAGGGAACACAGGCTTCTAAAGGACTTCTAGCAACTTGGACAAATTTTCTTTTTGTTCTTATTTTTTCCCACTGACTATAACTTGCAAATTAATTTTTCTCAAGTGCAATTAGATTTGAAAGGAGAGAAAACATGAGTCAGGAGTGAAAGGGATGTGTCCAAAGAGATGAGACATGGTCATTGTTTAGATTCGATTAGAAGAGATTTCTTCACTGGACTGAAAATTTGGAAGAAACAGACTCTCATCTTTTTCAACAGAGCTGACAGGCTCTGAGTTCTCGGAGTTCATGGGACTGTTCTTGAGAATCCAAGAGCATAATTTCAAGAACAGGAAACATGATGGCTTCTTAATCAAATTAAATAGCAAAATGAAAGCAATAATTACTCAAATTTACTTGGCAAATTGGTGAGACAAATTAATTGAAACACTACTTTTGATCATAAGGATATAATTAGAAAAGTCTGGTGGATGAAAATATCTCCGAGGCATGAATTCAATCAATTGGACAACCTGATTATAAAGACCTTATGCTTAACATGTAAATCTCAACTTACTGTTATGAAATGCAAAAGAAAGAAAAAAAGACTAATCAGCAAATATTCATTAAAAATGGTCCTGTACATGGGGCGCCTGGGTGGCTTAGTCGGTTAAGCGTCCGACTTTCGCTTAGGTCATGATCTCGCGGTTCATGGGTTCGAGCCCCGCATCGGGCTCTGTGCTGACTGCCAGCTCAGAGCCTGGAGCCTGTTTCAGTCTGTGACTCCCTCTCTCTCTGACCCTCCCCTGCTCACACTGTCTCTCTCTCTCTCTCCTAGAAATAAATAAAAATATATATATAAAAAAAAAGTAAAAATGGTCCTGTACAAATAACATGAATAATGGCAGCAAACATCTACTGGATTTTTATTATGGGAAGATACTGTGTTACATTACATAGTATTCTTATCACTTGTACTGCTTTTTCCTCTTAAAAAGTAACACATAAATTCACCATTGTTAACACTTACACAGCATAAGCCGTTACTGACCCTTAATCTGCAGCCACAGGCTTCATGATGGAAGAACAGGGCACCAAGGCCAACAACAAAAAAGACAGACGGAGATGCCTTTTCTGTTCGTAGCCTCATCTTCCACTTACAAATGCCACTACTTCTCAGTAAAATCTGGTTCTATAAACCTCTGAACACATCTAAGCTCGGCCACAAGAAGCCGTTTTGTACCTGGTAACCCCTGACAGCTCTGATTCATTCAAGTTGGCCCAGTCAGACTGAGAAGAGACACTTTTATTCCGTTACTGGGACTGGGGAGACACTCTCCCTCTCTTACGTGACACGAACAAGCTGCAAGTGCCGAGTGCAATTGGGCATGAGAAGAGAACTAGCCTCAAGGTGAAGCCAAACTGAAGACAGTGGGACTAAGGGCGGAGAAGAACCCGCAAGTGGCAGAGGTCTCTGGTTCGGGAAAAACCTGGGCCCTGGACAACATCTTTGAGCGCCTGGATCAGTCAAGTCTGCCGCTCACCTTAGCTCTGGCCTTGCTATAATAAGAGATGGCAAACATCTTCTTGGTGTAAGCTGGCTAGAATCAGCTCTCTGTAACTTAAAGCTAAAGCCCCCTAATTTATATAAAACAAAATGAACATTCAACTAAATTCTAGCAAAGTACAAAAAATGAATTATCTTTCTCTACAGAGGACAAACTGAAGGTTGCCTTAGGGAAGGGGGTAGGGGGATGGGCGAAATGGGTAAAGGGGAGTGGGAGATACAGGCTTCCAGTTATGGGATGAGTAAGAGCCAGGGATGAAAGGCACAGGACAGGGATTATAGTCAATGACTAGTAGTGTCATATAGGGGCACACAGTAGCTACACTTGTGAGCACAGCATGACATACAGAGATGCTGAATCACTGTGCTGTGCATGTGGAAGGAATGTAACACTGTGTATCAACTGTGCCCAATAAAAATAAAAAAAAAAATAATTGTTTTTATAAATTGGGGTAATTTTGTTTCAAAGGATGGCAGCTGGTCCCTTGCACCTGAATCACCTGAGATAACTTGTTTAAAACACAAATGAGAGGGTCACCTGGGTGGCTCAGTCCATGGCGTGTCCAACTTCAGCTCAGGTCATGATCTCATGGTTTGCGAGTTCAAGCTCAGCATCAGGCTCTGTGCTGACAGCTCCGAGCCTGGAGCCTGCTTCGGATTCTGTGTTTCCCTGTTTCTCTGCCCTTCCCCTGGTTGCGTGTTCTCTCTCTCTCTCTTTCTCTCTCTCAAAAATAAACAAACACTTAAAACAATTTTTTTAAATAAAAAATAAATAAAACACAAATGAAAGAAACAAGTCAACCTCTGATTCTAATGCTAAAGGGTGAAAGCTACCATCAAGGCAAGCTGTACAATTTTAGCTGCATAATTCAGAAATTCATTATGCAGCCTGCATGTACTCTGGTTTCCTTGTTTTGAAAATAAGTGTATTCAAACATCCTCCTTGCTTCTTCATAAAAAAGAATGATCCAAAGGTAAACAGTAACAATCTCTGATTTGCAATAGAGGGTATTTTTATGAAACTGCTCCAAAGCTTTGCACATAATTCTTGAGAAATAATCAATAGTCTTATGAAATTGTTTTCAAGGCACACACAGAAATTGTCTCCAAATATCGTTGCTAAGGAAAAAAGACATTTTCTTTTCTTTAATGTTTATTTATTTATTTTTGAGAGAGACACACACAGAGAGAGAGAGAGAGGCAGAGAAAGAGAGAGAGAGAAATCCCAAGGAGTCTGACTTGGGGCTACGAACCCTGGTATCATGACCTGAGCTGAAATCAAGAGTTGGACACTTAACCAACAAAGCTACCCAGGCAGCCAGGCAAAAGGGATTTTTAGACTCTATTAGACTCCTACCACATTACCTTAAAATCACAAATGTGAGTCTTTATGAAATCTGCTCCTTGCTGAACTACGAATTCCATGTTTGGACTCAGTTTACACATTCTTTCCCTGCGAGGCCCTTCGTATCCCCTCCCCTGACAGCACCATTTGACCAGGATTAGGTTAGATTGCTTGCCACCAAATCCACGGCATGACACAACACGGAGAAGGTAGTATGTGCATGGTGCACGAGGCTAACTGAATGGGACCGCTCAGTGCGATCCGTGCCCCCNATGCCAGCATTTTCCTTTGCATTTATGACAATCACAAACCAATCCAGACTTTGGAAAGCCTTATTAAAGAGGAAAGAAGGGGTGGTCAGAAATTCCCTACTTTTTATCCATGCAAATTAGTAGTATTTAATGTACCAACTTTCCCAGCAAATGAACTAGTATTATTTTGAGGGAAGCGGGGTGTTTGTCATCCAATGAGCAATGAGTCAAACAAATCATGCTTTATTTTCAAATCCACAGAACCTTGATATGGTATCACATTGGTCCCTTTTCCTCAGTATCTGACAGAAATTTTTTTCACAGAAGTTCTATCATACAATTTTGTTTTTAATGTTTTATTTTTGAGAGAGAGAGAGAGAGAGAGAGAGAGACGGCATGAGCAGGGGAGGGATAGAGAGAGGGAGACACAGAATCCAAGGACAGGCTCCAGGCTCTGAGCTGTCAGCACAGAGCCCAACGCGGGGGCTGAACGCACGAACTATGAGATCATGACCTGAGCCAAAGCCAGACACTCAACCAACTGAGCCACCCAGGTGCCCCTACCATACAATTTTTAAATCACGATACGGGACATAATCATAATAGTGGCATTAGACCAACTCCCTCAAATATTTATTCTTAGAGCAGAATGTTTAATGTGAGAAGCAAATGTTTAAGTTAGTACCTCACTATGAACTCCTCATCAAAAACTGTATCTATCCTTATATTGGGGGAAAGCATATTTGCTATGATTTGGCAATAATCTTTGATGTAGGGACACTGATTCCAGAAAAACATCCTCAGAAAATAATTCAATAAAGAAAAGACTCACTTTCAGTAGGTCTTTCATTACATTACAATATGCCTTAAAATAATAGAAGCTGGAATATACGTAATGCCTAACTAGAAAGAAATAAGGAAGTGCTGGAGCAAAAGTTAGGTTTATCAACCAGGGGAAACATAATCCAATCAGTACAAGTTAAAATGATGCAAACCATACAGTACAATGCAACCTTTTTAATGGATTGCTAAGTAGAACACACTACAGCTAATACCTGTGAAAATATCTGAAATTTCCTGATTAGTACAGAGAAAACAAAGTCATGAGGTGCCCTTCAGCAGTGTGTGACTTTCCAACTACTCAGCCACATCTCTCCCTGCTTCTCCTATCTCTGAGGTCTCCTGATGGACTGTTCTCATTCCTCCCCGATGCCCTTCTTATGCTGTATTCCTGGTTTGCAACATCTTCTGTCGACTGCCAGACAACCCGCCTGCACGACTTTGTTCAAGACACAGCACTTCCACAAAGCTGTCCATTCCTCTGGAGTGCGATAACTTTGGATTTCTTAGCCCTTAGTGATTTTGTCTGCCTCCTCTTCTTAGGCAGACTGTAAATTCCACAGAGTTCTTTTTAGCACATGCAATAAGTAATTAATACATGATTCTGAGTGAACTGATCAATGCATATGAACTCTTCAGAGCAGGGGCTATTTCTTAGCTTTGTATCCACAATACTTCCCACAGTTCAGGCAAACGGTAGATTGGCAATAATTTCACTAAACAAATGGAAAAGTGCACATATGTGTATTGTTACACACGACTACTAGCTGTAGTACAGGGTATGGCTTTCTCCCTTATCTTTCCTCCAGTCTCTGCTTCTATGGAAGGTCAGATACGATTCTTTTCTAAAAGGAGCGTCATCGATGAAGGAAACTTACCCAGGTCAAACTGGCCAGAAACGTAGCCACAAGTCTGCCGGACTTCCTCACTGTCCCAGCCCAAGGGGTAGAGGGCACAGCCAGCACCGATCAACAAGCCTGAAAGAGATAGGCCAAGAGGGCTTTACTCGTACTCCTCGGCATCTCTAGCAAAAAGCAGCAGCACGGAAGGGAAAATCAGTATTAGCAACATAGCAAAAGAATATGGTGTCTGCTTTTTGGAAAGCACCAGCCACTGCTCCTTAAAGCAATCTAAGGACAGTTTGATTCCAGGTACTGGAATTGATTCAAGTCTGCTTAAAAGGGGGGGGGGGGACCCCCCAAAAACCCAAAAAATAAAACAATAACAACAAAACCCTAATAGCTCAGTTTGATTCCAACTTTGCCTTTTAAAGCATTAAAAGCCTTGCAAATCCTGTTTAAGAAATACATTTCAGAAGCTTTTTAAAATCACTCTTGTAGAAATCCCACGAATTCCACCATCCATCCATGTAAACAAGTAAGTCAAGAGCAAGCAAAAGTGCCTGATAGGTTATACTTCATCATACATTAGGGGTTTTTTTTTCTTTTTCTTTTTTTTTCCAATTTAAGAATCCAAATAGAATGTGTCAGCACCATCCAATTTTGCCTAGGGGCAGAGAGAGCATAGAGATTCTCATGAACTGCGTCGGCACGTCGATTGGACCTATTAACTGTACACTGTTAGAACTCCGTTGAAAAGTTGAGAATCAGGGACCGCTCATCTGTCTCAGAAATAATCTAGAAGACAGATATGTATATAATAATCTAAGTCCTCCTTGCAGCTAAAACCAAACGTTTTGACAATTACACTGAAGAAGGTGGCGGTTTTCTTTTAATGTAATGAAGTTACCAGGGCCGGGCACTCTGAGCTGACAGCTGTGGTTGGTGCGTCTGCAGTTTTGCCTCAAAGGCTAATACGCTTTCACCAGAAGCTGGATGGGACTTAGTCACCACTGGAATCGGAGGGCTGATCTGAAAGCACCATCCTGTCACACCAGTCAGCGAGGACTGTCATCGTCTGTGAGTCCCACAAGTGTGCTGAGCCAGGAGGACCACCACGTAGGTGGTCTGAGTGGTGAGAACACCAGCCCTGTCCCAGAGAAGGTGGGTATGAGGTGTGAGGGAGGGAGCCCCTTAGATGAGAAAATCCACTCACGTGGTAACACAGAGGTGGAATGACGGGGTCCCAAATGCCTCGCAAGAGTTTCTGTATTTGTGTCCCTTTCTGTTCCCCTTTTGCTTCTTCTGCTCCTGGTAGCTGACCCGAGCGGTTATAACCCATCCACACAGCCTGTTGACAGTCACCGAAGGAGGGGCTGCTTCCCAAGCCCTCCCCAACCTCTACGCTGAGCTGTGTGGACAGACACCCCCCATGAACTGACACAAATTTCCCACCCTGGGGCCCCTCCTCACAATCTGTCCCTCGGTCAACAGTAAAACAGCCATTTCATGCTGAGGGCCTGCGATCCGAGGGAAGGCCTACAAAGAATCATCGGAACTGCATATCACTAGTTCCGGGATGCCTTCGATGCAGTCAGATCAATATGAATTGTGTCGAGGCTGAAAACTAACTCAGAAAGCAACAGTATGAGGTTTTGCCGACGAAGCAGATGCCTGGTGACTGGTTTCCTTAAGAAAGCATTTGCGTCGCTCTGAAGGCAACTCGAGATGAGTGTTACCCACCACCAGGTGAAGAGAGAATGAATGAGGCCAAAGTTGGTGTGAAGTGGGTTCCATGAATGTTTAATAAATAACATGGTATCATTTCCATGATACTCACTTCTTAAATTAATAAGGAACACTATTTTTTGAGTACTTGGGAGCAATTTTTAAAATGATGACAAGTGCAGAAAGAGAAAATTTTCAAATGTAAAACAAATGAAAAACTTGTAACATTTAAATCATCAGTTTTCTCTGTTTCGGATAGGCAAACAAATGATAAAAAGCCTCACTGGCTAATGTCCTTTGCAGATGGCAGGGAAATGTGTCACATACCCATGAAAGTGCCTGTTTTGATTTGCATGATGCCAGGCACTTTGGGAAACTGAAGAGAGAGGATTTTATATGTGGAGCAATTTGGAGTGTGGTTTTCTAAGCGGTAGAACGCTTGGCAGACAAGGTTCTATTGAGCTGTCTTTGTGAAACACTATGAGCCATAGATTCAACCATACAAATTGAGAACAATTTCATACGTAGAAATGTATGTAATGTGCATGATTTAAAAAAATACCATGGGCATAGCTCACATTAAAATCGGTAGCCTTTGGAACACCTGGGTGGCTCAGTAGGTTAGACATCTGACTCTGATTTTGGCTCATGATCTCAGTTTGTGAGGTTCTCTCTCTCTCTGCCCCTCCCCTGCTTGCACTCACCCACTCACTCTCGCTCTCTCTCAAAATAAATAAATAAACATTAAAAAAAAGTGTTCAGGGGATGGCGACTAGCTTATCTGGGTTTTTAAATATTAATATTTATGTAATTTTTGTGTTTTGTCATCCGCTAAGGTGTGCTAACAGCAAACATACTGCAGATTATAAAGGTCTGAGAAACATTTCTGAGAGAAAAACGTATGTTGCAAACCTATCAATCTAATTGGTTCTTGCAGTTTTAGGTAAACATTGGTGCCCTCCCACTACCTTTCTGCTCGTTGCATGTTCTGGAGAAAGCAAGTCCTAGATTAAATTCAGCCAAATATACAGTGATGTTTCTTAGTCAGCTGGCACAAAAAAGCAGTCAGATGACCAATTCTGCAAGCTCAGTGAAACCCTCTTCCCCAAACCCATCACACAGTCATTCGAACAAGTACCTTCAACATACCGTAAATACAACAAATCTTCAGCCAGCAGGTTTAGGACACTTTAGATGAGGCAATATCTTTCATTTAAAGGAATGGGAGAGGGGGCCCTGGACTAAAGAGAGTTTCGAGCTGTACTGCTCAATGCAGTAGCCATGAACCACATGTCGTGAGTTTAAGTTTATTAAAATTAAACTAAAAAAAACATTTCTTCAGTTGAACTGGCCACATTTCAAGTGCCTGACAGCCACAGGGCACAGTTGGCTACCACACCGCACAGGGCAAAGGTAGACTATTTTCACAATTGCAGCAAATACTATTGAAGAAGGCTATTCTAGACCTAAAAGGCTACCTCAAAAGGACGCAGGGCTGGAGAGATCTTTATCCCCTAACCCTAATCCTGCTTGTTAATCAAAATCATCCCTGATCTTTTAGATTCTCCCTCTCTAGGTAGGGCTGGAGATCAAGAAACTACATTTCAAAACTCTTCTCCTGGCAGAAATTCTAGTTCATGTTCTCTCAAAGAGAAATGCTTGTGTGGGATTTAGAAGGTAAAAGAGAAAAATAAACCAGTTCCCCACTGGTGGCTGCAACTAGAGACCTGCCTTTTTGTAGACCATAGACATAAGATTTGGGGAGTGGCTGTCAGGCAGCCTCCTCAACATCACCCACTCAGGGCAGATCATCCATTATAGCTTCTTTCTACCCCTGTACTTCCTGATTTCCTGAATTCTTCTCTGGCCTTCACTTCCCCAAACCTAAGAGGTCTGTGAAACTTTAAATCCCTGGACTGCATTCCTTTCTACTCGAAATACCTACAGTGGTTTCTTTCATTGGTCAGACTCTGGCCGGTATATGCCCAGCTCGTGCTGGCACAGATCTTTCTATCTTACCCTATTACTTGCACAAAATTCATTTTCTCAATTAAAAATTCTCTCTAGGGGCGCCTGGGTGGCTCAGTCGGTTAAGCGTCTGACTTTGGCTCAGGTTATGATCTCACAATTTGTGGGTTCGAGTCCTGCGTCAGGCTCTGTGTCAACTAGCTCAGAGCCTGGAGCCTATTTCAGATTCTGTATCTCCCTCTCTCTTTGACCCACTCCTGTTCATGCTGTCTCTCTCTCTCTCTCTCTCAGAAATAAATAAAAAAAAAAACACATTAAAAAAATTCTCTCTAAAAACAAGTTCTCTCTATTACAGCTTATACTGATTAATAAGCCTCAGGGAGTATAGACTGATATTAGAAGGCTTCATGTTAACCCTCTGTGGTGTGGTCTCTGGTTAGGGAATTTATGCTAATTAATCTTTCCTGGAGTGTGAATTTCTGAAGTGAATACTCCAACTGTTAACCAATTACCCTTAGCATGTTGATTGGAGCCAACTAGCATTTTATTGTCCATACTGAAGTACTATATTGTGAAGCCAAGTTAGAGACAATGTAACATACAGGTAAGAACATCTTTTTCATCATCACTGAAGTATTACCCAATACAACATCCTACTAGTTTCAGGTGTACGTAACAGTGATTTGATATTTTTATACATTATGAAATGATCTTCCCGATAAGTCTAGTTACCATCTATAATCATACAGTTATTACAGTATTATTGACTATATTCTCTATGCTGTACATTGCATCCTCATGACTTATTTTATAAGTAAAAGGTTGTACCTCTTAATCTCCTCCACCTATTTTTTTTTCCCAACCCCTTTCCCTCCCTCTCTGGTAATCAACAATCTGTTCCCTAGATCTGTGAATCTGTTCTGTTTCTTTTGTTTGTTCATTTGTTTTTTTTTTTTTTAGATTCCACATGTAAGTAAAATCATATGATATTGTCTTTCCCTGACTTCACTTAGCATAATAACATTTAGGTCTGTCCATATTGTTGCAAATGGCAAGAGCTCATTCTTTTTTACGGCTGAGCAATATTCCATTATATATCTCACATCTTCTTTATCTATACATCTATTAGTGGACACTTAGGTTGTTTCTATATCTTGGCTACTATACATAGTGTTGCAGTGAACATAGGGGTACATATCTCTTTTTGAATTAGGGTTTTCATTTTCTTCAGATAAATACCCAGCAATGGAATTGCTAGATTGCATGCTAGTTCTACTTTTAATTTCTTGAGAACTTCCATACTGTTTTCCATTAATGACGGCACTGATTTTTTACTCCTACCGACAGTGCACAAGGGTTCCGTTTTCTCCACATCCTTGCCAACATTTGTTACTTTTTTGTGCTTTTGATAACCGCCAATCCAACTGGTGTGAGGTGATATATCATGTGGTTCTGGTTTGCAGTTCCCTGAAGATGAGTGAACTTGAACATCTTTTCATGTGCCTGTGAGTCATCTATATATGCTCTTTGGGAAAATGTCTATTCAAGTCCTCTGCTCATTTTTCAACTGGGTTGTTTGTTTTTGTTTTTGTTTTAAGTAGGCTCCATGCCCAACATGGGGCTCAAACTCATGATCCTGAGATCTAGAGTTGCATGCTGTACCAACTAAGGCAGCCAGAAACCTTGGTCTTTTGTTTTTATTTTTATATCAAGTTGTGTAAGTTCTTTATATAACTTTGGATTTTAACCTCTTATTGGATATATCATTTGCAAATATCTTCTCCAATGCCACAGGCTGTCTTTTCATTTTGTTGATAGTTTCCTTTGCTGTGCAGAAGCTTTTTAGTTTGATAAAATTCACATTTGTTTTATTTTTTGTTGCTTTTGCCTAAGGAGACCAGTCCAAAAAAATATTGCCAAGACCAATGTCAAGAAGCATCTATGCTTTCTTCTGCAAATTTTATGGTTTCAGGTCTTACATTCAAGTCTTCACCCTATTTTGAGTTGATTTTTATGTAAGGTGTAAGAGAGTGATACAGTTCATTCTCTTACAGTCTTCCCAGCACCACTTATGGAAGAGACTGTCCTTTCCCCATTATGTTCTTGCCACATTTGTCATAGATTAATTGACCATATATGCATGGACTGATTTTCAATACTATGTTGAATAAAAGTGAGGAGAGTGGGCATCCTTGTCTTCTTCCAGATGTTATAAGAAAACTTCCAGCCTTCCACCATTGAGTACAATGTTAGCTGTGGGTTTATCATATATATGCCCTTTATCATGTTGAGGTATGTTCCTTCTATACCCATTTTGTTGACAGATTTTGTTTTTAATCAAAAAAGAAAGTTTAATTTTGTCAGCTGCTTTTTCTGCATCTATTGAGATGATCATATGATTTTTATCCTTGGTTTTGTTAATGTGATATATCACATTAATGTGGCATACAACATTGATTGATTTGCAGATGCAAACCTGCTGTGCATTCCTAGAATAAATCACTTGATTGTGGTGTACAATCCTTTTAATGTATTGTGGAATACAGTTTGCTAATAATCTGCTGAAGCTTTCTGCATCTACGTTCATTGGGAATATTGGCTTATAATTCTCATTTTTTGTGGCATCAATGTTTGGTTTTAGTACCAGGGTAATGCTGGTCTCATAAAATGAATTTGGAAGCATTCCTTCCTCTTAAATATTTTTGGAATAATGGAGAAGGATAGGTACTAACTCTTCTTCAAATGTTTGGTAGATTTACCTGTGAAGGTATTTGATCCTGAGCTTTTGTTTTTTGTACTTTTCTTAAGTTATTAATTCGATTTTATCACTTGCAATAGGTCTATTCAGATATTCTATTTCTTCATAATTTTGGAAAATTGTGCGTGTCTAGGAATTTATCCATGTCTGGTTTAATGATGATAACTTCTTTAGTGTTTGCTTGTCTAGGAAACTACTTTACCTTTAATTCTGAATGCCTTCGTGTGGATCTCTCTGGATTCATCTTCTTTTGGACTCTCTGTGTCTCCTGGACCTGGATGTCTGTTTCCTTCCCCAGGTTACAGAAATTCTTAGCCATTATTTCTTCAAATATGTTTTCTGACCCTTTCTCCTTGTCTTTCTAGGCCCCTATAGTGTAAATGTTAGTACACTTGATTTTGCCCTAGAGGTCTCTTGAACAATCCTCATGTTTTAAAAACTATTCTTTTTTATTTTTCTCCTTCTTTCTTTCCTTTTTTTTAATGTTCTGATTGATTTCCACCATCTGTCTTCCAGATTGTGCATCCATTCATTTGTCCATGATTGTATCTAGTGTATTTGTCATTTCAGTTATTGTATTCTTCAGCTCTGACTGGTCCTTTCTTACATTTCTTAACCCTTTGTTGAAGTTCTCATTGATTTCTTCCATTATTTTCCCCTAGTTTGGTGACTGTCTTTATGACTGTTACTTTGAACTCTTCATCAGGTAAATTACTTACCTCCATTTCATGAAGGTTTGACTCTGGGGTTTTATCTTGTTCTTTTGTTGGGCACATATTCTTTTGTCTCATTTTGTTTGACTTTCTGTATTGTATTTGTTTCTATGAATCAGGCAGGACAGCCACCTCTCCAGGTCTTGAAGGAGTAGCCTTGTGTTGGAACATCCCCTGTGTAGACTGCATGTGCCTTGTGGCTTTGGCAAGCTGGTTGCAGATCAGTAGGCAAAGGCAGGTTGGGGAGGGGCCCCTGGGTGAGACAGTGGGGTCCCCGGTATAAGAGGGCTGGAGCTGGAGAGAGCACAAGGACCACCTTGATTGGATGGCTGAGGCTGGGGCAGGAATGGGACTAGGGCCTGTGGCATTTGACACCAGTGCCACCTTGGGGGAATGACTGGGGCTGATATGAGCCAGGGGCCCATTGCATGACAGACTAGCAGACCAGCCCGAGTGCCTGGACCCTGCTTCTGCCCACACTGTTAGGTGAAGGAGGGGATGTAAGAAATGATGCTCGCTGGTCCTCCAACCCCAGAGAGAGTTCTAGCAGTTCTTCACCTGTTTGGTGGAAACTATAAGGTTAGTAAATGGATCTCCTTTACTTATTGTCTGGTTGCCCTTTAAAACGCTAGTTTTTGCTGTGCCTCTAGGTGGAAAAGCGTGCTTGTGGGCCCCTCAGTGATATCTCTCCTTACTGCAGGTCAGGGAATCAGGCGTAGGGTTTCTGTCACTGCAGTGTCTCTGGCTCTCCTGCTCTTCTATATGTGGCCGAACATTTGTTGTGCAGAAGCTGCCTGATCAGCCTCCAGTTCCTTAGGGGGAACTGCTCCATATGTAGGTGTAGCTTCTGTGTCCTTGTGGGAGGAAGTGAGTTCAGGGTCTTCCTCCACTACGATCTCGGACATGCTCCTGAGAACACCTTTTTTAATGGAAGAAATCTGCCATTCTTCAGTTTTAGCCGTGTTAAACCTCAGACCATGTTGGAGAAATCAACGTTTCATGAAAGTGTAGTTCGAAAATCCCCAAATTTTAAACCTCTTAGTTGTTATTCTGTCTTCTGAAATGGGGCTCAGAGAATATTCTGGAACTTGAGGTGGTCGCCCAAAATGATATCTGAGTGACTTAATAGGTTTTAATAGCTCTAGTTGCCTAATTTACTCCTGGGGAGCAAATGGCTCAATTAGATTCTCTGGCTCACAAACTTTTATACACTTTACATGGATTTTCTTTACTGGAATGATAAATCTAGTGGTTTATAAACTTCAAGGGCTTAATTATATGCCATTTTAACCAAATTCCTTTGTCACTGCCATCAAAGAAATCATGAAAAAATAGTCACATTATCACATTTTTTGGAAATGTGTGTCTGTAGGAGTGAAAGTGAGGAAAGACACAGTGGAGCAAGGCCACAATCTGAGGAAGGTGGTTAACAGAGGTGGGGTGGCCAGAGGAGGTCTGAGATCATTTGCAGCTATAGGCTCAGTTGCAATTAAGCGGCAATTTATTTTTGCAATCCGGAAGGCTTTGTAACTTTTAAGGGGTCATGGGTAAATCACAAATTCGTGTAAATTAGCTCAATCTTTAGTTTGGACCTGGCACCTTGCTGAAATCAGCGATGGGGGGACAACAGACCATGAAGACGGTCAGTTGGTAGGAGGTCGTGGAAATTTAGAGAGATGTTGCTTCGTGAGGAGAATGAAAATAATAATTCAAGAAATGGCTCAGTAATTCTTAAAATGAAAAAAAAAAAAAAAAAGCCAGTTGAAGAATGCATTGACTATTAGGCCATGCCAACTTGAATTCCCTAGGGTTGGGGTCTCACCCGGTTCAAGACGATTAATAGTTAAAGAACCAGGTTGGTGGAATGACCTCTAAGGAGAAGCCGCTGTTCCTGGAGAAGAGACAGTACAGATAAATGCAAAGAGGCACTCAGGAGCTGGGCAGCGACGCTGTGTTTTATAAAAGAGATCTGTCTTTATCCCAAAATGGACTCTTGTACCTAACTCTTAGCTTGCATTCACTCTGCCTGCTCATAAAACACCTTTGGGAGCGTCTCCAGTGGAAACCCTATTCATTTTCACACATTGCTGGAAATGTCTGCCATGATACTAATTATTTCTTAGAATTCAAGTGTGAAGTCTGAAGTTTGTAAAGAGCTCAGTGGTCAAAGTAAGTAAGAACCAGATGCTGGGAATTTTCCCTTCTGCAAAACTCTTTCTATTCAAAGTTGGTACTTAAACACTTAGCCAGGGGAATATTAACATAACAATTCGGCTCCTGCCAAGAAGGCAAAACAAACCTCCAGTCAGCCAATGCCAATTACTCTCCACAGGTGGTAAGAATAGAGTCCTCATGTTAGACTCATAAAGGCTTATTTTTTCCAGGCGCTTCTGAAAGTTTTTATGTGATCTCACTTTTTTCCATGACTATTGCTCCATTCTTTCTCCACAGTTTATTATTTTTTTTTATACCGTGACTTTTTCCACTTATTGCCCTTTCCGTGGTCTCGCCAACGTTTCCCATCATTTCATCTTTTATGTTTTTTTGGATACTTCTATCCAGCCTCCAGTTCCTTTATCTTCCTTTCTGTGGCAAGCACAGAGGGAAATTGTTCTTTACTCTTCTCATGTAAGCTGCTAGGTCTTGTCGTCTGTTTTCTGGACTTCTCTTTGGATGACGTTGGCACATTTCCAAGTCTCCATATGCTAATTTATGTACACAATACTCGTCCATTCTCACCCGTAGATAACAGTCCCTTTACAAAATGTAACAACAAAATAACTCCACTGGTGGCGAGGAAATAAGAGCAAGGGGCAGTATTATAATTCTTCAGGCCCTGAAAGCACCGTAAGGAGGAAACACAGTTGACCCTTGCACAGTGCAGAGGTTAGGGGCACTGAACCCTTGTGTAGTCTAAACTCTGTCTATAACATTTGATTTCCCCAAAACTTAACCACTAATAGTCTACCATTGACCAGAAGCCTTACCGATAACATAAAGTTGATTAATCCAAATCTTGTATGTCATATGGATTACAAACTGTATTCTTACAGTCTAAGCTAGAGAAAAAGTATTATTAAGAAAATCAAAAGGAAGAGAAAATACATTTACAGTACTTACTATATTTACTGAAAAAAACCCGTGTATAAATGGGCCCAATCAGTTCAAACCTGCGTTATCCAAGGGTCAACTGCACTTGGATATTCTAGAAGAAGGAGGCTTGGGCAGGCTTATAAACCACACCCCCTTTCAAAGTGCTTTGTGGAAACAGGTATTGAGGATGTCAGAGGCTTGTCCAGGGCAATCCCTGGGCTCCTGGGTCCTAGTCCAGGGCTCTTTTCCACCTATCATGATCCCAGTGCTTGGACATAAGGCCACTCCAAGGTCACTCACTTGCCACCTGCTACCTGAGTTCAGCTACAGCCGTGTCGGATTTCACCAACATCATATTTTACTAGGTAAGACTTTTCACCTGCAAGTTCGTATTTCTTGTGTTTCAAATCAATGAAAGCTGTGCCAGCACTGAACTGTGCAGCTGGTACAGGGCCACGTCAAGGTGGTCTCATTAAGTAGCTCAGGTGCTCTGACCAGTCCCAAAGGGCATTTCTCACTGGGGACTCTCAGTTCTTTCAATATGTCTTGAATTATCTCTTCTGAAAGCTGAATTCCTTCTCTTTGACTGAAATACTCTCAGTCTTTATTTTATGCTCAGGCTCCGCCATGAAAACACTAGCTGTTAAGGTCTATAAGCCTCAACATGCAGCCTGCCCTGGCTGCCCCAACAGCGAGCTGCAGGCTTTACCCCCTCCTGTGAGCTCCTGCTGGGATGTACTCTGTACCATTTCTTTGGGGCTTACTACCTTGTTGTAGGTATTCATAAGTATTACATCTCCTGGAGAGCCAGAAACTTTACCAGATATTTACTTACATTTGTCTCACTGGTTCATGGTATTTGTAAAATATTAAATAGCAGTGATTTATTTATTTAGTATTTATAAAAGCCATAGCATAATTACATAATACTTATAGAATAGATAATATAAAATATATCATTGCCTTCATTTAGTAAAAGAGGAAACTGAGGCTTAGAGAAGCAGAATCATGCTCACAAAACTACTAAATGGTAGATGCAGGCAGAGACTTGCGTCCAGGCCTGTCTGAACTCTAAGCCAATATTGCTAAACTCCACCTTCGAATGTGTCCCAAATCCCCAAGTGTTCAGGGTCTCAGCTCTGGTCTCACCTTCCAATTTCCACATATGTGTGAACCCTGCATGTAAGCAGAAAAGGAAGAATGGGGCAGAAGATCAAGAGGGGTTGCAAGTCATCATTTCTCCAGGATTGACTCTCCTATTGCCTGTAACTGAAGGCAAGGGCTTTTGAGAGCGCTAAAGATTCTCCCTTCCCTGAGCGCCAGTGAGGCAGAACCTGGATGCGAGCTCAAGCACCCAAAGCACTCTGTCCACAAAGGGCCACTGAGGCATAAAGAAAAAAACTACACTCCTCACCATCAGAAGGTTAGCCAAGGAAGACTATACCCTATCTTAATGCTAAAATACAAAATAGAAATATGATCATTTCTGAACTATCAAAACTCTTTTTACAAATGACAAGAAGGCTGTTTCTTTGCTGAAAACATCCTTCAGTAGAGAACGTATTTTAGGTTTTCTTAAAATGCTTTCCAAAATGGCTCCTGGATTATTATTTCCTCTCTTCCAGTTCATGGGTCACAAGACACAAAAGGCATACATCAGAATACCTATTTTTTCATCCAGAGCAAAAACTTCACAAGCTAATTTCAGCCATGAGTGACTTGTCATCTCTGCTCTTTCTAGAGTCCCAGGCAATCATTGGTAGGAAAAAAAAAAGTCATTTCAAACAATGAAACTTCAGACATTTTGCCATGTCTATGTGACAGTTTCCTGGTAAATTACGCCAGACTAAAAGCAAACATCTTTTCAACCCTAGGAGTTAAGAAAATCCAGTTCCACTATTTCATGTCTTTAGGTCTCAGTTTTCCTTATCTGTAAACTGGGAAAATCTCTATGCTTTGGAGTTGTTGCAAAGATTAAATGAGAGAGTGGATACAAAGAGGTGGGCACGGTAGCTCATGGGAAGAGTCCAATGAATGGTCTCAGCTGTTAGGCTTTCAATTCTTGCAGCATGTGGAGGAGGCTGGGGAATTTGGTTTAAGCCAATGTGTGTTTGTACACCATCGCCTGCAATCGAGTCCTCTGTTGTCATGGAAGGTCCTCTTCTGGGATGGAGCGCAGGGAGGGTTCCAGCAAGGACACGCTGGCCTGGTGAGGAATGATCACTTGCCCCAGAAGTCCTCTCAGCCACGGAAACCTCCGCAAGAACAAATAAAACAGCCATGGCCCGATGACCCTCACCTTCAGGCAAAGAATCCATACGCCACTGCAAGGCTAATAATATTTTCATCTGTTCCATTTTGTTTCGGTTTTTGTTGCATTTGACTTTGAAAGGCACTTTTGGCCATTCTGTGAGGAAGGTAGAGCCAGAACTGGTGTCCCCACCCGGTAGATGAAGGAAAATGGAGTCACAGACAGCGGGGGAGGTCCGAGCTGCATCAAGGAGATAACCTGAGGCAGGGCCACAAACTCTGGTTGCAAACTCGGGGTACCTGACTCCTGTGTCTATGCTTTGGTTCACAGTCTTCACTCTGACATTGCTAGGAAAGGAGCTAATAATGCTCAGTGCTGCAGCTACAGCTCTGAAACAAACAGACAAAAATGCGAATTTTCACTGCCTCTCGTGTTTCGCGGTGTTACAGCTTCACGAGCAGAATAAAGACACGGTCCCCCATTTCCAGAGCAGTGTGTCTCAGAACAGTGCTTCTCAGACTGACCTGCAGCCGAAACAGCTGATGGCTTGTTAAAAATGTAGATTCTGGTTCTCTAGCTCTGGGCCAGACGTCCTGTGATTCTAAGCAACTTCTGGTAAGACAGACATGGCTGTATAGGCCCACACTGTGGACACTGAGGGTCAAGAGGAAATAGCGCAGGCTTTGATGTCTATCATGTCAGGTGCAAATCCTGATACCACCTATGTGATATGTGACCTTCAGCAGTAAGCTTTTGAATTCTGAGCTCAGATTTTCATCTGGGTAACAGACCTAACGGTACCCATATCTCTGGCATTTTTTATTGGAAATAAGTGGCTTAAGGGGCTCGTGGCTGGCTCAGCTGGTAGAGCACGTGACTCTTGATCTCAGGGTTGTAAGTTCGAGCTCTGCATTGGGCATAGAGATTACTTAAGAATAAATGGCTTAATAAAAGTGGCCAGTTCAGTGTCTGGCATTAGATAAGAGCTCAGGAAATGGTAGTTATATATCAATATTAGTAATGATGTTGTACCACTGGACCTGCTGCCTGAGAATTGCAAACAGTTCATTCTATGGTAGCTTCCAATTTCAGATGCTTCCCTGGCAGCTATAGGTGCTCATCAAACAAATAAAAACACTATTTAATCTAAAGCAGAGGGTTTTTGCCTCACTGCTTGCTCATGCTGTTATAGCAAATATATTTTCTGAAACCAACTGCATCTCTCTAACTAAGAATAATTCTATTCTTTCTTTCTCCTCCAACACTATTATGGAAATGATCAGACTTAAGAGAAGTTGGAAAAATTGTTCAGTGAATACTCATACACCCACAATCCAGATTCCATGATTAAGAGGTCTTAAAGTGTGCTCTCTTACCTATCTACCCATTTTCTATCCTTCTATTGATCCATTGATCCATCTGTTTTGGGGGGTGGGGTAGGGAGGAGAGGCGTGCCACCAAAGCTTTCAAGCACTGAAACATATGGCGATCTTTCATTATTCATACTCTCGCCATTTACTTCCCTTGGCCCATGGCCTGCGCAGAGCTAGGAGGCAGACACTAAAGTTTGACTCAAAAGCCATAGCCGACAAACGCTACATCCTTATGACCTGCTGCTACTACATTAGGATCCGTCAACCTGGAATTAATTTATATACAAATCTAGAGCAATTGATACCTCTCAGCTTTTCACATTTCTCAAATAACCACCCTACGACCTAAAACAGGACTGGCTTGCTTCACCGGTTTGACCCAGAAATACCTATCAGAACTTTACAGGACATTTCACAAAGCCCAGAATGACAACAACATAAGAAGTCCGGCTCATTCCAGCCAGCCACTCAGCTCAGAGTTTTCAGCAGACATATTTTTTCCAAAGGATCACTGCTGTTTTGTACAAACTGAATCATGCCTGATTCCCTCCACCAGAGAAAAAAAGTAAGAACGTAATCCTCATATTTCAACATGAAAGTGTCTTGAGAGCAATGGACTAGACCCCAACAATATTCTGTCCACCAACCAACAACAAAGAACTCATCTGTACATAAACTTGCACTGCAATGGTAACCTATCTTGTTTCTGCTTTGAAAATGCAATGTTAATGTCAAACCAGACTCTGGTCACTTTCATGTTGGCAAACTGTGGTTACTACTGTCAGATAAATATTCAGGTGGTAAACTGTTAGGGACAAAGGCTTTGGAGTCAGACCTGTATTCGGATATTACATCTTCTACTTACTAGTCACTGGCTGAGTAAGCCTCTTAAACCTGAACCCCAAGAGTTTCATCGATAAGATGGTGCCTCTTTATAAAAGTTGCCGGAGCATGAGATAAAATGTCCCAGCACAGTGCAGGGCATTTAAAAGTAGATCCCCTCTTATGAAATAAGGCAGAAAGAGAAGGGGAAGGCAATACTCTGAGCATCTGTAACTATTTCCACAACAGTGGCTCTATGGAAACAAAGCGCACCGCCACCAGGATGCATTGTTTTGTGCGACAGGCTTGTGGGACTTCTGGGATTGTGGGGCAGATGGTGCATGTGTCCAAAGTCTCCCAGGTAACACATCACAGCATCGCATCATAAACTAGACGGCCATGCCCGTCCACCTCCGACCCTTCCCCTGACATACCTAGAGGTCTCTGCTTTGATTCCTGCTGATACACTAACTCCCCGTTCCCTCTCCCTCAGGCCTGTAAGTGATGTGCTCTGCATGTGAGAAATAGCACGGATGCCCCCATGCGCTCCCTGTGTCATCCTCCCAGGGGCCCTGGGTGAGCTGACACCGGCCTCACCGGTGACGGGCCTGAGGGCCCAGCAGCGCAGAGTTGGCCGGGGAAGAGGCTCCCACGGCACACTGTCTCCTGCAAGAACTGGAACGGACCTGCGGGTGTGTCTTATTTGAATGGAGACAGCGGTGGGATCAAGCTGCCCGAGTTCCATGCGGATCACGTGAGGAACCGCAGCGGACGTCTGGGTCTGGGGGCTGGGGACAGGGTTGCATGTCTGAGGAGCTAGTGGGATGTGAGTAACCATGTTCCCTTGAAAGGCGGGGAGGCAGGAGAAGGGCAGTAGAGAATGAGTCTTTTCATATGGCTGTAAGAAATATTAATATATTAAGGGTTTTTAAAAAAGTTTTTTTTTTTTAAATTTATTTTATTTTTGAGACAGAGAGAGACAGAGCATGAGCACAGGAGGGGCAGAGAGAGAGGGAGACACAGGATCCGAAAGAGGCTCTGAGCTGTCAGCACAGAGCTCAATGCGGGGCTCGAACCCACAAACTGTGAGATCATGACCTGAGGCAAAGTCAGACACCTAACAACTGAGCCACCCAGGCGCCCCTAAAAAATGTTTATTTGAGAGACAGAGCATGAGCAGGGGAGGGACAGAGAGAGAGGGAGAGAGAAAGAATCCCAGGCAGGCTCCACACTGTCAGCATGGAGCCCAATGTAAGGCTCGAACCCATAAACTGTGAGATCAAGACCTGAGCCCCAACCAAGAGTAAGACGCCTAACCAACTGAGCCAGCCAGGCACCCAATATTAATATATTTTTAATTATTATGAAAATCCAGAGTCTGAAGAAGGGACATGGCTAGATTTTCACTCAAATGGGGTCCTGACTTGGAAGCCTGCTGTAGAGGAATGGCTGGGAGGAGGCTGGGAGCCAGATGCCGTCGGGTGTGGACCAGACTTGGCGCTGGTTGGTGGTGGCTTCGGACAGGTTGCTGACTTTGAGCGTCAGGGTCTCCTCGTGGCCAGCGTGGATAGAGCCCCCTGTACCTGTCAGGGATGGCACGATGACCTGAGTAGAGCACGCCAGCTGCCCAGGGCACGGTAGCTGCTCCAGTAGATGGTGGTTGGGCAGTTTCACACATGACAGGGTCACTCAGCATAAGCCCACAGAGAAAGGACCATGTATGTGGAGGAAAATCTCACCCTCCCAAATGCTGACATCATAATATCATAAAATTACCCGAGACAGTGGAGAACTCAGGTAGAAGAACCTTCCAAAGGAGTGTTGAGCTCCCTGGGGCTTTTACCTCAGCTCCCCAGGAAGGGGATTTGAGGATCCTGCTTCATTCTGACATAATAGCACTGAGGAGGCAGAGTAAAACCTCTCTCCTTACTAGCGCCCTTCACCAGTACATCAAGTGCCCACAAACAGACCAATTCCATGCTTCCAAACTCTGTTCATTTCTTTCTAGTTGACTTAGGAAAAAAGTGTCAGGATAAGAAGGATTTATCTTCCTATTTATTTTTAAGGTCCTTAAGTACTTCAATTGGAGGCCCCATGACAACCCTAAAGTCGGATGCCAGGCATATTTTTAAGTCGTAGTAAAATCTACCGAGATGAAATGAGTAGTCAGTGAACGACTTTCTACAAACTGAGAGGGACAAGCCCTCCGTGCAATTTACAACCTGCCAGTGAGTCACTTGAAGGTTCGAAGCTCAAGCAAATTCAAAGGGTATTTGAAAATGTAATGGAGGGAACACGGAGTGGAAATCCTATGTCATAATGAAAACAAGGCTATAATGCAGTGAGATGGCGCTTTCTCTTTAACTTCTAGATATTCTAGTAGCAGACATGACTTGCTAGCTTCCTAACAAAAAAATGAAAGCCTGACGTTGTCGCATTTTTTGTCTTGACAAACTATCAGAGCAGAGGCGAGACTTGAATCTAGGTCTTTCCAACTGGTTTTGATGCCACAGGGAGATCCAGGCGCCACACACATTCCACAAACACTGCTGCAGGGGTGTGGGGTGATTCAGCGCACAGCCTTGGCATATGACCACTCGCCCCTCTGGCTTTGGGGTCCTGGATAACTCTCTTGCCCATCTCTTGGACATGTTTCCTCATCAGTAAAATAGGAATAAAATCCATATATAGGTTGCTGTATGGATTACTGTATCTATATATGCATATATATGCAAACATACATAAGCATATGTACACATATACACAGCCATATATAATTCCACATGTAGCCAATATTATTATTTGAGTATAATATATACACATCAATATGCACATATTTTTTTACTAGACTATAAGACATTTATAAAAGGCTTTTACTAATTTTCCTGCTTAGTATATACGTTATTTTCACTACTTATATACTTATTAAAGCACCTTGTTCACCACTAAAAAATTTAGAGAGTATGAACATACCATCAAATCTCTGATGGGTGCCATGGAGGTGGTACAGGTGGCAAACAGACTTAAGACAGACATTTCTTTACAGAGATTTTTTCCTTCTACCTTCTGGGAGATCAGAAAAGAAAAACCTCATTTATTTTCCTGAGGTCTTTTTAGAATACCATCAATTCCACCAAAAAAACAGTAAAGCCATCTGGAATAGCTGACAGACAACAATTTGGAAGCAATTTCTTTGAGACAGCTATAATGATTTTCCTTTTCTGTTTTCTTTCCCTCTGAAATGTCAAGGATAACTGAAACTTTCTACTTTTCCATCTGTGATTTACTGATCAGTTCCAAAACAAGTTTGGAAAGTATTTGAAAGTTTGTTTCCAGTCAATTCAATAGTGTTTTTTTAAACTTAATTCTATTTTTAAAGTTCTGTCTTTAAGTGTCTTTCTGCAAAATATTATGTGCAAAATGTTAAAAAATGCAAAATAATTAAAAAACACAAATTGAAACATAATTACAAAGTATTTCTCAGTGGAAAAAACACTGAATATTTAAAATATTATCTTAAGCAGTCATAATGAAATAGTTTGTATCTTTTTCAAATAGATTCTCCAAAGAGGCTTCATAAAACCAATGTAGAAACAAACCCCCAAATGGGTAAGAGCTGCATCTTTCAGAGTAGAACTTGCAGAAGACAGAATCAGGAATTCCCATTCTTAGCCTGATGATCTAGTTACCTGAGTAAGAATTCTACATAAAGAACTTGACGCCGAACATCAGGTATATATACCCAGGGACTGAAGCAAGAGATATAATAATTATTAATTTGGTAGAGAAATACCATATATATACATGCATACACATACGTGTGTATATATATGAGAGAGAGAAGAGTAAAACATTATTGATCTCCGTCCATGAATTAGGCTGGCATGAGAGGGGTTTTAAGAAGCGGAAGTGGTCATCCCAGGTGAAGCAAAGGGCGTGGAGATGGGCAAGTGCAAGTCTGAGGCGGGAACCACAGACTTGGGTGGGACTCAGGGCGAGAGCAGGGCGGTGCCCGAGCAGTGGGGACGGGCTCAGGGACGCTGCAGGTCGTCACTAATTCTGCGCCCAGGAAGCTGGCCTTTACTTAGTGGGCAAAGGGACCTTAAGGTCGTGAACTAAGCTCTCAAGTGTAAGAGACAAAAAGGACCATCAAGACGACCGAGTCTAGCGCTTCTCAAACTTTTCCATCAAAATATTTCTAAAGAAGAGAACTTCATGCCTTACGGAGTCAGGGCTCCTGCCTTAAATCGGTCCTCCTCTGAGACAGGGCTTCTTCCCTTGATAAATTATCAAGGGATTTTCCGGCCTACTCCACAGATAACTTTTACTGTTTTGTATAAAAAATGCTGTCTCCAAAATGGCGCAGGGTATCCGCGGTGCCAGGGCGCCTGGGCCCTCACGCATGCGCACCACACACCAGCCCGCCCCCTTCCGGGTCTGCGGCGCTCGGTTAGAAGAACGGGTCGAGGCGGCCGCTCCAAAAGCGGACCTGCTCGCAGTCACGGTTAGTAAAGGAATCAGAAATGCGACGACAGTCCTCATCCCTGTGTCCCAAACTCTTTTCGGCGATGCCACACTACTGCACAGCGAGGAAAGCACCGGATGCGGCCGGCACAGGGGCCCCACAGGCCGGAAGGCACCCAGCGCGCCCCTGCGACGGAGACCAGACTTCCCCAGCGGGCCCCAAACGCGGCCTTGTCCGCCACGCCGCCCTCAGGGCCGTCCCCGGGGGTGTGACAGATGGCTCAGACCAGGCTTCCTGCAGGGGAGCTATCCCCCACCCCGAAACTGAAGGGAGGACGAGCCTCGGACACATGCCGCCTTCCCTCGCGGAACTGAGCAGGTGCTCATCAAAGTCTGTCCCGCCTGATTTGCGCCGCCAGGGGATTCCAGGGAGGCAGAGGCAGGAAAGTCACGACACCGTGTTTACCTCCCTTTCGCTGCTGGTTCTGGCACTAGGACTGTAGGCGGGCAGGCTGAGTGGAAACCCTTTTCTAAAAATATGAATCAGCTGAGACCATTTAAAGCCGCCTTTTATGGCGGTGACACTAGGACTTTCCCCTGGGGCTGTTGTGCATGCTTTCCCAGAGCCTGCTCTTCGGCGGCATCTAGCCGTCTGAAAACCTCGGTGTTTCTCCTTGCCAAGGGGATCCGAAGCCTCCCAGCGCCTGACAGGCGGGTCTGCATGCTTCCCAGGATCCTGGGCAGCTGTTCCCAAGGGGCTCCATCACCGGGGCAGGATGCTGTGGGAGCCTGGGCCTGAGCTTGGGCTGGGAGTCATTGGTTCTATTGGTGGACCTGGTGCGCCGACCCCCGACCCCACCCCCGCCCCCAGAGGTGGGACTAGCTGCNAGCTTCCAATAGTCTTCCTTTTTTTTTTTTTTTAATATTTATTTATTTTTGAGAGAGAGCACAAGCGGGAGAAGGGCAGAGAGAGAGGGAGACACAGAATCTGAAGCAAGGTCAAGGCTCTGAGCTGTCAGCACAGAGCCCCATGCGGGGCTCGAACTCACGAGCCCTGAGATCATGTCGGATGCTTAACCGACTGAGCCACCCAGGGGCCCCGCGAATCAGTCTGTGTCAGTCCTTCCCAGGATGAGTTCCTACTTTCCCAATCTTTAGGAAAGGGGAGAGTGAGATTCTGCAGGGTGAACTGCACGCCACGATTTTAATGCAGCTGTTCAACTTGAGGGGAAAAGAAAATCACCCCCAGACCTGTATGAAGCTTTTCAGCCAACTCTGTTTGAGTGACTGCTGGTGACGACACTAAGGTGATCCTGGGGGAGGTTTGCTTTCCGAGTAGATTCTATTTCCTTCATAGTGAAATCAATAAACAAAGGAAATGCAACCGCTTTCAAACAAAACAAGCTTTGCAAAGAGACTATTTTTAGAATGCATGCTCTGGAAATGTGCCTGCTTTACAGGAATGGGATTTTACTTGAAAAGGGACCCCAATGCAATATCTAGGTCCACAGCTTTCCGTGCTGTGTGTGCCCCTCACAGTCCTCGGGGGATCTCTGTGGTGTCTAAACAGCGTGCACAGGAGCCGGGGAAAGGGGCCAGGAGATCTGGAAGGGTGGAGAGATAAAGGCCCTGGACTCCACTGTTCCTTCCCCGGGGAGGCACTGGTTTTCCTCCTCTCATACCGCGCTTCCATATGATCTTTTATATGAGGGAAAGGTTCGGCTCCTCAGTATTTTTGGAAACTACCCTAACTTGGTATTGTGGGCTGAATTGTGTCCCCTCTCCCGCAGTGACATATGTCCTAATTCCCAGTCCCTCAGAATGTGATCTTATTTGGAAATGCGGTTGCTGTAGATGTATGAGGTAAGATGAGATCACTGTGGAGTAAAGCAGGCCCCTGCATCCAACATGACTGGTGTCCTTCGAAGAAGACACCTGGTCACAGAGGGAAGACAGCCATGTGACGATGACATGGGATGTCAGGCTGCCACGAGGCAGGAACACGTGGGGCCACGGGAAGCTAGGGGGAGGCAAAGAGGGGCAGAGACCCTTCAGAGGAGGCGGAGCCCAGCCCATACCTTGATTTCAGACTTCCAGCTTCCAGAACTGCAAAGGAATCACTTTCTGTTGTTTTAAACCACACTGTCTATGACCCTTTCTTACAGCAGCCCGGGAAACTAGTGTACCCAGTCAAAACTATTTTCTCCTCTCACTCTTTAATTATTTTACCCTCTGAGGCAACATGTTGATAAAGGAAAGGTATTTAAAAAAATGGAGAAAGTTCTTTTCTCAGTTTCCTAACCGACTCGGGCCCTGAACCCCCACCTCCACAGCATATGTCTCTTAAGGAAATGCCTCCCCAAACAGACATGCACAAGGGTTCCAGCTTCTCCAAGCACAAGGCTAAAGTTCAAGGAGGGGACTGCACTCAGACGCCACTTGCCTTACCATACGTCTCTGCCTTACTGCTGGGTCAGAGAACTAAGGTCAGCCAGGGATGCCCATCTTTAGAGCCTGGACATAGCAGCACACGTACACTACAGACACAGTTCACCATGTCTGCATGGCACATGAGACACATGTGGTGTCAGCATAATTCATATGCAAATAGCTTTTCTCTCCAAAGGGCTTAAAGAAATGTACAGAGTTTTACTTAATTAATCTTTGCAAGCCATCCATGAAGAAGGTAAAGTAAGGTCGTATCTCCCCCTTGTCTCTGGTTCAACTCAAGGTTGGCCACTTCTTTTTTAACTCTTTATTCTTGTGTTCAGCATGGTCGAATCTCCTCACTAAATGGGCTTTTATTTTGAAGCTGTGTTCACGTTTCCATAGAACCCTATTTCTGGCAGCTCCTGGTTAGTAGAAGAAAATGATCCCTGTCCCCCCCACTCCTACCTCTTAATTTTTGGGCGGGGGGAGAGACTTCTCAGAAAGACCCAGTCTATTCTGAAATTACCATTTATTTAAAGCCTGTGCTCCTGAATTATCTTGAAGTTCAGGAGACTCAGTGTGCATGAGTGTGTGTGTGTGTGTGTGTGTGTGTGTGTGTGGACAGAGAGAGGGAGAGAGAGAGAGTAGCAGTAGCCTTGCCAGGTGGCATTAGAATGCCAGGACAAGTGTTTGGGGGTGGCAGCCGGGTCTCAGCATCTCTGCAGACACCTCACGGGGACATATCTTTTGCAACTCTTCTGGTCAGTTTCACGTTGTGTTCCATCCTCCCAGGATAGCCATGGCTAAGAGACCTGGAGGAGAAACACTCGAGGAAACTGAAGACGAAAAGCACTTTAGCCCCAACCCCTACTTTAAACAGGGCTGTTGCTCCTTTGCCCATTTCCTTACTGAGTGTCTTGAGTAAGCAATTCTATCTCCTGAGCACCTTCATGGATCTTAGGCAATGACTCAGGAAAGATCAGTGGATTTCTTTGAGCTCTCTGGAGAAAGAAGTTATTAAAAAGGAAAAATTAGAGTGCCATGTAATGTTGGGTTCTCTGGACTTGCCCTGGAGACTCGACCTTTAATTCACCATAATGAGAAACGTTAATATCTAGATTTCTCAGTTTGCTAGGGAGCTAAAGCTTTTCTGTACATGGTGGAGTAAGACACTTCAATCTTTCCTAGCCCATATTTGGGGCCACTCAGGAAAGGGCTGCCTTCTACCAACCTGGAAGCTGTGTTGATATGAGCTTGCCTTCTGGAATGCCGTGACTGATGGCATTTAGCCAAGACCCACCAGCGTCTACTAGAGCAGAGCACCTCCCACAGTCATGTGACATGCGTGCCACCAACTCGCCCTACAACTGCAAGTCTTTCATCGAGCCAATAATTAGGGCAAGAATTCAAGTTTTAAAAACCCTATCGTTTCCCAGATGCTATAAAAATTCCAACCAAAGGCTTTCGAAGTTTCAGTGCAAGTGTGTGCAAGCCAAAATGGCGTAACACTCAATCTGGTTTATTCTGCTGCTTATATTAAAATCGGTAACTAACCACATTTCTATACTACTGACAGTCATCTGGTTGAGACAGTATACAGATCACAGTCTAAGGTGGTACCGAGATACTAATTTCTACTCAAAATGGTCTGAAAGACTCAGAAGAAAAACTGAGGTTAGCCTCTTTGGGGAGAAGGATGCTAAAACAGAAGGTTCTAAAGGAGCAAGAAAGATTCATTGATTAGCATTTATTGGAAGGAAAAAAGCGGTCATTAAGAAGGAGCCACAAGTAGAAGGGAGGTACATAAGTTCTTTCTAAACTCTTATCAACAACCTTTATGTAGATACATCTTGGTGAGTAGTAGCCAAAGATAGCAGAATTGAGAAGGCAAGGCAGGAATTATTAACTCTGGTTTGCGGAAGGGGAAAGGCATGGAGTCTTAAAAGGACTGGATTTTATAAAGATCAAGCTGTGGAAAAGAAAGGAATTCATAGAGTCAAAACACTATGTCTAATATTGCCTAATGTTGCCTCTTGCATCTTGAGCAAGATAAATTCCAAGGGGTTGGAGGGGCTCTCATGATCAGAGGATGTTGATTTCCAGGGTTAAAATAAAGACACACATAAAACAAAATCTGATCCAGGAAAGCAAACCCAAAGCAAGGTGGAATTAATAACAGTCAAGTTTAATAACTAGAATGGCAATAATGTGCACCTCTGCAGGACAGTTTTTGCTTCAGTTGGTATTTTCTGCGAGTACTAACTTGTAAAAATAAAAATTGGCCTGAGTTCAATCACATGTAAATTGAAATCCAGCTCTTCAGCCCTACTAGCCACATTTCACATCTTCAGTTGTCACATATGGCTGGTGGCAACTATACTGGACTGCACAGATATAAGACATTTTCATTATTGGCAGACAGTTCTATTGTACACCATTGTTTCATTTTTTTAAAACGTTTATTTTTGAGAGGGAGAGAGAGAGCGAGCAAGTGGGGGAGGGACAGAGAGAAAAAGGGAGATAGAGAATCCCAAGCAGGCTCTGCACTGTCAGTGTAGAGCCCAATGCGGGGCTCGAACCCACGAACGGTGAGATCATGACCTGAGCTGAAACTAAGAGTCAGATGCTTAACCAACTGAGCCACCTGGGTGGCCCTGGACAGCGCTGTTTCAGAAGGACTATTATAAGGATGGCCGGCACTAGTCATGGCCCACACTAGATACCCTTCTGTATCTTCCTAGCACCAAAAAGCCTGTGAGCTTCTACTGTTGTGTTCATCCTAAACTTCTCTCATTCCTTTCCAATATTTTGTGTCAGACTTACCTACCTCAAGCTTAACCACCAGAGATAGAAACAAGGCAGAAGTATTATAGGAAGAGGTAATTTAAATACATAGCACACTATCCTATAATTAATGAATAGAAGGCTAAGTTGGATGATTCCTTTATGGAGCCTATGTGGCCTCCCCACTCTGTGGGGTGAAACTGCAAATATCACAGCAGACCCACTGAGCATTCGAAGCCTCACAGTTACAGAGCCCTTAAGGTCCTCTTAATTATGGGAGGTTTTACAACACTTATTCAGACTTTCAGAAAAGTGCACACAAGCGCCAAAGCCATTTGTGTGAACCCTCTTGCACGAACAAGAAAAACACGAGTACAGGGTGCTCTTCTGTCTCCACTTCTGTCCTGTAACACTGAAGGAGGACCTCGCTGTCCTGACTGCATAGGGGAAATTCATCAGTTTTGCGATCACACGAATAGGGAGGCAACAGGGGAGCATGACCCCACCGTCTCGTGCCATCAGCTTCGATATGGTGCGCGGTGAGGGGCGGTCTCCACTCGCACCTGTTCTTTCCAGTTGTCATTATTAGACCGGTGCTACAGCAGAGGGATTAGCAGCATGAGAATGTCAGCTTTTTGGAGATACACATGCATAGCCTTTTCCTTCTGAAAAAATTTGTTTTAAATTTAGGTTTCTCAAGAGTATCATGAGCTCTACTGCCAAATCGTTCTCATACTTCTCCTGATTTGCCGATACTCTACCGCCATGATCCAACAGTCTGATTTCCATCACTTTTATCTTCCAGTGAACAGTTACCCAAAATGGTTAGGGTGTGAGGGGAAAGGCTTATGTGTGAACTCTGTAAGGCCAATGAGCTCGGCCCCACCAATCCCCTTCACCCTGTTGTTCCCAAAACAGGAGCCACTGATCATAGACCCATTGGGAAAAATGGAAACGATCTGAGCGTATGTTTTTTTTAAAAAAAGTCAATCCAAATGATAAGTTGAGTGGGAAATGGAATATTTAGAGAACAGATTTCTTGGTGATAATATGTAAACGCTGTCCAGGACGGCAGGCACTAGCCACGTGTGGCTATGGAGCACGTGAAACCCACTATGGGGCTCGTCCAAACCCACATCTACACGGGTAGGTAGGCTACCCGTGTAAAATACACACTCATCACCAAAAAGGTAAAAACCTCATTAATAATTTTTATATCAGTTACATGTTGAAATGACAATATTTAGATATATTAGATTACAAAAAAATTATTAAAGTTAATTACAGGCTCCTTTTTGTTTTTTTAAAATATAGTTCCCAGGAAATTTTCAATGACACACGTGGCCCACATTCTATTTCTATTGACAACACAGGCCATGATCATAGGCGCTCTGTGTAATACAAAAGCGCTTAGAAAATGCCGAGTCATGAAAAGCGACTCTAAAAAAATTATCTGCTCTGAAAAAGCAAAAGAAGCCTCTGGCAACAAAAGCAGAAGAATGGTTGGAATTGGAGAAGGCATCATAAATATCTTCACTACGGCGAGCAACATAAAGGCCTAGCCAGCAGCTGAAACTACATCATCTAGCCGAATCAAAAAGAAATCACACACAGATTCAAAATCCCTGCCTTGTCTTTTGAACCGACTGTGGGAAAGCGGCTCTCACAGTGTGCCCGAGGTTGGGGCTGTGAGTCCTGGGGTACTCAAATCCTCACTTTGATTTCTCCTGATCAAAGATGGCACCTCATTACTGAAAAAGAGCCAACGGCTCCTGGAAGGAATTCCCCCAGCGGGGTGTACAATGACGCAGGGAGATACCAAGATAATTTGGTAATGACATTCAAGAGTTTTCTGGCTAATATTTAAATCCCCAGTTATTGAGACATAAGGAAAAATAAGGGTCAATACATTGTAAGACCTGGGAGATGCAATGCTTTTCTCAAGTGGCCATTCAAGCCATTCGCAGAGCCAGACAATGAAGGCATTTGCCAGTTTAGAAAAGGGAATATCCAAGCAGCTCTCAGTTTCTTCCTTTATTTTCAAGTTTCTGTCCTTGCGCTAGATAAGCTCTTGTGCTCAAGAAATAGGCAGGAAGGGAAGTTAATCAGTGTCAGCTTTCTCATCCAAGAAAAGTTTTATCCCTGTCTCCTTTCCAATCTTTCCAGGCTTAGAGATGACCATTACTTCCTTGTTAGAGAGCCTGTAACTTACCTCATTATAATCACTGGTGGGTTTAAATGTTCATGCCCAGGAGTCATTAGCTAACATGCTAAGAAGAGTGCCTGGGGCAGAGTGAAAGATAACATTTATCTGATCAGAAAGAGCCACAGGTCTAGAAGCAGTTACTATAAGCCCTTCCGTTACCTGTGTATCAATCAAGAGTAGAAACTTTGCCAATACCAAATAAATATTAACAGTATGTTTTTATTGGTGAAAGTAATGTTTTATTAATTAGCCTGATGGATGTAATAAGAGGATCTCGTTAGGTCACATTTCAGATATTCAGAATAGATGCATGAGAAAAAATAAGTTAGCCATACTCCCGCTGTTGCATGAAGGTACAAGAAACCAGCCAGATCTGCTCTTGCATCCCTTAGACCCGATTCCTGTACCTCTGGGAGGAACGGTGTCTGTGGCTTGATCCCTAGTTGGACCTGTGCCCAGCCATTGGTTTAGAAGAATTTCTGATTTCTGATGCCAAGCAGAAAGCTCGGAGTCCTGCTTTGTAAATGCTGTTCTTTGTCACAAGTATATTTTTCCTACACGGTAAAGTCAGCACACCTAGAAATGCAGAGAGCTGAGGCTCTGTAGAGTTTAAGGAACAAAGTATACGAACTGCTTTGTGCCTGCTTTACTAAAGGCTGTTTATTAAACAAATGTGGGATAAAATTGTGTTTGAAATCTACGTGTTTTATAACGTAGTAGTCAGCTGATAAGGCAGTGGCTTTCTCTCACCTGAATAGAACTTCCTAGTTACTACTCTGATCTAACAAAATTAACCTTAGTGTCCTGCATAGCCAGATTGGCTTAGTCAGGGGGCAACTGCACCATTTTTTTTTTTTTAAACTCTGATGCAGCAAATAGCCTTCCTTCAGTCCCGAAGTGCCATCCGTCCTGCTTCGAGGGGCTATGACGTTCCCTCTCCATTCTTCACCTGGTCAACTCTGACATACTCTGTAGGTCTCGGCTTAAAGCACTGGTTCCCAGACTTTGCTGTGCATTAGAATCACACAAACAGCTTCTAAACAGCCCCACACTCTGGATCACGCCCCATACAAATTATATTAGGATGTCTGGAGGTGGGGGCCAGGCATCAGTATTTTTAAAAGATTCCCTGTAATTCCACTGAGCAGTCATTTGGGAACCACTGGCTTTCTTTTTCTTTTCTTTTTAAGTTTATTTATTTGGAGGGAGGGAGGGAGGGAGGGAGGGAGAGAGAACAAGCAGGGGAGTGGGAGAGAGAAAGGGAGAGAGAGAATCCCAAGCAGGCTCAGGGCTCAATGGGGGGCTCCATCCCACAAACCATGAGATGATGACCTGAGCTGAAATCAAGAGTCAGATACTCAACTGACTGAGCCACTCAGGTGCCCCACAATGTTATTTTTCTTAGAACAGACTTCACTAATCACTTCACCTAAATTTAGGTTCCTCTATCATTTAGTTTCCTGTGTCTTAGAGGTTTCTCAGCATTCTCTTATTTTATAATTAGTTGTGCCATTTTTGTCTTGGTGCTATCTGCCTCCTTGACTGGACGCCCTATTAGGGCCAATGCCTTGACTGGTTTTCTAAAAATTTTTTTTTTAATGTCTTATTTATTTCTAGGAGAGAGAGAGAGAGACAGTGTGAGCAGGGGAGGGTCAGAGAGGGAGGGAGTCACAGACTCCGAAACAGGCTCCAGGCTCCGAGCTGGCAGTCAGCACAGAGCCCGACGCGGGGCTCGAACCCAGGAACCGCGAGATCATGACCTAAGCGAAAGTCGGACGCTTAACCGACTAAGCCACCCAGGCGCCCCGCCTTGACTGGTTTTCTAATCTCAGCATCTGAAGCAGCTAGGACCACACCTGGCACATAGCAAGTGCTCAATATATGTTTGTCAACAATGAATAAATCAATGAATTCAATATGTACCACTTCATTGAAATATTTTCCCCCAATTAAAAATGAGCCAACTAACCAAACATTTGAGTGATAAATGTTATCAGTTTTCTAACAAGTACTTCGGAGTGACAAGGAGGGAATTGTAATCTATTTGGAAGTAGGATTAATGCATATGGAACCACAGGAGAATTGAATAAGGCAGAGTCATAAAAAACAAGGGCTTACACAAAGAGACCATGGGTGCAAGGTGATGAGTAACACATATACATGGACGTTTGCTCCCCTGGACTTGTGTGAGTGAACTTGGGCACCGACAGTCAAATGTTATGTCATACAGCACAGGCTGCCACCACCCAGCCCAACTCTGCTTTCTTTTGCTTGGATGTTTGAATTCTGTTACCCAGCAAGTATTCCTGAACATTATGCAGCATTTGCCTAAATCAGCAGCCTTTTGTTTATGTGAGTCAGAAAACTAGATTCACTCATGAAATGTGAAAGAAATAGCTCCATCTTGAAAACTGATTGTCATCTTTATCTAATTTTGATCAAGCCTTTGGGATGGTTTTTAAATGATTAGCCCGATGAATTATAGAGCTGTGTTAGAAGAAACAGATTTGTTTGGGTGCTTTAAAATATTTATTCTCCTCACATTCTTATCCTTATCTTCCACCCAAATCCCTGACGACGTAAACGTTTTTGGGACTTTCTCTACAAACCACAATTCCTGCATCTGGCATGAATAGATAATTTCACAAACCAAATTGGAGACAGCGGGCAATAAATGTTCTTGCTAATTTCAATAAGCCTACATATAAACAAACAGACCAAAAGAAGTTCTCAGGCCCTTTTGCATCATGACATAAGCAGGTGCTACAAATTAAGGTAACATTCACCAGCCACACCAGAGAGAGAGGACAGATAAATTCTAGGGAGCTCTGGAATGACAGAAGGCATGTGGTAAAAGTACTAGTGAAGGACATGGAAGATTAGTCTAAGCTGCTTGGGGACACCAACAGCCCTTTCTCGAAGCTAAATATGAGGTAATGGTGGGCTCATCCTATTAAAGCAACAGACAGAATTTGTCCAAACTAGTTTTATAAGGGGCCTCATTGAAGAGGCCTCATGTGTGTGACTGACATTAATTTATTTTTCTGCGCTGTCACCGAGCTCCCCAGAGTTCAGAATGAATGGGAAGTGATACTAAGGCATTCCACACAGCTTCACTCAGGTCTGGCTTGGGCCTGTGTCTTGGAAGGCAGCAGACACTCTTTATCAGTGAAGGCTTGAGATTGTTAGCTAAGGTGTCATCCAATTGGGTGCATTTCCTTCCAGTAAACAGTAATCGGTCTGAGGAAGAACTGTGTCAGGTCAGTAGGAGTGTGTGTGACTTAGCCTGTCCCAGGGTGGTTTTTGTGCACAGTTAGTTATTCTAGAATAACCTAGAAGTTATTCTAAAAAAAAAAAAATACTCCTTGAAGTGTCTAAATCCAGTTCATAACATCTTTTTAGTCTCTTGAGAAACGTATTAACTATTAACAATTTCTCTCAAGGGATCTTTGATCAACGACTACTCTTGTTTACTAATTTAGCCAAACGCAAACATTTTAAACTACATGTACAAATGTACAGTGTTTAATTTCCTTCATTTCTTGAATTATTTGAGTACAAACCAACTCAACCACATATATAGCCAGTTATTATAAATGTGACAAATTAAACCTTAAACATGGTGAATCTTAACTTATATCAAATGATATTGTGTATATCATTGTTTTTATTATTAGTAATATTGTTTATAAACTTCTTAATATCTCAACTGAATAGCACAAGTCTGAATAAAATAGTCAATTACCTATTTCTTTTAAATGTTTATTTATTTTTGAGAGAGAAGAGTGTGTGCATGAGTGAGATGAAGGGCAGAGAGAGAGGGAGACAGAGGATCCCAAGCAGGCTCTGAGCTGGCAGCAGAGGGGCTTGAACCCACAAGCCATGAGATCATGACCTGAGCCAAAATCAGATGCTCAACTGACTGAATCACCCAGGGCCCCCATCATACATTTAATTTAATCATGGGTCTCAGTGAAGAAGATCCTTGAACACTTAAGATGCCAAATGCATTCAGATACCTTTACACAAAAACACTGAATACTGTGGGGTGATTCTCTTCAACACTGGATATTTAATTTTTAAAAAATTTTAAGACTACTTATGAAAACAATTGCAGGTTTTAGCCTAGAGGTAAGCTCTGGGGCTGCAGGAGATTCTGGGTAAGTTTTCTCACTACCATCATCAACACGCCAAGGAAATTCGTTTTTTGTTTTTTTTTATTAAAAAAATTTTTTTTTTAAGTATTTTATTTATTTTTGAGAGAGAGAGACAGCATGAGCAGGGGAGGGTCAGAGAGAGAGGGAGACACAGAATCTGAAGCAGGCTGCAGGCTCTGAGCTAGCTGTGAGTGCAGAGCCCGATGCGGGGCTCGAAGCCCCAAACCGTGAGATCATGACCTGAGCTGAAGTCGGACGCTTAACCAACTGAGCCACCCAGGTGCCCCGGAAGTTCGGTTTTGACCTTCACTAGGCCAACATGCATCTCAAGACCATGTCCTCCAAACAGGGTGGTCTTGTAGCCCAGATCTCCAGAGTAAAGTCATATGTTTCTTTAATTTTCCTTTAGTAACAAAATTTCACAATGCACATTAAGCTTAAAGCTAATGTCCTTCACTGTTTCCATAGTATTTGTGTTCCACAGAAACTTTTTCCTCATTGGATTCTATGAATCCCTTCCCTTAAAAAAAAAATGTCTGTGCTGGCCAAGTAGTTAATGACTTTCCCATCTCTCCACTACTCTAACAGATCTTCTGCCTGAGAATTTCTGCAGTGGAATCTGGTTCTTCCGGACCAAGCTCCTGAATGCCCCCAAATCTACACGTAGCTCAGCATGAACCTTGGTGTAGGCTAAGGCATTACTCCCCAGCATGCAAGCTTTCCATTTTCCAGACCTTGAGCTACAAACATCCTCACTAACTTTTCTTGATCCTCCCCAGGTAAATGCCAAATGCAGCGTGGGCCAAACAAAAATTGAAAACTGGAAGAATTAGGCCATGGCGTCAAAACTTCGCTAAGGAAAATGACTCCAAAAAGCCTTAAAGAATATCTGCTTGCAATCGAATAAAAGATCTGAACTGCAAGTGGGAAATAAATGTCATGAGCTCACTTTTCTACATAATAAATATTTGTTTAAAAGGGTGTTTTACCTTAATATTCACTGATTCATTCACATACATACATATACAGAACATATAACTTTGCATGTGATTATTAAATTGGCTTATAATATATCAATTTTTTTCTTCAAGAACCACCTTGCAGGGGCGCCTGGGTGGCTTAGTCGGTTAAGCGTCCGACTTTCGCTTAGGTCATGATCTCGCGGTTCGTGGGTTCGAGCCCCGCGTCGGGCTCTGTGCTGATTGCCAGCTCAGAGCCTGGAGCCTGTTTCAGTCTGTGACTCCCTCTCTCTCTGACCCTCCCCTGCTCACGCTGTCTCTCTCTCTCTCTCTCCTAGAAATAAATAAAAAAAAAAACCATAAAAAAAAATTCTAAAAAAAAAAAAGAACCACCTTGCAAAAATTGGCTTATTTAAGTAGCCATCAAATCAATTATTAGAGACAGATAAGCAGTACTGGAGTTTCTTGGAAAGAAACGGGTGTTTCCCTTCTGAGATCTAACGAAAGGTGCCAGGTGTCCTGTCTGGAACAAAGTGTCCATGACTGTGCTTTCCTTCTGCATAATAACCAAGGGTGAACGTGGGTGCCAAAAACTACTTATCTTTTCACCTGCCATAATATGAAGCAAGATGTTTATACTCAGCTATTGCAAACTCTCCTCAAAACACAGTGAAAATTAAGTAAAAATAACATATATTTACAATATACGTACATGAGCAGACACATGAAAAGATGCTCATCATCAGGGAAATGCAAATCCAAACCGCAATGAGATGCCACCTCACACCTGTCAGAATGGCTACTATCAAAAAGACAAGAAATAACAAGTGTTGGTAAGGATGTGGAGAAAGAGGAGCCCTTGGGCACTGAAGGGGACTGTAAATAAATGGGTGCAGCCACTGTGAAAAACAGTATGGAGTTTCCTCAAAATTCAAAAATAGAAATACCAGGGGTGTCTGGGTGGGTCAGTCAGTTAAGCAACCAAACCCTTGATTTCGGCTTAGGTCATGATCTCACATTTCATGAGATGGAGCTCCATGTCAGATCCCTGAGCTGACAGCACGGAGCCTGCTCGGGATTCTCTCTCTTCCTATCTATTTGTCTCTCTTCCACTTGCACTCTCTCTCTTTCTCTCTCTCAAAATAAAAAAAAACTTTAAAATAGAAATAAAAATAGAAATACTGTATGACCCAGCAATTCCACTGTTGGGTATTTACCAAAGAAAATGAAAACACTAATTTGAAGAGATATATGTGCCGTGTGTTTATTGCATATTTACAAAAGCTCAGATATGGAAGCAACCCAAGTATCCATCAATAGACAAATGGATAAAGAAACTTTGAGGGGTGTGTGTGCGCATAAATATTACCTGGTCATAAAAATGAATGAGATCTTGCCATTCGCAACAACATGGATGCACATAGAAAGTATTATGCTAAATGAAATAAGTCAGACAGAGAAAGACAAACATCGCAAGATTTCACTTACATGAGGAATCTAAGAAAACAAATGAACAAGCGAACAAAAAGGAGAAACAGACCCATAAATACAGAGAACAAATGGATGGTTGCCAGAGAGGAGTGGGGTGGGGGGGATGGGCAAAACAGGTGAAGGGGAGGGGAGAAACAGGCTTTGAGTATGGGATAAACAAGTCACGAGGATATGCGGTCCAGCACAAGGAATATAGCTGAGAGTCCTGTCGTAAGTGTTGTGTGGTGACAGACGGCAGCCACACTTGTGGTGAATACAACATAACGTACAAGGTTCTTGAATCACTATGTTGTACACCTGAAACTAACATCGCAATGTGTGTCAACTTTACCCAAATAAAAATAAATAAATGAATAAAAATTAAATAATTAAAAAAAACAATATATATGCAATCCTAGAAATGCCAAAAACTGTTGAA
Organism: Crocuta crocuta; assembly: GCF_008692635.1. NCBI lineage: Eukaryota > Metazoa > Chordata > Mammalia > Carnivora > Hyaenidae > Crocuta > Crocuta crocuta. Next base: position 7,120,612 of record NW_027527955.1, read on the forward strand.
TAAAATATTCAGTGATGCTGAGAAATAGCTGACTTTTCAGTAAGCTTATTGGTAAGTCAGTTATGTAAATTGAAATTGCTGTTTTATTTACAACAAATGGCTGGTGGTCTAACCTACAGCCTAAACTAAACTGCGCTGATGTAGACAGAAATCTTACCACAGGTTAGCAGACTAGAAGGCTAGGAAAATTATTCATAGTAATGGAGATAACTTTTCATCCTCAAATTAAAAACAATGTTACAAAGCTCCTAACATAATCACTTTAATTAAGTGTAATTTATTTGATCCTTATACGGATCTTCCAGTATTACTGCTTACATATAACCAATTATAAATACCCAGAGACTCTGCAGTTCTCATTACAGGCAAATAAAATGCTTTCATAAATAATGCATCGTCCCACAATCTGGGCCCATTCTATTTTTGTTACGGTGCTTTCCTATGGTTTGGACTAAATACGCAGTAAGTATTTTTCCTTACCTCTAACCCTATGACCAGACTGAATTGCTGTGGCTTGAACTATTGAAAAATAGAAATCAAATTCAAATAGAAGTGGACCATGAAAGACAACCAATTGAGGCCATCAAATGACATGCTGCTTCAAAAAAAAAAAGCAAGCAGGTCCAGTTTGAAGCTTCTGACAGCATGACCAGAAACAAAATTCAAGGAAATATTTGTAACAGTAATGGAAGGGATGAGAAATCTGTGTTATTATTTTCTGATTTGGAGACACTGGTTGTCTCTAAGAAAATAAGGCCGTTACATTTGGTTTGTTCCACACAAAGTAATCCTGAATGTTTTCTAAAGAGTCATCACAACAGTGAAAGTGGTTGTGTGCTCATCTGCCATTGTGGGAAAGCGGCTTAGTGTGTTGTAAAATATAAGGAATATATATATATAACTTTACTGAGTTAATAATTTGCTCTATAACAATAGGTTCCTTTGGGCCTCAGGCATCTTCTGGAACAAGAATAACTCAATATTGTTCAATGCTATTCAATAGTATGGCAAGATCTCTAACCAGGTTCTAGGGAGTTTATCATTTTTGTTTCAGACACAACAATCCTGTGCAGGAGAATGGTGAGCACCAAATGCCAGACAAATGGTTAAAAGGGAGCTTTTATGTAAGATAAAACTTCTTAAAAGACTATATAGACTGGAAATCATTGTTCAGATACCCGCATACTTTATCTGTAACTTTTATGTGCTAGATGTGCCCTATCTGAATGATCCATCACCTTGTGGATAACAAGGATATCATCTGAAGAAAAATTTTTCCGTGATTTAAAAAAAAAAAGCCAAGAAACAAAAAAGTCTTTCACAACAGTTCAAGAATCCTGAGGCCAAATTTATTCATCCGTTTGGCTTTCAGCAGGCAACTGCTTTGTCCCCAGCAGAATTATCCAAGCTTACTTAAGAATGCAGAAGAGCTCAGAGAGCTGAAAATTCTATTCCCATTGCCATGGTGAAAACCACAGCCTATGAAGATAGCGGCCCCCGGCACAAGTGGGGTGGTCCCGGACATCCCTTTGGGACACCACCACTGAACCTAGAAACAAATACTCCAATTTAGAAAGAAGCCCTCTGTCTAGAATCTAGAAAACGTCACTTCAAATATCATTTGGGGGAGACAGATCCTTTTTCCCCATCCCATCTTTTAGTGCTAAAAAACTAACAAAAGACCATCATGAAATGAAAGGAATTCTTCCCACATTTGAAAAAAATGTATGAATAACATTTGCCACAGATAGTTCCTGCGTCCCAGGGACGTGCACCTCCTCGTAGCACAACCTATAAACACAAGTATTTGGTATAAAACCCCCCAGAAGACACCCCTGCAGAGATGATCAATCAGCGCCCAGTGGCTTTGGGATGTTTTCCAAAAGCAAAGTCCCTGAAGAATGTTAACATTTCATTACTTCTCTCTTTTCTGAGGATTATTGAATCAGGAAGTCATTGTCCCCTATTAATCTTTGAAGAGAGAAAAAATAATGGCAGGAATCTACAACTTCCACATAGTACAGCACAGCTGCTTGGCTCCCAGTCAACATTCCATATTTCAAATAACTATTACATGTTAAACCATAGAATTATAAGGAAGTGGTTTATTATAGGGAAGCCTTCCCAGGGAGGCATCTCTGTTAGAGGGATATTTGACTAAAAGGCTAAATTTACTTTTCATAACGGCATGTTCACTATCATAAGTGCATTTCTGCATGGGCTAAGTAGGTAACTCTGACTTATCTGTTTACTCTCTAACCTATAGGTGATTAGTTGCTGTTACTAGGAATACGCACTTCAACTGGAGTTAGCTAGTGTTTCATCAAAAGGCCACATCTCAGGGTGGCTGCTTTAGTCATTTTTATCACCACACTAACCTTAGCAGTTTTTATAATTGGCAAAATGGATGTGAAGAGGTAAGGGTTTGGGTTAATAAAGTTACTGGTGCTTAAGATATGTGGACTGGGTAGAATACAGAGACATTCTGTACTCTGGTGTGTTCATACCAGAAGAGTCTAGTGAGCTGTATATACTCTCTGAAATGGCTTGTGAGACTAGACTCCAGAATAGTACTGTATCCAGGCACGGGGCTGGACCTTGGCTGCCAGATTCCATCACTCAGGTTAACCGAAGTCCTGCCCCCAGAATAGTGTTGTGTTGATCTCAAAGGGACTCTTTCATGCCAGCTGTAGTTGAAACACCTAACAGGGCAGAGAACTGGGGTTTTACTGTCATTGTTAGGACCTGATTATTAATAAATATATGTGGGGCAAAAAGTGGTCTAAGTATGCTTCTGTATTTGTACGGGGGTTATCAGAGAGGAAAGCTATAACCTTCACTTACCTCTAAATACTTGCACACACTGCTAACTCTTCCCAAAATTCACTTTCTTCTTCTGGGGCACACACTTGAACTACATTTACCAGCCTCTCCTCAATTGCATGAGAGGTCTTTAAGTGCAGCCAAAGTTTAGCCAAAGGAATGCAGGAGTAAAGGATGTGTGCCATTTTGTTTCATGGCTTTAAGAAGTAGATGCAGAACTTCTCTCTTCTGTCAGTTGGATATAGGCAAAGTTGAGCCTCAGGGAATGGTACCTCTGTAGAAGGAGCCTGGGTCCTTGAGTCATCATGTGTAAGCCAAACAGTAATATTTACTTGGACTGTGCTGTGGGCTACAAATAAACTTTTATTGCTTTTCAACAATTATTCATTCTGGGGTCTATTTATTACCATAGTCTAGTCTTCCTAACTGAACCAGGAGACCACCAACACTCACGAAAAAGAACCTCATAAGCGTGTACGACCAAACTGATTTAGAATGTTTTGAATACATTTAACTACAAGAGATCAACACACTGTATTTGAAGAATATCTGAGAAAAAAGGCTGTAGCTGAAGATTAGCAGACAAAACTACTACTTTTTTTAAAGTTTATTTATTTGGGGAGAGAGAGCACAAGCAGGGAAGGGGCAGAGAGAGAGAGGGAGAGAGAGAGAACTCCAAGCAGGTTCCATGTTGTCAACACAGAGTCCAATGTGAAGCTCGATCCAACCAATTGTGAGACTATGACCTGAGCCAAAATCAAGAGTTGGACAGTAAACCAACTGAGCCCCCCAGGCCAGCCTGTTTAATCTCTTTTTTTAAGTTTATTTATTTATTTATTTATTTATTTATTTATTTTGAGAGAGAGAGAGAGAGAGAGAGAGAGAGAGAGAATCCCAAGCAGGCTTCACCCTGTCAGCACAGAGCCCCCTGACTTGTGACTCAGTCTCACCAACTGTGAGATCATGACCTGGGCTGAAATCAAGAATCAGACATTTAACTGACTGAGCTAATTCATTTAATCTTCATAACAGCCCTAAGAAACAGGTGCCATGATTGTTCCCATTTTATAAAGAAGGAAACTAAAGTACAGAGAGGCTATATAGCCCAGTTATATAATTTTATAAGGGGCAGAGTGGGGACTTGAACCTGTGCAGTCTAGCATCAGTGTACACACTCCTTCTTCTTCTTCTTCTTCTTTTTTTTTTTTTTTTTTTAAGATTTCTTTATTTTTGAGAGAGAGAGAGAACACAAGCAGGGAAGGGGCAGGGAACCAAAAATCTGAAGCCGGCTTTGCACTGACAGCAGTGAGCCCCATGTCAGGTTCGAACTCACAAATCATTAAGGTCATGACCTCAGCTGAAGTCTGAAGCTCAACCGACTGAGGTGCCTACCCCTGTCCATGTTTTTAACCTCACTGCTATATTGCTCATCTCCAGATCATCACAGAAGATTCAAAGATGAATGAAAGCCTTGACCCTGTCTGAAGGAGTTTATAAAGTTAAGTATAATACAAGGTAGTATACATATCCCCAAGGGAAATATAAAATATTGTGGCATTTCAAAGAAGGGAGAGATAATGTCTAATTAAAGAAAGTCAGAATATTTCATAAAGGCAAATAGCTTTTGTTATTTGTTTTAATTAGTCAACATACTTTTACTGAACACCATTTTATGCCACCTCTTCAAAGAATTTAGCATGCACTCAGAAAACTATACTACCGCTTAAAGTCAAGGAATAAGATTTGAATATTCCCTGAATATGTTTCCATTTAACCTGCAACCCCTGAGCTACTTTTTAAAAAAGTAAGTATGTCTTAAATGAATTGTTCTACCGGGCTACTCTATTTAATAAGTGAATGGGTGTTCGTATTCGCACAAGTGCATTGAAATCTAACATGCATATTGGAAAGTGCCCATAATAAGTGCACAGCTCGAAGAATTTCCATACGATGAATACACCAGTAACCTTTACTTGGATCAAAAAACAACGTGACCAGCACCCCACGAACTTTCCTTCTGCTCCTTTTGAATCAGCACCTATCCCACATCCAAACGTTATCCTAACTTCTAACAAACCAGATTGGTTTTGCCGATCTTTGTACTTCTATAAATGGAATCATAAATTACGTACTCTTTTGTTACAATCTCTTTCTCTACTTTATGTTTGTGAAATGCTTATGTGATCCATACTGCTAAGCGTCATTATAATTGGTGTATTGCCATTATGCATTGCTGCATACCATCCCGTCGTGTGAATATACCACATTATCTGCTCTATTCAATGGTTACAAAAAAATGCTTCTGTAAACACTCCTATATATGCCTTTTCATTCACATATCTGTATATTGCTGTTCTGAATATACTTAGGACTGGAATTGCGAGAGCAGAGTATATGGGCATTCCAAAAGACATTTCCTACCTGGAAATCAAGTCTAATAAATGATATTATGTGTTAGTAACAGCACACATCAAATCAGAAAGAATTAATGAAATAAGCATTGCTTGTGAGAAGTGTCACCATTCATACATAACTTTGTAGAGTCCGATTTTAGCCACAGTTCAAGGGTAGCCCATCAAGGGGACTGGCTCTTGTTCCCATCTTCCAAGAACTTACTTTGAAGATCTCACTTTTACGTACTTTTAGGTAAAACTTACTTTTAGGGCAGGTGCTTTAGAACATCTGAAAACATTCCCAGGGGCCGTTTTGGCTGGAGCACAGGTAGGAAAAGGAGCCCTGCTCTGGGGACTCTATTTAGGGGCAATTTGTTCACTTTGTTTTTCTCTTTCCTAGTGCAGTCAGGTTAATTTCACATGTAGGGCTTTCAGTGCCAGTTGCCGTGGGCTCATTTTTTTGCCATTTGTGTTAAAACATGCTGTGAAATTTTTTACTTATGAAACTTCGATAGAAGGCATAATAATGCTGGTTATTTGTTTTATCTCTGCCCAGACACCTAAATGGCATAATTCCTTGGCAGTTAAAGATTTTGTCCATGTCTATTGACATTTAGACCTTTGAGAGTGTCAGGTTTGGATAAATTAGACTGAAAAAAACAAAACAAAACCCCAGCCTGTTAACTTATCTCAAAACATAAATATTCTACTAAAACCAGGCCAAATCGATGTCTTTGTGAAGACACTGGGCATGGTATTTTTCTTAAAAACACTTATAATTCAAGGGATTGCTCAGATTTTAAAGTTTGGGCTTCCCCCTCTTTCTAAGCCTTATGTGGCCCATGACCAGGTTATTTGGGGAAGAGCACATTCCTCAGCCCCGAGAACAGGCCAATTTGGCCTGGCTTAACTTGTGTTGTGTTTTTTTGTAATAGCAACCCAAGACGGAAACATCTGGAAAAATACCCTGACTGAGCTGGTGGGATCAAAGACCAAAGTGAAGTGGTCTATTGTTAATTTCCAGGAACTGACACCAAGCGCAGGATGAAATAATTCAGTTGGGCATAAATCCCGCTGGATTTCTGAAAGGCTTGTATATCACTGTATTGCCAGGCCAGATAGTTGAAGAAGAAGTAGTTCAGCAAAATTGAGGAAAAATAAATCTGTGTGTGTGTGTGTGTGTGTGTGTGTGCGCACCTGCGGGTACATGTGCACACATATATGTCAAGCACCCAAATCATAATCAATATGTTCATGGTATATTCCTCTCATGGCAAAGACAACTTAACACAAAGATATGAAAAAAATATAGAAGCCAGCTGAAGAAACACTTAAGTCATTCAGGACTTGAAGTCAGGAATTGAGTTTGCAGAGAAACATCTTGGTCCCTGACTAGACTGAGTTCCAGAGGGTAATGACTGTCTGATGTATCCTTGCTCCCTCCCATTAGTGCCTCACAGTAACCAACAGCCTATTGCGCGACGAATAAATAAGCAAATAACTGGATGAGAGAACAAACGTACCAAACAGACAAATTCGTAGTCTAGATGCTGGGTTTGACTCTCCGCAAGCCTTTCTAAACTGCAGTCAAGTTATCTCCTTGACTTTTGGTAAATACATTAAGAAACGAGGGCAGAAAAGAAAACAATACTTGCCTTGCCTGTGAGGATATTTGATACTTAGGTATCTACAGAATATGGACTAGGAAGACCCTTCAGAGATCACCCCTATTTTCCTGGCCATGGCAGGTGCTGCAGGGGAACCAGCATGGATACAGGTTGAGGACATGTCCAAAAGACTAGATTATGCAGTTTCCCTGCATGGCAGCTGAGGGCAGAGCACTGAGCAAGTACACATGGCAATGGGAATGGTAAATAAAACCCTTAAGGGGTTACGAATATTAAGAAGGTTGGGGCGCCCGGGTGGCTCAGCTGGTGAGGCATCCAACTTTGGCTCAGGTCATGATCTCGCAGTCCACGAGTTCGAGCCCTGCACAGGGCTCTGTGCTGACAGCTCAGAGCCTGGAGCCTGCTTCAGATTCTGTGGCTCCCTCCTCTTAGTCCCTCCCCAACTCACACTCTGTCTCCCTCTCTCTCAAAAAGAAATAAACATTAAAAAAATTTAAAAAAAGAATATTGGGGCACCTGGGGTCCTCAGTCTGTTAAGCTTCTGACTTCAGCTGGGGTCATGATTTTGCAGTTTGTGGGTTCGAGCTCCATGTTGGGCTCTGTGCTGACAGCTCAGAGCCTGGAGCCTGCTTCAGATTCTGTGTGTGTCTCCCTCTCTCTCTGCCCTTCTCCTATTCACGCCCTGTCTCTCTCTCCCACTCAAAAACAAATAAAAACATTAAAAAAATATATAAGTACATAAAAGAGTCTTGAGAAAGTTTAGAGGGAAACATCTACACCATTAGAATCAGGTCATAAGACGGGAGATTCTGTCCTGTAACATAAACCTCAAGAGGGTTGGTATCTTTATCTGGTTTGTTCATTAATGTATCCCGAGGGTCTAGAACAATGGCTGGCCCATTATAGATACTCGGCACTTATTTGCTGAATGAACGAGTATAACTTAAAATGTTAAAATTAAAAAAAAGAGGGGGGTATTAAACGCTGTTATATTGGGTGTATTAATTGGCCGGTTCATTCACTCTCCATTCTCTCAGGTGAAAGCAGAAAGCTACACAGTGATGCGCTCTCTCTACTCCCACTCGTTTTCCATTACAATCTCGTAATATTTGGGCACTAAGGTGCAAAGTTTGGAGCTGGAGAACAGTAGACTTGGATTCATCTACTTAGTGTATGATGCATTATTTAGCTGCCAGAAAGGAGAATCTGCCAGCTTTCTCTCTTTTATAGTTTGTGTGACCATAAATCGAATACAGGCAAGTCGGGAAGTCATTGTGCAGTTTTTTAAACTTTTATAATGCTGGTGTCAGAGGTGGTAGAAATTATTTGTAAATGGCATGCAAATCAAATTTCCCTCCTCGAGTTGTTAAAACCTCAGCTCTGCTGGTCCCAGCAGAACTATTTTAAATCTTCTCGCCTAACTGTCGGCATATAAACATTTGTCACAGGCATTTAAAGGATGAATACATTTTGTACAATCGCGTATGGCTGTTTTTGTAAACGTGAATACATTTTTGTTTCAAAATGTCATTTGCAGATTTCTTCCTTCCTGCCTATACGTTCAGGTTGTTACAAAATTTAAGAGCCCAAATATGAGTGGGGATTCCTCTGGACTCCAGAGAGAAACACAGGTGAACTGGGCCGAGTTGCTTTTATTAAACTTCCTATCAGTGTCTTATCTCTGCCTTGAAATCACCGCGGCTGATTCCTTTCTGTCATTAGACAGAAGGAGACTGGACTTCACCATGAAGACGAAGTACCCCGCCTTTCTCCCAAAGGTGCTACTGGCAGCCACGTGCAGAAGCATCCGTGGGAAGCCCCGGAATCCTCCGACTTGGGTGCCACGGACTAATAAGGCTAATGAGGTCAGAGCAGCTGCATTGCACTCAGGGCTGTGCTAGCAAATCCGCCGGGCGCTTACATTCCTAAAAGCATGTATTGGAAGCCCAAGTGTTTTTTGCTTTTTAAAAAAACAAAAACAAAAACATCCCTTTCTGTTCCTCCTTATCTTTTAACCTGCAGCACGTCTAACTTTCCTTCCCCTCAAAAAGGCAGAGAGGACGGAAGGAGTCAGATCAGTGACAAGTTTCCTTCCGCAAAATGTTTCCCTGTGAGGCATGCTGCAAAAGTTCAGGAGCTGAATGCACCATTCTCCCCAGGGCTCATCTTTATTCCTCTCTCCTCCCCCCTCCCTCCTCCTTTCTTTTTAACCTTTCAGTGCAGAATTAAGTCTTTGTGATATTCAGCACATCAATGAACTCTCGCCCAGCCCGAGAGGAGCTCCGGGCCAGGGGCCACTCTGTGGGCCGCATTCCAATTCAGTGAGGTGGTGACAGGGAGCCCCGGCCCAGCCCTCAAACGGGCCCGGTGTCTGAGTATGATTCATAACACAAACATGTTTAGAAAGCAAAAGAAAGGAAGAAAAAGGCATGGGATTTGGAGTCATCGAGTCAGTATTGTTGGAAGATTTAGAGCATTATGAAGGCAGAGAAAGAGGATTTATTCTTGTGCCCCAGCCCCCAATCCACGGGCAGATCCGCTCCAAAAGAAGGCCAATGGCATTACACAACATCTTCTCAGATAAGCCCAAATTAAAGCAAAACAAAACAAAACCCCCAACTACTCCTCCCACCCCCACTTCCTGCTCCTACCCTGTCATGGTAAGATAAGCAGATGAATGAATGAACCGAGGAACCAATGAATAAGTGAGTGAAATAAACAAGTCATTTTTGACTTTGGCTGGTCTTGTCTGTAATTATTTCTTCTTCCTTATGAATAATGTAGGGGCAAAGGCTGAATTAACTGCTGATTCTTTTTTATGAGATTGGGGGTGGTGGTGAAATGCTGCAGGGACATATAAATATTCAGGGAACTTAAAGAACAAATTAATTTAGGTGTTCTCATTTATCCACATGGAGTATAATCGATTCAAAACTAAATAATTGATTGGCTAGAAATATATTCTGATTCCTAAAATAAAATTGTAAAGAAATGAGGAAAGCTTTTGTTTATTTAGGATTCAACAGAACCAATCCTGGAGTACAAAGAACTGGCCATGTGTTATTTTTGTATTGTACGCCCTTATTTTTAATACATTTATGTACACTGTACATTTTATCCAGGAATCTCCTTATAACACATGTGGCCACATATTAAAAACTGTAGAAGCTAATATTAGTTTGAACGTGTGCAGCCTCTGATGATTATCACACTTCAAATGACAGACGTCTATGTGACCCTCATCATTAATGCTCCAAATAGCAGCTGTATGCATCTTCAGCTTTCCAAATAAAATATTTGATTTCTTCACAGAAATCTCACACTATTGCCTTATCTTTGGGAAATTAAACAGCTTTGCCTTTCTTATTTTATGCTCTTGTAATCATTGGCATTAACATAAAAATATCCACTGTGGCAAACCAACCCCGATGATGAGTTATAGCCTATAGTCTCCTTCATTCTGAGCTGCCTAGAGAGTCAAGGTGGAAAATGGATTCCATGTTTAGTGATATATAAGATGCTATCCAATGACCAGAGCAAAGATTCCACAGATTTACTTTTTCTGAAATGTTTCAACAATATTACACATTCCACTTTTTTAAAGGAATAGGAGGTGAATTAAACTTTTCAATTTGTCAACAGTGAATCAATCTATATTTTTTTATTTTATTTATTTATTTATTTATTTATTTATTTATTTATTTTTTAAATATTTTATTTATTTTTAGGAGAGAGAGAGAGACAGCGTGAGCAGGGGAGGGTCAGAGAGAGGGAGTCACAGACTGAAACAGGCTCCAGGCTCTGAGCTGGCAGTCAGCACAGAGCCCGACGCGGGGCTCGAACCCACAAACCGCGAGATCATGAACTAAGCGAAAGTCGGACGCTTAACCGACTAAGCCACCCAGGCGCCCCTATATTTTATTTTTTAACTTTTTTAATGTTTATTTATTTTTGAGGGGGGGTGGCATAAGGAGGGGCAGAGAGAGTGGGAGACACAGAATTCGAAACAGGCTCCAGGCTCTGAGATGTCAGCACAGAGCCCAAGGTGGGGCTCAAATCCATGAACTGTGAGATCACGACCTGAGCCCAAGCCGGAGGCTTAACTGACTGAGCCACCCATGCACCCATCAGTCTACATTTTAACTGTTAGTGCATTAAGAGGACGGTCTCACACATCAAGGACCCTGCACTCCCTTTGGATTGACCTCAATCTTGCTTGCAGAAGAGAACACACACTCCTAAATGTGAAATACATGATATGATATATAATAATGATTTGTTTCTCTATGCTGGGACTTCTTGCTTCTTGTGAAGTACAAGTACAAGCCCATATCCTCTCAACAGTGAGTTTAAACTGATGCCATTGGTGGGACTGCAGTGGTCTAAGGTCAAAGTCTTTTATATCAGTGAACAAAGAAAGAGAGGAATACTTTGAGGCTGCTTTGGAGAAAGAGATTCAAAACATACTTGGTATTCCCATCCTCTCCTCTGGAAAGAAAACGTGAGATGGAGTATTACAATTCTCATTTAAAGAATTAAAATAAGAATTATTTTACAATAATAAAAAATATATATTATTTTATTCCATCTGAAAGCTTTACAACTAATAAATTCCTGATTCACTGTGTATAAGACAAGAGTTGAGTTAGTCTTCTGAAATTAATTAAAATGTTTTAACTCCTACCAAAGCCCTTAAAGTGTAATTGGGCAAAGTGGTTTAGGTTCATAATTCCTTCCAAATCCTCATTATTACTGAAGTTTTTAATCACTGTGAGTTTTGGGCATACCAGTCTCAACTTTAAAATAACATCATGCATATTCCCCTGCCTGTGAAGAGTTTAGAAACTATTTTTCATGTTTCCTGACGGTATTTTCCCGGGTTCTCTCTTACCAACACAGGTTAGAATGAACTCAAACTTCTTCTAGCGATGCTTACAAAAATCCAAGTACTTTTTATAATTGTTAATAAGATATTGTATTTCTTTTATAGAAGTGAAAATGAAGGAGTGATGATTTTCAATGAAGTGACCAAAGGCACAAAGAGATTTTATGGAAAATACACAGCTCACTAGCCTGTGTGTTCCTGGAAGGTCTAAGTGACTAACTGTGTGTGCACCTGGCCTTTATATTAACAGGCAAGCCTTCTTCAAATTAGGCTCTCCGAAGTCGAAACCCACTGTTCTCTCACAGCTCTCCTCCTAATTGATGTGAACCACACCCTCAGAAATAAGGCTATTTCCCAAAGGCTTTGGAGTATCTGAAGATTATGGTCTGGGCTATTATGCAATTTTCAACATACAGCATATGCCTTTGCCTTTCGAAGTGTAATCTGTACCTCAATGTGAACGTCTTTAGGTAGATTTTCACCTTCTGTGTCTCCTTTCTGTAAGTAGCAATTAATGTTGCTAGAGTGATGGGGTGGGGGTGGGGAATAAAACCATGCGATTTGAAAGAACAGTTCTAAAGGAAGAACAGAGGAGACTGCTGGCAGCCAGAAGGTGGAACCCACCACACCAGTTTTCTAAGCACATCAAAATTACAGGACTTTTTTTATATGTAGTATAATCCAAGATGCCCACCAAGAATTGGCTTGTGAATATCAAGGGAGGTGAGCTCAGTGACACTGGGGTACGGGAGGTAACACCTTCAGACTTCCGGCAAAAAGAAGAAGGTAGACTTTGTCAAAAGTTAGAAAACTTTTAAAAGGCTGTTTGAGAGCCTTGGGAGAAGTGTATTTTTATTCTCATTCTAAGAGATACTTGAGGGAGAAGAGCATGGGGAGAGGTGGGTAAAGAGAACCTTCCAGGTATACTGCTGCAAACAAGAAGCAAGACAAAAACTATTATGAAGGGTACACTCTGTATTTGCCCAGCACTTTCTCAATTGTACCAGTAGCTCGAGGTTATTTGTCCTGGAAAGAACTCTCCTCCCTCCTTCCTACAGCACAGCTCTTGTAAACACTGATATCTTGTCTTGAAATTCTGAGTCTGGTTTACTCTTTTCCCAAACTAGGAAACAGTTTAGTAACAGAATTGAAAAGGAGTTGTGTTTTATCATATTTGCTTTGCCAGGAGGGCCTTCTTATTCTTGCGGTATACCTAACACACCTCTCAGATCACACACAAAAAACAATATCACAACTGTAGGTGCCCACAATATCACAACTTTCCTCTCATATCCCCGACAGACAGGCTGTCAATCACGGAGAAAAGCCAAAAGGTTTAAAGTAAAACTTGAAAAGACACTTCAAAAAGCGATGCATACACTTCATATTTGCTTATTGCTTTAAGATTCCTAATTATAAAAATGCTTGTTTTAAAAAATATATTTTGCCAAATATAATTAATGATTTGAAATTCTTCTTACTAGTGTTACTAAATGTTGAATTCACAAACATTTAAGCTTTTGGTTCATAACACACCAATCACTCATATACGGTGATGAAATAGATTCCAGCTTTATGACTGATCCTACATATTGAAAGAATTTAAAACCCATTCTTAACATCATTTAGATGATTTCATTGGGTGAATGATAGCCCACTGTTCCACTCTTCGTTTCACAAGGTATGAAATCAGCTGTTTCATATCAGTACTATCATCATTTCCAAATGGACATTTATTTGGCAAGATCCCATGCTAATGGACTGACAAATTCAAGGTCCCAACTTCATTCCTGCTGGTAAACAATGGAGAAATTAATGGGGCCATTTTGGAAACTTAACAGCTGTCATCTGTTTCTACTTACCCAAAGCAGTCCAATTAAAGGACCTTGGAGGGAGGAGGGAGGAAGGTTGAAAAGTGGTTTCAGAATGCTGTAATTTGAAGGCTGGCTATATGAACAAAACCTTTTGTATCACATACTTTGAGTTCTGTTCCCATATCTGGTGAAATATACACACCCAAAGCCAACCTGAGGAATCTGACCTCTCACAGAGGACAATCAAGTAGACTGGTTCTCTTAACACTTGACTAGTACAACAATATCATGGATGGAGTAAACATAAAAATTGGTTTGGGTTTGTCTGTTTCCTTCTTTACGTTATGAATCTTCAAGCAATGACCTTGTCTTATGTCCCTTTATGCAGATTTTTTCAGAGATAATCATGGTCAATAATCTGGAAGCAAGTACCAAGAAATGGCAAGTTATGAAATAAGTTATGTTGCTATCACTATATTATGTATTAAGTGGCAGCAGACAACTTGGTGTGTTTTAATGTTAGGTATTAATTAAAAAATGCTTGTGTATTTCAGCTCAAGAAGAAAATACAGTGGGTGACAGCCACAAGTTGCTTTTAAAAATACAGTCTTTTATTTTAAAAGCTTTCATTTTGGCTCCTTTCCCGCAGCAATTTATTTTGGGTCAGTAGCTTCATTTGTGTTGTCTTTTATTGGATCCAAGAACCAATGAGATGCTCCATTGTGTGTAATCCTCAACAGGTCTCTTGAAGTACTTAGATTATATCAAATGTTATACACAAATTTACTAGATTGAAATATCAACAACACTTCAATATGCCAAATGACTTTTGTCACATCTTATTTCAGCATGTACTTCTCAAACACACAATGCAATGAAATCTTCAAAGTTATATGGATTGTAGGTCACAATATTCAGCCTACATGGGATTTCATAAATGCCAATTTCTATGTCTGAGATTTATATCAGCAGAGAACCTTGATTTCTCTTCTCTGATTTCCTTTAATTTATCCCATGTTCTGGTGGTAACCACAGACTCCTCTGTAGTCTCACGGACAAGACGGAATCTCTTAGCATCTAATTCATATCAGAGCATCAGGGCCCAAATTCTGTCTTCTCCTTGTCCACCAACTCCTCTACTTCCTTGGCCATCATTGCTGTGGTAAGACATGCATTTTCCTAATTATTATGGGTGAGCTCTTTAGGTACTAAGAGCACATTAAAATTTGAGAGGAAAACAGTAATTTGAGACAATTTGGTTGACATGCTCCAACCCTCTGAACATAGAAGCTGCAGGGTATACATTTGTCTAAAGAAACTAAGAGGCCTGAGCTCTTTCTCTCAGAGCTATTCCGCCTCGCATTTCTCAGTGACAGTCTCTCTGTGCCTTTCATTTCCCTTCTTGCCTCCTCTCTCAAACTTCAAAATGAAATCGACTCTAATATACGACCGAAGAGTGTACCAGTAAGTGTACAGTTCAGTGACATCAAGTACATTTTTGCTGTTGTGCAATCACCGCCACCGCCATCATCCCCAGAACTGTTATCCTCTCACCCTGCATCCGTGCCTAGTAACAGCCCTCCTCCTCCCAGCCCCTCCCAGCCACTATTCTGCTCTCTATCTCTGTGAATTCGACTATTCTAGATACTCACGTAAGTGAATATAGTGACATTAATTTTAAAAACCGCAAGTAGTGTAATGATTACTTATCTCAAGAAATAAACACATCAAGCTAATTAAGCTGGCTTTTATTTATGTGCATGTAGCCTTCTTTTTTGTTGGCTTGAGTATCCCTGTTTGTTTGTTTTTTTAATTTTTTTTAAACATTTTTATTCATTATTGAGAGACAGAGAGAGACAGAGCATGAGTATGGGAGGGGCAGAGAGAAGGGGAGACACAGAATCTGAAGGAGGCTCCAGGCTCTGAGCTGTCAGCACAGAGCCTGATGTGGGGCTTGAACTCACAAACTGAGAGATCATGACCTGAGCCGAAGCCGGACGCTCAACCGACTGAACCAGCCAAGTGCCCTGGCTTTAGTATCTTTGATTCTGAATTCTGAACAGAAAACAGAAGACCTAACTTTTTTGCTCCAAAATGATCACAAATCCATTTTAGTTCATTATGTGTGCCTTTTCCTTTCAAGATAACTCATTTGTCAGTTGGCCCCTATCGTACACCAGGTAGTACGCCAGGCAGGCCCAGAGGATAAAATGGTGACCAAGACAGACAGCTCATGGGATAGTGGGAGAAACAGCTAACGGAGAATTCAAGCACTCCCATATAGGCTCTTCCTGAAAGGAAGAAGGCAGGGTGTTTCAAGATGCACAGAGGCAGCCTGGGAAAAGAGGGCTTCTGGGGAAGGGTGATGTATAAGCAGAGAGAGACATGAGAGATAAGTAAGAATCAGAGGTGGGAAAGAGTGATGCCAGGCCCAGGGAACAGTATCTGTGAAAAAGACCTGAAGGGATTTCAACAGAGATGAGTCAAGTATGAGACGGGGAATGGAGAGAGACGAGATAGAGCGGTGCCAGCAGGGCACGCGGGCCCTTGTGTGAGCCGCAGTGAGCCGTCTGCATTCTTTTTCCAAAGCAATGGGGGCTGTAGGGCCCCCAGCAGTACTGTGACATGACCACACTGTAGAATGCTCACCCTGGCTAAAATTAGATGAGAAGTAGAAACGAAACCTAATAAAACTAGTTGGGGATTATGAGAGTAATCCAGGGGTGACAGCAGTGTGACCTTCAGCAAAGGCAGCAGCAGAAGGGAAGGAAGAGACATCTCCTTTGCAGAGAGTTTCTGTAAACCATTATTTTTTTCTTTTAAAGAGCTCCATCCAAACCAGTTACATGAGATCATGGCTTTTCCCTCAAGTGGCTCACGTATCAAAATGAAAATATTTACAGAATTATGTGCCATCTGGTAATAAAATGAAAAGATTAAAAAAAATAGCTTGCTCTTAGATTTGAAAATTCAATGAAACCTAGAGAAAAAACAGATTTTCACCTGAGAGTCTCAATCCTCCAATTTAGTGGAATAAAGTTTTAAGAAACTTTAAATAAATGAAAGCTGTGAAGGTGAGAAACACCAAGTAGTTAGAACAGGCTGCCAGATGAAGCTGTCAACAATCATACCATGAGGTCAGTCTCATCGCGCCGATGATATTAATGTGGGCTGTGAGCGAAACGGTAATCTTGTGCGCATGCAAACTGTAAGGACATGTGAGTCAACGAAGTAGCAAAGTGGAACTACAGAAAAATTTGTCACTTGTTCATATGCCAGTTTACATTCCCATAAATAAATAGTTAGATAAAAGTTACGGGGATTTTCACTAAGTTCAAAAAATGCTGTAATTTTTCAAAATGACGACAGTGTCCTGGTATAATTTCAGAGATCTGGAATCCATGTGGCTATTATATCTCATATTCAGCTGTGATACGTTAATATGAGACTTGAGGAGGGGGCACGCTACATTCCTAGAATATTTCCCAGAACTCTTAAAAGTAACGGGCGGCGGGGTGGGGGGGTACTGGGAAGGGACGCCTGGATGTCTCAGTCAGTTGAATGCCTGACTCTTGATTTCGGCTCAGGTCATGATCTCATGGTTCATGAGTTCTAGCTCCACATCAGGCTCTTTGCTGTCAGCACAGAGCCCGCTTCACATCCTCTGTCTCCCTCTCTCTGCCTCTCCCCTGCTTGTGCTCTGTCAGAGTAAAATAAACATTAAAAAATAGCTAATTTTATGTCATATATCTATTTTACCACAGTAAAAAGAAAAAAAAAAGACCATGAAGAGAATATAAAGACAAACCACAGACAGGGAGAAAATATTTGCATATCATATACTGATAAAGGACTTGTGTCCAAATACATAAAGAACTCTCAAAACTCAATAATAAGGAAACCAAAAAAATAGATAAATAAACATGCCATTAACAAAAATGGAAGGAAGATTTGAACAGGCACTTCACCAAACACAATATATGGACAGAAAATAAGCAGATGATAAGATGCTTCACATCATTAGGCCTTAGAGGAATGCAAGTCAAAACCACAATGAGATGCCACCATGCAGCTACTGGAATGGCTAAAATTAAAAAGACCCTAAAAAGTATTAGTGTGGATGTAGAGGCCGGGGAACTCTCTTACACTGCTACTGGAAAAGTAAAACAGTACAGGCGCTCTGGAAAAACAGTTTGGCAGTTACTTTAAAAATTAGACATAACGCCTATCATATGATCCAGCCCTTCTACTCCTAGAGATATTTTCCCAAAAGCAAAGTAAATATACGTCCATACACAGACATGTATACAAATGTCTATAGCAGCTTTTTCCGTAATAGTAAGAAAAAAAAAAAAAGGAACCAACACAAATGTTTTCAATGGGTGAATGGCTAAGCTAATTGTGATACATTCACACAATGGACTATTACTCTACAATAAAGAAGGAATGAAGTGCTGAGATATGCTAAAACATGGATGAATCTCAAAATAATTACACCGAGTGAAAGAAGCCAGGCAAAGAGTGCATTCTCTATGACTCCATTTATATAAAACTCTAGAGAACACAAAATAGCCTGTAGTGACGGAAAGCCCATGAGGGGTCACCTGTGGGAGGGGAAGTGCACAGGAAAACTTGGAGGAGTGATGGATTTGTTCATAGATCTTGACTGTGGCCATGGTTTCATGGGTACGTACAGGCCTAAGTTTATGAGATTGTACAAGTTACATCTGTGCAGTTTATTGTAGGTCACTTGTAAATCTATCTGAAACAAAGAAAGGGTACAAAATAAAATTGTAGTAAAAAAATGTTCAGATGCTTCCCTCTATTCTATTACTTTTTTACTTTTTTAAAAGTTTATTTATTTATTTTGAGAGAGACAGAGACAGAGATGCAGAACAGGCTCCACACTGTCAGTGCAGAGCATGTTAATGTCATTGTTTATGAATATCAATTGTTGCAGCCCAATTTATTGAAAAACCTATATTCTCCCCTGAATGCTTCTGCAGCTTTGTCCATGTATGTGTTTATTGCTCATTTATAAAAATACAATTATGTTTTGTATAGTGCTCTTATATCCTGCAACTTTACTAAATTAATGTTTTTAGTTCCAGAAGTTTTTGGGGGGAATTCCCTCAGATATTCTACATGGACCTATATGATATCTGAAAACAAAAACAATTTTCTTTCTTCCTTTCTAATCTGGATGATTCGTATTTCTTTGGCTAGAACCTTCAGTTCAATGTTGAATAAAAGAGAAGAAGAAAACATGAATGCTTTGTTTTTAATCTTCAGGGAAGGCATTCAATCTTTCACTATTAAGAATGATGTTAACTATAGGTTTCCTGTAGATGATCTTTATTAGGCCGTGGAAGTTCCATTCTATTTCTAGTCTGCTGAGAGTGTTTATCGGGTCACGATATGGGTTTTGTCAAATGCTTTACTACTTCTATTGAAATGATCATATACTTTAAGTTTTAAAAATACAGAAATTTATACTGGTTGATTTTTGAGTGTTAAACCAGCCCTGAATTGCTATTACTTTTTTTGCATTTTTTTTTTTTACTACAACTTTTACAAATTCCACTTGGTCCTGATATACTATACTTTTTACATATTGTTGGATATAGTTTGCTGAAAATTTTAAAGACCTTTGACACTTATGTTCATGAGTGATAGTGAACTATATTCTTTTCCTGTAATACCTTTGTCAGGACTTGTAGATAATGCTGGTCTTATAGGATGAGTTGAGAAGTATTCTATCCTATTCAGTTTTCTGAATGATATTCATAAAATTAACATTATTTTTTCCTAAACATTTGGTAGAATTCATCAGTCATATCAACTGGGCCTAGAGTTTTCTTTCAGGGAACATATTCAATTATAAATTCATTTAAAAAATAGATACAGGGGTAGTCATCTTTTCTATTTCTCCTTTGGTTGTTTGTATTTTTCAAGGAATTTTCCATTTCATCAAAGTTGCCAAGTGTATTGGCATGTAGTAATTCATAATATTCCTTTTTATTCTCTTAATACCTAGAACATCTTTAGTGAAGTCACATCTCTCATTCCTGATATTTGTAATTAGTGTCCTCCCTCCTTTTTTCCTTCATCAGTTGGGCCAGAATTTTATTAATTTAATCTACATTCTTAAAGAACAAGCTTTTTGGTTTCAGCATTTTTCTCTGTTGTTTTGTCTGTTTTGTATTTCATTGATTTCCACTCTGGTATTTATTATTCTCATTCCTCACTGTGGATTTCATTTACTCTTTTTTTTAAGGTTTTGAAGTGGAAATGGAAGTCACTGATTTGAGGCATTTCTATTCTAAGAGAGTAATATACTATTCGGGTAAATTTCCCTCTAAATACTGCACTAACATCCCACAAATTTTGATGTATTTGTTCTTATTTTCATTCAGTTCAAAATACCTTCTAATTTCCCTTTTTATTTCTTCTTAACTTGTGGGTTATTAAGAAATGTCTTTTTGCATTCCACCTAACTGCTAGTTTTCAGATATCTTTGCTATTTATTTCTAAGTTAATTCCATGTGTTTAAAAAACATATTATAAAACTTAAATCTGTTTAGATTTATCAAAACTGGTTTTATAGTCTGGAATATGGTGTATCTTGGTAAATGTTCCTTCTACATTGAAAAATACACAAAGTATTCTTTGTGTAGTAGCTGGGTAGATTATTCTAAAAATGCCAATTAGGCCAAGTTGATTGNCATTCCACCTAACTGCTAGTTTTCAGATATCTTTGCTATTTATTTCTAAGTTAATTCCATGTGTTTAAAAAACATATTATAAAACTTAAATCTGTTTAGATTTATCAAAACTGGTTTTATAGTCTGGAATATGGTGTATCTTGGTAAATGTTCCTTCTACATTGAAAAAAAGTATTCTTTGTGTAGTAGCTGGGTAGATTATTCTAAAAATGCCAATTAGGCCAAGTTGATTGACAATGCTGTTCAAGTCTTCCATATCCTTATTAGTTTTCTTTATAATTCTATCAATTATGAAGAAGGTATTGTAATCTCTCACCTGTAATTGTGAACTTATCTATTTTGCCTTGAAGTTCTATCATTTTTTGCCTCCTGTATTTTGAAGTTCTATTATTAGGTGCATAAGTATTCGGAATTGTTGTTAGGTCATCCTGATGAACAGACCCTCTATCATTAGAAAATGATCTTCTTGTTCCCTAATAACATTCTTTGCTCTGAAATCAACTTATATACCATTAATATAGCCACTCCAGCTTTTTAAAATTAGTGTTAACATGGAATGTCTTTTTAACCTATTTGTGTCTTTATATGTAAAGTACATTTCTTGTAGGCATCATACACCTGGGTCTTATTTTTATCCAATCTGGCAATCTTTGCCTTGTATTTAGAGTGCTTAAACTACTCATATTCAATGTGATTACTGACATCGATTTTTCTCAGTTTAAGAAAAAAGTCCCTAAAAGAATAGCAATAGACTTGCTCTCTCGAAACGCTCTTCTTCCATTCTCTTTTGAACCCCCTTCAGTCTGGCTCTCACTCCTACCACTCCACTGAAACAACTCTTTGTCAAGGTTAACATCTTCCTCTGTCTTGCTAAATCTGAGGGTCAATTCTCAGTTTTCATTATAGTTGATCTCTCTGTAGCATTTTACATAGGTGATCACTGTCTCCTTGAAATATGTTTCTTCCGGTGGCTTGTAGGACACCATAGCTTCCCTGCACGCACTGGAAAACACTGGCTTCTCCTCAGAGTTCTTTGCTCTTTCTACATTATCACTTTAATTTCTTGAGAATTACCAGGGTTCAGTCCTTGGACTTCTTTTCTAGCTGCATTCATTTCTTTAGTGATCTCATCCTTTCCATCAAGTTAAATACTATCTGCAGTGGGCATTGGGGGCACCTCACAGATCCCCTCTCTTTAGGACTACAGCACTCATTTCCCCTGCTGCTGGGAGTAATGATGGTTGATACCTCAAAGTGTATTCCCATCTCCACCAAGGGACTGTCCTTATCAAAGAAAGCTGACTCACTCAGGGAATCTAATGACTGGTTTAGGTAAGGGATATAAATTATGGCAACTCTGCAGGGCATTCCAACTCTAGAGCTTTCTCTACAACTAGTAATAGTATTATTTCCTTAAGATTTGTGATCCTATCACCACCTAACTTTTCCTCCTACACAATCCTGCTTCCTTTACTCCTCACAGTTAACTGATCTCAGGAGTACTTGTCAATAAATTTCTGGGGCAAATCTCGGTGTCTACTTCCTGGGAAAGTTGACCGGTGATATCATCCAAATGCTGACACCTAAAAACTTAGGTTTCCAGCATATATCTTTCATCTGAACCCATGACTGAAGTAGCTGTCTTTGTTTTCAACTTTGCATTTTTTCTTATCACTTTGATGTTTAATGGAAATCTCAGGCTTAATATCTAAAACTAAACAGTTGGTCTAAACCACTCTCTTCACTCAACTTCAAAACTATCCCACATATAGTCTTCCCCATAGAAGTCGACGGTAACTCCAAACTCCCAGTTACTTACTACATAAGCCAAAAGCCCTAAAGAATATTTTGGGATTTACTTATTTTTTTCATATTCTAACACTGAATTTGTTAGCAAACTTGTTGACTCTATTTTCAAAATCATTAACCATTTCTCAGCCCTTCCAAGCTATCACTCTTGGCTCAAGCCACTATTATCTCTCACTTGAAATAAATGTAACGCCTTCTATTTCCTTGTGTGTGTCCTTGCCCTCTAAGGTCTAATTTTAACCTGGAAGCAAAAGAAATTCTAGTAAAACATAAGATATATCACTTTACTCAGACTTTCTAATGACTTTGCCCTTCATCTATCCCCTCCCACTCCACCCCTACTTCCAACCTCATACCCTATACTTGCTACCCCCTTGCTGTTTCTCCTTAAAGCTTTCACAGTGGCTAGTTCCTTTGCCTAAAATGCTCTCCCCCCAGTTATCTGCAGGGTTTACTCTCTTGCCTACATCAAGTCTTTCCAAAATTCAACACTCCATTAGAATGGCAATCCATCTCTAACACTGGTACTTCCTATTTCCTTTTCTGACTTTATTAATTTTTCCCTCTTTCATACCCCATTTCTAGAATTTAAACCCCATGATTTCAGGGATTTTTATGAGTTTTACTTGTTATTTTTGCAAGGTCTTGACCACAGCCTGGCACATGACAGGCAGTCAATGATAAGGTTGTTAAATCAAGCAATTAATCAATCAATTCACCAATCAACTGATATTGACTGAATATGTTTTTGTTTTACCCTAATCTCCATGGCTGAAATGTAGAGATGTAGAATATATGTATTCTGCTAATAAACCGATATGTACCCAAAAGAAAGTAAACTTTTTTCAATTCATCTTCCTATGAGGCAAAAGAATACATTTGCAAAAATCCACCCAAACTATCTAGTAATTAAGATCTTGCCTTCTGATGGTAAGATAAAGCAGACAGGATTTCTAGTGTGTAACCCTTACACTGCTGTTTTTCCACTGTAATCGGAGTTTTTCGCATCTGTAGTATTAAGAAACTGGCCATCTAAGCTCTCTTACTTTGACATTAGTATAATGTTACTAGATAATTATGTTTAAGATACAACTCATTTGGTGAGTAGTCCTTTTGCCCCCAAATGGCAACTGACATTAACTATTAAGTATATTTAACGTTAGCTAACAAGATTAACAATAAACTGGAAAATAAAACAAAAGAAAACCTGCCAAAGCTAAGCATAGGAAGTCACTGGCATTTCCTGTAATTAAGAATTTTAAAACTTTATATGATACACGTGCATACACAGTTCTGTCCTTAATTTACTTTACATGAGTAAAGAGCGTGCAGTAGGCATAGACCTTTAGTGATCCAGCCTGCTTCATAAATACCAAAAAGCAGCAATTAGGCCAGTGGAAGCCTTGACAAGGTTACAGACATCTGGATTCTGCACATCTGTTCAAAAGTCAGTGATTTGTACGGAAGACCCTAGAGAAAGAATTAGTGTCAACCTGATATTCAGTGATAAACGATTATTACCCAAAACCCAATATGGCATTGAAGATAATAACCAAACTGGCAAGTTGAGTGCAAACTGAGTGACCTCAGATTTTATGAAAATCTGAAGCCCTTGATTGCTGCTGAAAGCTGTCGTGTTGGCAAGAAGATTCTCATTCAGCCTGAAAGTGGAGGAATTCCTATCTGATGCACGCTGGTCCTACAATCCAGCTCCCACAGCCACAGAAACTTCAAACTTCAAATAACCCAGCAGCCACCAGGGGCCTCCTTTCGTCTAAACCTTGTTCCTTCTACTGCTTTCAACACACTGATTTCTGCCTCCTGGGTTTCCGGCTCTCTGGCCCTATTTCCTACCCTCTTTTTGTTCTGGTGACTCTTATCCACTCTCATTTCGGCCTTTTTGATTCCTATTACTTCTCTTAGCGTCCGCAACCACACCTACCAATGGATTCTCTGATTTGCACTTAGAGTCAGCTATGGGCCCTGCAAAGAGACTTCTCAGTATCTTTGTGAGAAAACTCATTATTGACATTTTAGAGACAAAAGATCTGAGAAGTTAAAAGTCACAGAGCTAATACACATACAAAGAAGGCACCATGCTTTCTGCTCTGACACGGTTTTTAAAATGTTTATTTATTTTTGAGAGAGAGAGAGACAGACAGAGTAGGAGTGGGGGAGAGGCAGAGAGAGGAGGAGACACAGAATCTGAAGCTGGCTCCAGATTCCAAGCTGTCCGCACAGCTTGGACTCGAACTCATGAACCGTGAGATCATGACCTGAGCCGAAGTCAGACGCTTAACCTATCCCTTTCCTAATATATTGCTTATATATTCTCGTTTAAGCAAATTTAGGTTTCCTGTGGGGTGGGGGGTGGGGAGTAAGTATCAAATAGTCTTCCATGGTTGGGGAAGAGAACAGAGTCATTTAAAAAACATTGAAAAGCTTGAAAATTTCAATAAGTAGACTGCTAAGCTGTTTAAAACATTTTTATTTCACAATTTTTCCTTATTTCTTACTGGGAAACACATCTCTAAGTATTATGAGCAAATTCTACAATGTAAGAAACTCTTAGACAAATTTTAACGACAACAACAAAAACACCAATGCTTCCACATGGGGAGAAATCTTCTGCGATGATGTGTGGTCATGTTAAAATATCATTCTAACCCCAATTCTGGCAATGCGAAGGGTTGGTGTGGGCAGCAACTGGCCACAACGGCGAGGAAGGCAGTTAAACCACAGAAGCCCTTGGTTGGGAATCCGGAGACAGAACTGATCTGGGATGTGGAGCCGATCAGTTGCTTGTGGCTTTGCCCAAGTGTCCTACTCTTTGTGACCTTAGTTTTTCAGTATGTGGGTAACACTGCAAAGGTTGGAATTAAGGACCTCAGAGTTGTGTTTGAGTTTGGGATTCTATTTTTAATCTCTCACATTGTGAGGCTTTTTAAACATTTTTTTTTTATAGTTTATTTTTGAGACAGAGAGAGACAGAACATGAGTGGGGGAGGGGCAGAGAGAGAGGGAGACACAGAATCCGAAACAGGATCCAGGCTCTGAGCTGTTAGCACAGAGCCTGATGCGGGGCTCGAACCCATGAACTGTGACATCTGACCTTAGCCAAAGTCAGATGCTTAACCAACTGAGCCACCCAGGTGCCCCGCATTGTGAGTTTTTGCTGTGTCACCCTCCTGGACTTCTCTGCATCTTTGGTACTACTGGCAACAATCTCCTTCTGAAAACTCCTTCCTTGGCTTTTATTGTGAGGGCAGCTCAGGGTCTCATCCCACAGATTTCTGTCTTCAATCATGGCTGGGCCTCGTGATTCAGTTCCTGAATGGCCACTCTCTCTTTGTCTCCTGTTTCAAAAAGCAGATTGTTTCTAGTGTCTTCCACTAGTACCTCTACATAGGTAATTTCCCAATCTCTAATTCTAGGCCTAATGATGTCACATCACCTATTGAAAAAGGGTAATGGGACAGATTTGGGGATTTAACAGTACTTGGAGATGTTTTTTGACGCAGTGCTTTGTAAAGACCTGCTGAAAATAACTTTTCCCATTTTGCCAATTAAAAACATAAGATGAGGGGCGTCTGGGTGGCTCAGTCAGTTGAACGTCAGACTTTAGCTCAGGTCATAATCCCACAGTTCGTGGGTTCGAGCCTCGCGTCGGGCTCTGTGCTGACAGCTTAGAGCCTGGAGCCTGCTTCAGATTCTGTGTCTCTCTCTGTCTCTGCCTCTCTCTTGCTCACACTCTGTCTCTCTCTGCCTCTCAAAAAATAAATAAACATTAAAAAAATAAAACTAAATAAGATGAGTGAGGTCAGATTATTCACCCACCCAGCTACTAAGTTGGACCTTACCCAAATTAACGGGAGAGTGCCCAGTCCCAGGGCAGAGCAGATGTAAATAAACTCTTGTTAGAGTATTCTTTAGAATCCCTGCCAGGGGGGATTTTAAAAGGGACAAATAATCTGAATAAGTACTCAGGCATTGGTAATTATATAGTACTTGCTTTCCGTAATTTACTTGATAGGGCTTTCCAAAGAGTTATTCAATCATCTAGTGAGTATGTATTTGGTGCCACCCATATGTTTGCTGCAGAATAAAACAAACAAGAAAGGGTACAGTCAGAGTAATGCGGCCTCTTCAAAAGGCCGCTCAGCGTCCTCCAAGAAAACCTGCTACCTTAGAGGACATCAAAGTTTGTTTGAGAGAAAAACAGCTTCTCCAAAATGGGCCCTCCAAGATGGCCAGGTACCGCGGAACAGCTCTAAATCGAGGCTTTTTTCTACGGTACTTTAAGTATAACAGATGGATCTTCATAATTAGCATCACATTTGCATGTTTCCCTCCACCAAAAAAAGAGCTAATAATCTTAGAAGGAGAATTAAACAGCATCATTCCATCATATTTTATTGATCTTATTTATAATTTGCATGCCGAGTCTTTTTTATGGTCCTTCTTTACTGGCAACCCTGTTACCTAGAAGACGAGCAAATTTACAAATGAGGAAATGTGTCCTCAGGAGCACAAACCTGAAAATGACTTGAGGACTAGAACCGGGAAGCCCTGATAATGTAGAAGAAATGAGGAGATTCGGATGCAGCTTTGAGCCCATTGATGCAATTCCCTCCAACAGAATAGGCTTTTTATCTTTTATGTCCATTTCTGTGAGGCTCCCATCCTCTCCTTGTGCTACAGAACTCCCAGCACGCAGAACCATTCAGCTTAAAGGTGCTAGTAGGTAAATTAAAGCATCAGAGAGATTGCCCTCGCAGGCCAGGTCTCCTGGTCAATGGCTTGAGACAGCAGGTGCCTGAACCAGGGCAGGGCACGGGGTTCGAGCCAGACACCCTTCGCAGCAGCGGAGCACGGAGGAGTGGGAAGAGGTCCTGGGGTATCGTGCATGGGAGGGAGCACACCCCAGTGGAGCCAGGCCAGGGAAAACAAGGATCATATTCCCCCCTGTGTATTGCAGTTGACATCTGGATAATCTTCCTAACTTCCCCGTGAGGCTGACTTCGTCCTTAGTCTGTAGGTGGAGAAACTAAGACTCAGAGGAGTGAAACATCTCTCCCAAATCTTCTCATAAAGCGACAAAGAATGGTTTTCGTGTAGGCTCTGCCCAATGGCAAACTTCCTGATCATGACTCGAGCGCCACTTGGACCCACCGACTATAATACGGTCATGTGGCTCCAGTAACGGCTTTGCTTTGATTCATTTATGCACAATTCCCCATCATCAATAACATAACTTTGTAAGTCACCTGAATAGGGGTTAGGAGTGTAATCAATGGCCATGAAACAGAGAAGATAAACTGATCCACAGGGAAATAAAACCCCTGACCTTAAGCTCTTGAGGTCTGATTTCTAACCAAGTCCCTTAATTAGCCACAGACTATTAAATGAACAAATTAGGACCCAAATCTTTTCCAACCACAGATCTAAGCTGACCCTTTCTAGAAGCAGTGTTAACAGGCACTGATGTTGCGTGTGTTCCCCTTTGGCATACTGCGGGCCCTCTGCGTATCCCAGAACTATAAGCGAAAACCATAATCTTATCTTGACATTCACTTGAAGTAATAATGCCTATGCTTTGCTACTTTATTTATTTTTATTTATTTATTTTTTCTGCTTTGAAGATGTTATATCTAGTCTAGGAATTCAGGTCTTCAAAAGAATTGTAGTCCAAGTGTCAATTTTTCATCAGATTCATTAAATTCCACCTCAAGGGCAAAATCAGACGTCAAAGTCTTGAGACGGAGGGTATGCCACAAAAGACACAGTGTGTACAAAATGAAAAGCAACAGCATCATACTCATCACTGCCGAGATCTGTAAGCCCAGAAAGACTGACAAAGGACTCCCCTCCCCTAACCTGTTGCCCCTGGGCTGCAGGCCTCTTCAGCAGCACCCTGAGCCTCTTCCCCACCCGAGCTCCGTCCTTGCCACCCACTTTCCATCTGAGCCAGTCACTCCAGGGCTGTGCTCTTGCAGCGCGGAGGAGGAAAAGAGAAGGAAACCACCAGAGGACATGGCATCCTCCACCGGGGACTGGGTGGGCCAATGCTCTTCTCCACTCTCCATAGACTCCCCGTAATGTTGAAAGGGCTAGAAAGTGAGAAACTGAAAGGTTAAAGGGCAGGAAGGAAGAAAGGAAGGGAAGGGAACTCCTTTGGGGTTGCTCTTCCATTCTTCCTCCCTCAGTTCAAATCCCGACATCTTTCTATCTTCGTTGTAATTCCTGGCTCTACGCTGTTACCAGATGCTGAATCCCCTCCACTGTTGCAAGCCCGGGGCCGTGGCACTCACACATTCAGATTTGTGGGCATCTCCTCAAGGCAAAGATCCCAAAGCCACAGAGCTTCAGCCAAGACCAGATCTGTTGGTTGCATTTAATTTAGGAGTCTGTCTTTTCATGGAAATAATGTTCTCCAAGATGACTAAGTTTGATAGAAGAGTTATTTGGAGTGCATTCTGATTTAAATAGGCTTTTGTGTGCTGGACTTAGATCTTAAACAGCATAACGTAACATTCTGAGTTCCAGTGTTTCTGTGGGGGAGCCTTGCCTGAAATGCATTGTGCACATTTAGTCATCAAGTAGAAAAATGAGGAAGAGTGCAGAACTGAGAATGCACTTGGAAGAGGCAGGAACAATATTAGCTCAAGAATCTGGTACACTGGATAAGCTCTGTAATGATAAAAAGTAAGACCAGGCATTACATGCTCTAGAAATTCGTCATTTCCTCCAATATCTCAACTTTCATTTTCTGTAAACAATGTACAACTTTATGTACAAAACTGCTATCATAATGTCAGATGGTTACTCTACATGTAGACATGGGAAAGCCTTATTAATAAAAACCTCATGGCTATAATTCTTTTTAATGGAATTTGGGGCTGTTTAAGCCATCATTCATGAGAGAACTCTAAATCCAGAAAGGGGATGAATGCTGATTTCCTTATGCTAATCTGACAAGATTGGTTGGAAATATTTAAACTGCCTGTAACAGAAATCATTTACTGGAAGGCTATAATAAATTCTTAATGAGTTTATTTCAGGACAAAAAAGAGTAATGCTCTGTTTTTTAAAGGGAAAACAACGAATACGATTGGATTTGCCATGAAAAGAGCTTGAGGGGAATTTGGCCAGTTGGAGCTTCAAAACCATGTGAGCAGATGTGTCAGAAACACTGATGCCAGCACAGTCATACCTCCTAAAACTGCTTCAACCATGGGATGCAAAAATGGAACCTTATTTCTGGTTTGTAGTTTCAATAGAGCCAAAGAAGGTGCTACTTAGCTCACGGTTAGAGAGGGAAGCTTTTCAAAGGCATCTGATGCATCTACTGCTCACCGAAATAGCAGTCCAGGTCAACTAGAAACTGAGCTGATGAGCAGTGATATTCTTTACCATATTTCATGACAGTTGCACTTAAATATGCACTAAGCGGGGCACCTGGGTGGCTCAGTCGGTTAGGCGTCCGACTTCAGCTCAGGTCATGATCTCACGGTTCATGAGTTCAGGTCCCTCATCAGGCTCTGTGCGGACAGCTTGGAACCCAGAGCCTGCTTCAGATTCTGTGTCTCCTTCTCTCTGCCTCTCCTCCACTCCTACTCTGTCTCTCTCTCTCTCAAAGATAAATAAACATTTAAAAAATAAATAATATGTGTTAAGCACATAGATGTTTGAAATGTACTTTAATGTCAAACCCAAGAAATTAACATCTGATTCTAAATCAGCTAGGCTAATAAAGCAATTTTTACTTTTATAAAGGGCTACATTTATAAGCAATACTTTCCGGTGTGTCATAGCCAAGAGTGTAAATGAACATAGTTGTAGGCTGGGAAAGTAATGTTGATTGGAAAATTTTTTTTTCAAGTCTACAAGGACTATAATTTTTCTACAATATTATTTACAAAAGTTGATGTCCAATTTTGCCATTTAAAAAATATCATGACTATGGGTGGCTTAGTTGGTTAAGCACCCAACTTCAGCTCAGGTCATGATCTCAAGGTTCATGGGTTGGAGCCCCATGTCAGGCTCTGTGCTGACAGCGTGGAGCCTACTTTGGATTCTGGGTCTCCCTCTCTTCCTGTCCCATCCCCACTTGGCTCTGTCTCTTTCTCTCTCTTGAAAATAAATAAACATTAAAAATTTTTTTAAGTTAAAAATATCATGACTATCAAATATTTAACATTCACTTCAAGGCTTAGAATGAAAAATGAGCCTAAGTTTATGTTACATACTGCTCTACCTCGAATTTATGTGGTGGAGCTTATTTTTAGGGACAAAATATAAGAGGGCTATATAGATAATGAGCAAAATATTCAAGTAGCTAAGCTTTTTATTGCTGTAGACACTATTAGAAGCTGCACTGAAAAGTGAGTGATACTGCGCCAACCCAGAGGTAGTCTAACTCTATCTGTGATTCAATTGCTAAATCCACTCAAGGCTAATAGTTAAGGGGTTAATGATTATGAAGGGAAAAATTTAAAAAAAAAAAGAATTTCAAATTAAAATGGAATAGTTTGGTAATTTCCACCAGCTCTGCATCAGATTTGCCATCCCTGATGTCTTACTCTGAGATCTCGCTTATCCACAAATACCTACCTGGCAATCTCCCGTATTTGAAACATAACTGAGAATCAGTGTGTTAAGTCACAAAATACAAGCCACCGAACTCTCCTCTGTGCTTTGGAGAAGAGCCTCTTCTACCAACACCTTCAAAGATTATTTGCTTTTAGACTTTACCTAAAATTATGACAGACCTAGTGACCTATTTTCTAAATCCAAAGAATATTAGAAGCTATAAGTAAGTGGGGTTAGGACTTACAATGAGAGCAGAGAGAAATAATGGCCACGATAGCAGAGAAAATAGAAAGTATACTAGAACTGGCCAATCAAAAGCACAATACTGGAGAGAGAGCACTAATATCTACCACACACCAGTAGGTCTTGTGGGCATCACAGTATTAAATACCTGGCAGAGCTGATGGTTGTTCTGATGCTTCATTCATTCAGGAAAGTTCATATTGTGTTTGGTTAATCCATTTAACAAGTCATAAAAGTGCTAAGTCATTTTAGAAAGGTCTCCACTTAAAAGGCTTTAAACAGTATCTTCATGTACGCGTGCATGTGTGTGCGAGTGTGGATAGATGCATAGGTACATCGATCTATTTATCTATCTATTGAGAGAGAGGCTTACACTCTTAAAAATTCAAACTGATTTTTCATGAATTCAGTTTTCAATTAGTTACATACCTCATATTTAGCAGTGTCTGGAATACAGAAGTAATAAGAAGAAAGCAAATCTTTATTTATTAGTTACGTATAAAGATCTACATACTATGTAGTCTCTTTTCATATATTATTTCTCATTCTCTAAATAGCAGAGAAAGGTAGGTCTTGTTAACTCTGTTTTTTTCAATGAAAATCTGGTCTCAGGAAAGGTAGATAGCTTGGCCTAAGTTTAGAGTGATAGGACCAGAGTCTGGATGAGAACATAGGACTGACTTACTCCAAAGTTCATGCTCTTATCACAGTACTAATGTCTGTCCTGTTAGCACTCAGTGGGGTGTGATCTAAGAGAATGCCACTTCCATAGATCAAAAGCAGTCAAATATCAGCAAGTTCATAAGGCTATAGCTAACAGTATACATTTCAAAGCATTATGGACCATTTTATGACCTGTTACCTTCTCTATATTCTATAATACTTAAGCCAGTTATAAAACCAGATTAGATTGTAGGCATAAAGTAACTGGATAGTATGGACCCTAGAATGAGAAGTATTGTTGATGTTCTAATGGAAACCGCTGTGATGAAAACAAAGTTGATATCTGTAAGGTCATGTATTAGGATACCCAATCAGCACAAATTCAGCATGAAGAGTTTAATCTTCACTCACCTAGAATTTAGATAGTATTTAATTCATATTACCTGGAAGATGGCTGGTGATTGGCTTTAGGATCTCGGGAAATTTCCACCAAAGCTGAAATGGAAGTTGTCAGGTTTTTCTTCCACTAATGAGTTCCATTCTGTTTGTTTGTTTGTTTGTTTAGTTATTTAGCATGGGGGTAGGGTACTTACACATAGTTTGCAGAGCCAATGGAAGAAATTATTAAGTTATCTGGTAAAACAAAATACTTTTGGTTTATTCTGCAGCAACAAAGCTATTGGATAAAGGGCAATGGAAAAAAATAAAATGGCATTATGATTTTATCGTAGGTAAATTTCTTTCTCAGCTTGGCGTATGCTTTTTGTTTTAAAAAAGATCAAGATTTATAATAATCATCTTTTCTGTGAAATAACTGACCTGCATTCAGCCTATTATATAACTTAGCCAAAGAGAGAAGTGTGTGTAAGATTCCACTATACCAAATGCTTATACTATTTGTAGACTACGAAATGAGCTTGTTTTGTACTGAAGCATATAGTATTCAGAAGATTAAAGGAGTACATAAAGTGGTTTATAACCAGGCATGGTATTGCAATAGCAGTTTAATTTTTAACATGTTCTATTAGCACGTGTCCTTACCGCTTATGTTCCTCCAACACGTCTCATAGAATTAAACCAAATAGGGGGGCATCTGGGTGGCTCACTTGGTTGAACGTCCAACTCTTGATGCTCATCGGCTCGGGCCATGATCTCATAGTTCATGGGATCAAGCCCCATGACTGGCTTTGTGCTAACCACATGGAGCCTTTTTAGGATAATCTCTCACCCTCTATTTCTGCCTCTCTCCTGCTCACATGAGCTCTGTCTCTCAAAATAAAAGTAAACGTTAAAAAAAGAATTAAACCAAATAGGTTTTATCTTCTTGTTTATTTGTTTTCAGCTTTATCAAATTACACCCTTCACTCATATTCTTAAGATCTGAGTATATTCAAACATTCCTGTTAAATCTGGGAAAGAAATCCTATCTAAGAATAGTAATAGAACTACAGAAAGCAGAAGCATGAAACTATAGGATGTGTGTGTACGTGTGTGGGTTGTATGCATTGTTCTTTTTTAAGAATAGATGGGCTTAAAAACTATTTTTGGATCAGGGCCATGAACCGAATGAACACTGACCTCACAGAGCCCCAGGCAGACTCCTGCACGTTAAAGGAACAAAAGCTTTCCCATAGAAAATTCGTTATGTACAGCTACATCGTGTTTAAAAAAAAAAAAAAGGAGTCTAAAACAGAGTAAAAGAGGTCAATTGAATTACACCAGCTGGTCCCACTCCCTACTGGGCTGCAGAGGGAAGTGAGGCAATCCACAGGATACCTGAGATTTAATCCAGACAAAGCTTCCCTGAAAAAGAAAATCCACACAGTGAATTGTGCCGGGGAAAAAAAATCTTCAGCCAGCCTGGATTATAGAGTACTAATAGAACTTAATATTTTAATAATAATGTTCAATGTTTGCCCTTCAAGAAAAGCTATTTTATAAGCCAGTCAGCCTGGGTTTTGATACAAATTGATGAATTCAGAAATACCGCCTTCAATTTAGAGAAGAGGAAGAGGCAGCGTACATTTCAGACAATGCAAAAGTAAAAGCACAACTGCCAATATTACAATGATGTTTTCAAACCCAAGGTTGAGCAGTGAGGGAGACACTCGTGTGTTTCTTCGCAAACCTAGCGGTATAATACGCTGTGGAAATGGGATGACGGGGCTTTGATGTGGCCCATGATGGTCCCCCAGAGGCCAGGCGTCTCACACATTTCTCAGCTGCCTTCTTAAGCCTCCCCTTTAGAGCTAACACGTTGAAGACTTTAACTGAAGCTAAGGGAAGAGCAGTAGGAAGGGTGGCCCGTGTATAAATGTGGGAGAAGTTCAACAGAGCCACCCACTAATTTTATTAATTGGAAAGGCAGTTCAGTTATAATACAGGACATGCTGGTCCTTTTCTCTCTGTAACGCCTGCTCCTTATTTACCTGGCCCTATTCTCTAACATTCTGATCTATCGTTTGGCTCTGTCCGTCTGTCCCAGTTTCCTCCTCCCTGAGAGTATGACCTTATTGCTACCCTGCAGAAAGGCAATAAATGCATCCGCCAAGGGCAGCCTGGGGAAAACTGAGATGCCAGCAACAAAGAAGTCTCCCTAGAATCCTGACCTTTCAAAAGCTTTTATGGACACTTAGGATAAAGAGAAGCCTGCTGATTTCGTTCACCTACATACACGGTGCAGAGAAAACACACAAGGCGATCCTTTTTTTTGGCTTTACCCTGGGAGTCGGGTCATTCTTCTACCTAAGAGAATACAATTTTCACTGAAGAGCTCCCCAGTTGAAGAACTACATTTAACTGACAGCATTGTAGTCATGGCTTAAGGTCAGCCTTATTCCAATAAAATAAGCAACGTATCATTGAATGTACAAGGGTGCAGTAAGAAGGCAGCATCAGCCCAATTAGGAGAGATTAATTAAACTACATATATGGTATTTTTATTATAAGCCTTGAAGTATATCATGATGTGCATTTAAATTCATGCAATGCCTTTCCTCTAAAAATACAAAACCCATTAACTTGAAAAGAAAATACAAGCTTTTATGCAGGATGTTTTTTATAGCACTGAATTAAAAAAAGGAAATCTTGGGTTAATAATTTAACTTTCATTAGCACGAGGCATTGGCAAGGTGAGTATCATGATCCCCTGTTAAGGAGTACAAACTGATGGACAGAGCAGCTAAATAAAAAGCAAGCTGCACAACTGGAAATGGACTGTCTCTACTTCTGCCTTGTCACTGGCTTCCCTGAGGTGGCCATACATTCACCCATTCTGAAATTCAATTCCAGGGTTACGGGCTGGACGAGATAGAGGCATCACTGCAAAGCCTTCACCGTGACTGGAGAAGGCACTCAACAAGCAAGTTACATGTGTGGTTATCTTTGAAGAGAAGAAGGATCTAACCTTCTTTTCAATAACATTAAACCATCAGCACCCGAGAGACCTGGGAAAAGGCCAAAGTCAAGGTCAGGGCCAGAGATTCTGAGTGTCTTCATGAGCCTGCCTGGCCATACTCCAGCTGATCTCCTTCACCGCATCCTGCAGGCAAATGCAATTGAATTTGGAATTATCAACTGCTTTTAATAATCTAACCCAGCTTCCATCCCTGTGGATAATCAAGAGCTGATGTAAAATTAAGAATTCAAGGAATACTAGATCTAAAAACACCATAGCCTTCTACTCTTGTCTCCATTGTAAGATATCATACCTGTGTAGGACAGGTTAAGAGCCCAGAATAACAAAATCAAGATTATCAAACCCTATAGTTAAGCTTTAAAACATAACCCAACATTGGGGCACCTGGGTGGCTCAGTTGGTTAAGTGTCTGACTTCAGCTCAGGTCACGATCTTGTGGTGCGCGAGTTCAGGCCCCGTGTGCTGACAGCTCAGAGCCTGGAGCCTACTTTAGATTCTGTGTCTCCCTCTCTCTCTGTCCCTCCCCTGCTCATACTAGTGTCTCTTTATCTCTCAAAATTAAATAAAACATCAAAAAAAAATTAAAACATAACCCAAAATTATTCAGTCTTTTGGGTTGGTAACATTTATACCTTCTCTCTATAAAGTATCCTTAAGAGTTGCA
The DNA here is from genome assembly GCF_008692635.1 of Crocuta crocuta. Classification (NCBI taxonomy): domain Eukaryota; kingdom Metazoa; phylum Chordata; class Mammalia; order Carnivora; family Hyaenidae; genus Crocuta; species Crocuta crocuta. The sequence goes on from NW_027527955.1 coordinate 7,156,269, forward strand.
GTCAAAGGATATCTGGTTAAGAGTTGGGTTCACTTTACAGGTAAGACTGAAGTTCTTCTTTCTGTAATTCCATTTTAACACCACCCATTTAACATTACTACTTAAAATAATTTTTTTCAGTTTATTATATTTTTGTTGTGTGTGTGTGTGTGCGCAAAAATGTGATTTTATTAAAGCACAGGTACAGGACCCATGGGCAGAAAGAGCTGCCTGTTTGTTTGTTTAGAATCCCAAGCAGACTCTACACTGTCAGCACAGAGCCTAGATCTCACAAATTATGCGAACATGACCTGAGCCGAGATCAAGAGTAGGACGCCTAATCGACTGAGCCACCCAGGCCCCTAACAATAATACTTGAAAGAGCTACTTTTTGTATATAGAATGAATTTATTATTATACATATTCATCACTTTTTGGCTTCCTAGTGATACTGTTTAGAGAATGAAGATAACGATATTTTCATCCAAAAGGTCACAATGTGTACCATTGCTGGCATTTTATTCAACTCATTTGGAAAAATAAATGTTATCATTGCATCGTTATAGAATGCCCTTCACTTATTTCTTCTCATTATTGCACCTACGGAGATTCTGTTAGTAAACATCAAGTGGTTTTCAGTTTTTTTAATGACTAAATCATTTAATAAAATTCACTGAGGGGCACCTGGGTGGCTCAGTCGGTTAAGCGTCCGACTTTAGTTCAGGTCGTGATCTCACTGTTCATGAGTTCAAACCCCACTTCCGGCTCTGTGCTAACAGCTCAGAGCCTGAAGCCTGCTTCAGATTCTGTGTCTCCCTCTCTCTGCCCCTCCCCCACTTGTGCTCTGTCTCTCTGTCTCTGTCTTAAAAACTCTGAGCAGCCAGAGTACCCCGAACCCTCCACCTGTAGCGGCCACAGGCTGGTGAGAAACAGCAGCCCTAACCCAACTCGGGTTCATACTGAAGAATAAGGAAGGGAGAGAGGCTGCAGTGTCCACAGCACACCTTGAGATCACCGAATATACAGATACATTCTGCTCCCACCACAGAAGAAAAGGTGTGCCTCTGTTGTCACATACCATTGATATTTTCAATGTAAAAGTAATTAAATTATTTGGATAATAAATTCTATTTTCCATTTTATTAAAAATAATGACCAAGGGTTTGATTAGTTCCAGAGAGAGTAGCCATGCTCAACACAGCAGCAACGACTCCTCGGAAACCGAGGGAAGAGAAACGGTTTATGAGGACAATAATCTGATTTTATTTCACGAGGGAGCGAAGCTTTCGAGTCTCCTGTTACTTCTCACAGTATATGTTAATGTATTTATCAAATGTTATGAAGCGTTTCCTTCATATGCTCCCCTCATCAATGGCAAATAAGATTCCCGTGTGAGAGAGTAGAGAAAAGGAAGCTGTTTTTTCTAACCACGTTAAAATCACACTACCAGTGTTGCTGTTGAAATAAACAAGATGCATCTGAAAAATAACATAAGCGCAGAAATGTGGTCAAGTTTGTGATGAGCCACACTGTGTGCGTGTACATCCGCACGTCTCTGAAATCCACAGTATGGCAAAGATCATCATCCCCTACACACACGACAGAGGACACACATACGTTCGGAGACTGTTAATTCTTACAGAGTTTTGACTGCCAGAGGCTGAATGTGGTAAGCGCTGTAATGCATTAGTCAGCGTGGTAAACGAGGAAATAAGAACCATCAACTAGTGAGCAAGAGCAGAACACAAGTTCCTGAGTGTAAAAGCCATTTCTAACATATGTGGAATCACATCTAGACAAGTGTCAGTTTCTTAAATTTGTTTAGTAACCAACCATAGCCGAGTATTCCTGGGAATAACTTGTGATAGGCAGAAAATTGAACCCTTTTGGAGATATGCCTATTCTTCCAAATTTCAGAGGACTGGTTAGAAAATGACCATGAGTGAATGATTTGACTTACTCCCAAATCTGTAAAAAAAAAAAAATGATCTTAGATAACCAAAAATACAAATTTCTACTATGGACAAATTGGGAAAATCCACATATCAATGTGTTTCCCTACCTGATGGCTTTGATCCAAGAGTCTGGAACAAGCCCAAAGATGTAAAGGGCTAAGGGAAGTATATGGAAATCTACACTCAGCATATCATTCTCTTTGGGTTTACCTTTAGATTTTGAAAACAGAGTCAATCCTAACCAACTCCTTCTGAAAGAGAGGAACATGGAACACACTCCAACTCATTTTATAAGACTAGTAATACCTTGATGCCTGGTAAACTGAAGACATCACAAGAAAAGAGAACTAAAGACCAACAAATCCAAAATAAAAAAAAATTCTTAACAAATATTACAAAATTGAATAAGAAATATATAATTTGTATAATATACATTGAGCAAGTGATGGCACCATCATGACGCAGAAATGTTAGGCAATTAATGTAATTCACCAAGGTAACTCAATGGGGGAAAAGAGACTTTTCAACAAATGATGCTAAATCAACTGGATATCTGTATGAAAAAAAACCCACAAAAGACAAAGAACTCTTAGTCTTCATAAAACATTCAAAAATTAGGTCTATATGGTTTATGGACCTAAATATAAGACCTACAAATTTTAGAAAAAAATATAATAAAAAGTATTTGTGACATTGGGTAGGTAAAGACTTCTGAAACAATGATCTCTTAAGCAGTATGTAAGTTAAAGAGATTTCTAAAATGGACTTCATCAAGGCTAAAAACTTTATCCAAAAGATAAAGTAGTTAAAAAAATACAAGCAATGGACTGAGAGAAAATATTTGCAAAATACACTTCCAACAAATAGCGTGTGTTCAGAATATATAAAGGACTCCTGGGGTACCTGGGTGGCTCAGTTGATTAAGTATATGAGTCTTTATTTCAGTTCAGGTCATGATCTCATGGTTTATGAGATCGAGCCCCACTTTGGGCTCCATACTGACAGCAAGGAGTCTGCTTAGGAATCCTGCTCTCCCTTCCTCTCTCTCCCTCAATCTCTCTCTCTCTTTCCCCTCCCCAGCTTGTGCTCTTGCGCTGTTTCAAAATAAATGAGCATTAAAAAAAAAAAACTCTTACAATTCAATAAGGCAGACAATCCAATTAAACATAAGCAAAATATTTGAAGAAACAGTTCACAACAGAAGGTATACAAATGGGCAATAAATACATTAAAATATGTTCAATATCACTAGGCATTAGGGAAATATAAATGAACACCACAGTGAGTTATGACTCTATACCGATTAGACTGGCTATAGTTAAAAAGACTGACAATAACCAGTGCTGGAGAGGGTGTGGAGTAAGTGGAGCCCCCACATACTGCTGTTGAGAATGAAAAATGATAAGGATAACTTTGGAAAACACTACAGTGATACCTTATAAAATTAAAGATATACTTATCATACAACTCAGCAATTCCATTCCTAGAAATATATCCAAAAGAAATGACAGCTTAATCCTGCTCAAACACAACACCACAGTGACAAAAAACAGATTTATGATAGTGAAGATGAGTTATAAAAGGGCACAAGGAAGCTTCTTAGGATGAGGGGATCCTTCTGTTTCTTGATAGTGGTGGTAGGAAAGCAATTGTATATCTTACCCCAGGTCCCTAAGCCATACCTTTAAAATGGGTGAATTTTATTGTATGAAATATCTTAGTAAACAGCATTAAAACTGTATAAATATTTCTCTTTATCTGCTGTCTCTTGGTAAAGGAAATGACACCGTCCCAAGGAAAACTACCATAGAATAACATAATGAGGTTGAGCTTTTGAGAAGAAAGTGATCAGAAATCCAGATCCTAAAATGTCAAGTCCAACCCAAGCAAACTACCTTCCAACACCATGAATATCATCCAGTAGCAGTTTGTTTTGTGGAAAAAATGATCATCGGGGGAAACAAAACAGTCATAACAGCTGTTTCTGGGTATTTTAAATTACATAATGGAGAAAGAGCTCAGTCCTATCTCAGATTTCCAGTGACAGTCTGCCCTTGGGAAACCTTGGGGGGGTGGGGGGTGGGCGGGGAGATTAATGCCAACCAGAGACAGGAAACTGACAAATAAATCAGCAGAAAAGTACCAAGTGAAAGGAGGTTAGGCAAAAGCCGAGGAAGAGCTGCATGATAGCGAAGGAAAAGCACACGCAAAAATAAGAGATGTGAGAACGAATATCAAGGCACATGGAAGCAAGCAGAATCAGAAACCAACGAGAGCAAGTAAGGAGAGAAAAGAAGACTATGGCAACTACAAATGAGGAAAGAAAAAGAATGGAGCTACGGAGGGATAAGTAGTTCAAATTTGGATGGGAATGTAAGCTAGGAGCCTGCCAGTCTATTATTTTGCTGTAAAATTAAAATATTTTAAGGAAATACCAGAGAAATAACTTGAATTCCTTTCCAGATGTCCTCAACATATTTTTTCCCCTTCTATGAAATATAACCTTTCTGGGGCCTCTCAAAATCTTACTTGGCTCCCTTAAACTTACATAACTCAATTCAAGGCATGGATTCTCTTCCAAGGACATTTTAATCTCTGTATTATTTTCTTTCTTTTTTTAATGTTTTTTTTTTTTTTAATTTATTTCTGAGAGAGAGAGAGCGAGAGAGCGAGCGAGAGCGCATGAGCAGGGAGGGTCAGAGAGAGAGGAAGACACAGAATCCGAAGACAGACTCCAGGCTCTGAGCTGGCTGTCAGCACAGAGCCCAATGTGGGGCCCGAACCCACAAACTGTGAGATCATGACCTGAGCCGAAGTTGGATGCTTAACCGACTGAGCCATTCGGGCGCCCCATCTCTGTATTATTTTCTTAAAATTCTTTTCAAAGAATTCAAAATACTTATGGCATAATTTCCCCTATGAAGCAGAGAGACAAGAAGGAGATACAGTATGAAGATATACTCGTATTCTGGTTCCAGGTCTGTGAACAACTCGTCCCTTAGTTTCTGTGTGTGTTGTGTGTATTATGTGTCTGTGTGTGCACACGCTCATGTATTTTAACAAAACAAATTCTCTTGCAGTCTATTTATTTTACTCTTCTTTCTCCCTTACTGCTTCCTTTTGATCCTTCTTTCCCTTATTCTCTTTCTCCGGCTTTTTCTTTTCTCCCTCTCTCCTTCCCTTCTTTTGTTATCTTCTAGGGAATACAGAGCACCCACTCTGCAGAGCACCATGCCAGCTACTGGAGACACAAAACCACAAGGGATTCGGTTCTACTCAGGGTTTGGCTGGGCTGGGTGAGAGCTAATTTCTCATAATTTTCAGTGTTCAAACATTTAGGAGAAGCGATCACTAGCTGTTCCATCCTTCAATACTAATCCTTTTAAGTATAAAAGCAAGATGTTATTTAACTAGGGGAATTTAAGCCTTTCTGGCTACAGCAATTTTCTAGTTACGCACTTTTATTTATCTCCCCATTTCCTAAAAGTCATGTCTTCACAACTCAGTTTGGAACTGACAAGACAGCCTGAGGGTCCTACAGAGTTGAGGCTACAAACACAATCCCGTGAATTTCAAGATAATCATTTGTGGCAACAGTAAAGGCTCCAGCAACCCAAAACAAATATTTGCAGGAAAAAAAATGTGCCTCGTTTTAGCAAAGAATTGGCTGTGTAAGAAATCACTTAAAGTAGGTTTGAAAATGCACTAACTGGCATTGGCATATCAATATACCTTTCAACATACCTTAGATTCCCATAATTATAAGAAAGAATGTGATAAAAGGATCTTTTTAAAAAGATGTTTAACCTTTACATATCTCATTCCCTACTCTTCTAATTTTTTTTAAGGTTTATTTTATTTTTCTGAGAGAGAGACAGAGCACAAGCCAGGGAGAAGCAGAGAGAGAGGGAGACACCGAATTCAAAGCAGGCTCCAGGCAGAGCTGTCAGCCCTACGCAGGTCTTGAACTCCTGGACTACGAGATCATGACCCGAGCCAAAGTCGGACGCTTTACCGACTGAGTCACCCAGGCACCCCTCATCCCCTTCTCTTCTTACTTTGTGCCATTCAATAAATCCCTTGAGCACCTGCTGAAATTTCTCTTCCCACACTACGAACGAGTGACCTGTAACCTGACAGGTATTTCAACCAAACCTTCACACAGGACGCTGGGTAGTCTACCTGATACAACCCTTGAGCCATGGCAGGCTCAAGAAAGAGTAAAGCTTACGTCTACCTTGATACAAGTCAAGGCTCAAGGAGCCCATGGTAGATTATCTAAAATAAGATTACGAAAAGCCTTCCGATTACATAGATAAGAAACTCCAGTCCTTTCCATTGGGACAAAGATCACATGCCTGGTTGTCTGGGAGCCTTTCCCACTCTAGGTTTCCCTCTTGCTTTCCAATGTTTGCTCAAAAGAAGGCAATTCAACAAGAACCACAGTGTAAATATTAAAGGTGCAGGCTTGCAAGGCAACAGACGAATCGGTATTAAAATGGGAGGAGAGAAAACAGCACAACAAACAAGCAGCCAACTCAAGATTCACAGCATCTTCCAGAATTCTAAATTATGCTTTCTCCAAGAGCCTCGCTGGCTCTTTTCGGTGACTTGGTCCAGACCCCAGGACAACATTTGTGGGCACTTAATAAACCATATTTGATGGCAAAACAAATGGAAACAGTGTTGGTTATTTTGGGAGTCATGTTCCTAAGTGATTTAAACTCTTAACAGATGCTCTACGTGGGAGTTAGTACCCTTGGAGTAGATGTTTAGTTCTCTTTGGGAACATTCATGGGGAGAAGAGACGCTATGGTCCTGGCAGTGCTGTAAAACCAAACGTCCTCATCTGTGTGTGTTCACAGCTACATGTGCAAGGGCAAGTTGCGGGGAGCGTCAGTCCACAGTCAACAGCCCATCAGGAGAACCTGAGTGGCCACAAGTCTCGGTCCCCTGGGCAAGTTTTTCCTTACAGCTGAGGTTTGTATTCAGAGATGCTTATGCTAATCTATGCCCACAAGGCAAAAAAAAAAAAAAAAAAAAAAGAGAGAGAGAGACCCTCACCTAATTACACCTGGGGAAGGGATCAAGGAGGTGGAGATGGAGGGATGATGGCAAAAACCAGCATAAAAATCCACCTGGGGGGGGATGTTTGGGGGGGAGGGCTCAGTCGGTTATTTATATGACTCTTGATTTTAGGTTAGATCATGATCTTGTGGTTCGTGAGTTTGCACCCCACATCAGGCCCTGCACTGACAGCGTGGAGTCTGCTTGGGATTCTCTCTGCCCCTACCCTGCTTGCGTGCTCTCTCTCTCAAAATAAATTAAAAACAAAAAAACTTTAAAAAAATCCACCCGCAAACCTGCTGCTGAGGGATATTTATTTAAAAAGTCTCAAACCAGCATACAATAGTACGTCCAGTCAGAATTTCTTCCTCCCTTAATATGAGCTTAGTGTAGACGTTTGTCATGTTATCAACCATTACTATATTTTCGATCCCTGAAATTAAAAAAAAAGAGAGAGAAAGAACTCTCACAACAAAAGAGCAGACTAGGATTTGTAGAAAAAAGCCCCATGGCTGGGTCTGTCATCTGGGGATTACACAAAGTCAGTCCCCCGTCTCGGGTTGGTGCTTAGCAGAGGTGGGGCTACCTCAGAGTTTCCTGCCTCAGAGGCTCAGGGAACTTGACCTTCTGCCAGGAGGCTTCTCTCCCTGAACTGAACTGCATCCTATAACTCCTAATGGACGGAGCAGACACTTTTCCTCATCATCTCCGTTTTCAGAAAGCCTGGAGCTGACAGTGTGCTAACACTCCCTTAGACCAAGGGGAAGAGATGATTCAACCCTCAGAAACACTCTCCCAAGAATTTATTTATCAAAATGTCACTACGGAACAGTGCTCCTTGGATACAGCTTCTTTTGGACAACAGCTAAAACCCCTTTGCTTTTACTGCCTTTTCTCCCCCTCCCCCCGCCCCGAACATGTGTCCTACTATATCTCATGCATCTTGTTTTTGGGGAAGTTTATTGAGTTGAAGATATCTGGCCTTTGCTTTCACTTGCATAATTGCCAGTATGTTTAAAATTATCTCTCTCTAAAAATATTCCCCAATTCTACCATCCTATCCCGAAAATGCTGTCTGTCATTCAAAGACTTTTAGAGAAAGGGAACAAACCTATATGACGCAACAAGTGTCACATATTAGACTACACACTTTCCATTCCTGTCTCACTCTATGAAGCAGGGGGAGGATATTACTGTCACTATTGCATGATAAGGGAATGGATTCAGGTAAGGCTCACAAGTGGTACATGGTGGAAGCAAGGATCAAACCCAAGTCCATATGATTCCAAGTTCAGAGGTATCATTTCCTCTCCTTATTCTGACTCCCAAAAAGCCTTGGGAATAAGAGTTTTGTAAGGTCAAGGTGAGAGTCACTCCTGATAGGCTGGTGATCGTTCTTCAGGTCAGGGCCGGGAGTGTTATCATGGTTATCCTTAAGGAAAAAGCTAAGCCAAACCAAACTGCGATATTCCAAGCTCTTATTGGCTAATGCCCTCTGGTTCTGCAGGAAGGGTCTCAGGAGCATGTTCAGGAAGGGGAAGTAGCTTCCAGAGGCACTTTATATCCTACACAGGTATACTCTACCTCAGCCCAAAGCCGCCTAAGGCTGCAAGAGGAAATGAGTCTCTATCACAACTGTCAACGCAGATTAAGAGATGTTATCAATGGTGACGGGTTGAAAGATTCTGGGTCATGACAAGAGTACAGAATCAAATGTGAAAGGCTAACTGCTCTCCCTGCATTTGTGCGGCTATTATGAGTCCGGCCAAGTGACTTCAACCTCATAAGACTTTAGTTTCCCTTACTATCGTCCCTGCAGCTTCTCCTCAACCTTAAAATAATTTTGTTCATTGGTAATTTGCACATTTTCAAAACTGGGACAGTAGACCTAAGATCTACCATGGATCCTACTATATCTACTCCACTGATATTGATGTAGTTGGTACAATGTGATCAGAGGCCACCTTGACTGGGTACTTATATTGATTATACAACTATTTAATGTAACAAAACAGTATCCAATATAAAATGATCTAATCTATCCAAACTTCCTATTAACACATACCTTGCATTCAAATATTAATTTGGTAGGGCCAAAGGTCATAGTACCTTAATATTTGGGTGGGTGCTAATGACAATCCATGAGTCACCATGAGGGATGGAGACTCTACTGTTGAATAAAAAAGGTCTGAGGATTTCATCTGGACACTTTCAATCTAGCAAGTTAGGAGAAGAGAGCAGGATGGGGTGGAACACCATACTTCTTATTCTTAGTCGTGAGGAATTCCCGTGAAATCACCAGTTTCCTCCGATGTACCACATCCACACTATGATTGGCCACGAACAAATGAACAAATCCTGACATAAGTGCTCCCTGCAGGCCCAGCCCGGGCTTCCCACTCATCTGTCTGTAGGCTTTCTAGAGGCACAAACTGAGCAACCCTAATATGTTGAAGCTGATCGGATACAAAGCTTTCACTATGACAAGGTAGCCTTCATATGTTCTTGCTGGCAAGGCAGTGGTGAGAATTCAGATTTGGAGTCATAATCTGTATGTTCACAAGCTCTATGCAAGTAAAACATGCCAGACACAAAGGGAGTTATGAACTAAGGAGATGTTTTCAAAAAAAGTAAGTTTTCAAGTAGGTCAGTGATTTGCATTTCTTTTATAAGCTTGGCAATGAAGTAGTTCATGAATTAGAACTCAAAGGAGTGACACATTTAAAAAAAGTCTCTAGTTCAGCATAAAGACATCAGTGAAAATAGGTGGGGTATATCAAACTAAAAGTGGTATTTTGGGGCCAATTAAATCTGGGGCCAGTGGTAATTTGTATGCAAATCAATGAATTAAGAGATTGATGCTAGCAAACGCACCCAATATAAAAGAGCAAAAGACAGCATCACTTCACATTTCACCCACACCAACAAAGTGAAAATAACTAACTAAACAGAGATTTAAGTCAGATGAAACCAAGGATAAACACATAACCCGAAACACCATTAATATCAGGACTTCCACAGAAGACGTCAGAGTAAGAGGACCCTAAGCTCACCTCGTCCCATGGATATAACTAGATAATACCCACATCAGTGTAAATAACCCAGAAAGGGACCCGAAGACTGGCAGAACAGACCCTCTACAGGTAAAGGTAGAGAAGAGGCCACACTGAAGAGGGGAGGAAAGGGGGAGACACTGTCGGAAGCTACACAGACCCGCCGGGCTGCACGAAGGAGGGAAGGACTCTGTAGGTGCGGGAAGGGGAGAGGAGCCGACCTCACACCAGGGACCCCACATGGGGAAGATGAATTCTCATAACATTTGGCTTTGAAAATCAGAGGGGTTGAATTTTGGGAATTCTTACAATCAGTGGGGCTTCAAACCTAGAATTTTAAAAATCAGCAGACTTGTGGGAGAGTCAGGAGAGCAAGAGGAAACTGAGTCCTCACCCTCAATGAGAGAACACAACAAACAGCCCCACGGGGATACAGCACAGAAGCAGCAGTTTGAAAAATCCCTTGGGTATACAGGAGGGAGATTTGCTTACCTACCTCAGAGAGTGTGCCAGAGAGACAGGGATCATCGGGGGACTTCTCCGGGAACAAAGGAGCTGATGGGTGCCATTTGCCTCCATGTTCTCCCCAGCCTGGACATGCAGATGCCTGTGGGAACCAGCACAGCACCAACACCCACTACCTAACTTGCTAACAGTGCTTCCTATCCCTGTGTCCTCCTGCCGACATGCCCCTTCCAGCTGGCCTCCACTCCAGGTCCTCTCCCACAGCAGACCCGCACACACGTGCCCTGCCTTCGTGTTGTCCTGCAGCTGGTGCTACTACATCTCTGGCAAATCTGGTCTGACTCAACTTAAGCCCAATGTGGCCCCAGACTGGCCCCACTAACAACACAGGGACCTAGCCTTGCCCAAGCACTTAAGGCAAAAGTGGCTTCACAGGGTGCATGCAACACATATAGGAGTCAGCCCTAAAGTGCCAGGATCCGGTGAACAGAGGACACTGCACTGTAAGGTACTACAGGACCTCTTCTTCATAGGGCCACTACTTTACAAGAACAGGAGATGTAGCTGACATTCCTAACACACAAACAGACACAGAGAGTTAGACAAAATAGGAAGACAGAGGAATGTGCCCCAAATGAAAGAATAGGACAAAACCACAGCAAGAGAGCTAAGGAAAATAGATATAAATAATATGACTCTTAGAAAATTTAAAGTGATGGGCATCCTCACTGGACATGAGAAGAGACTGGAGGACTTCAGTGGGACCCTTGGCAAAGAGATAAGAAACATAAAAAAGAACCAGAGATGAAGAACTCAATACATGAAATGAAAAATATACCATAGGGAATCAATAGTAGATTAGAGGAAGCAGAAGAACAGATCAGTGACCTGGAGGACGGACTAATGGAAAGCAATCAAGATGAAAAGGAGAGAGAAAAAATGAAAATAAACTTAGGGAACTTAGCAACACCAACACATGAGGGTGAGTGTGCAGAGAAAAAGGAGCTCCCTTGCACTGTTGGCAGGAATGTAAATGGGTGCCACGCCTGTGGAAAACAGTATGAAGCTTCCTCAAAAAATTAGAAAGAAAACTACCATACAATCCAAAATTCCACTGCTGGATATTTACCCAAAGAGTATGAAAACACTAATTTGAAAAGACAGATGCACCCCTACATTGCAGCATTATTTACAATAGCCAAATTATAGAAGCAGCCAAGTAGTCATCAATAGATCAATGGATTAAAAAGGAGGTGGCATCTATCTATCTATCTATCTATCTAATCTATCTATCTATCTATCTATCTAATGGACTATTACTCACCCATAAAATGAATAAAATCTTGCCATTTGCAACAACATGGATGGATCTAGATGGTATAATGCTAGTCAGTCAGAGAAAGACAAATACTGTATGATTTCATTCATATGTGGAATTTAAGAAACAAAACAAACGGACAAAGAAAAAAGAGACAAGCAAAAACCAGACTCTTAACTACAGAGAACAAACTGATAGTTACCAGAGGGGAGGGAGGTGGGGGGATGGTTGATATAGATGATGGGGACTGAATAGTACATTTATCAAGATGAGAGATGAGGACAGAGCAATGTACAGAAGTGCTGAATCACTATATTGTACTCCTGAAACTAATATGGCACGTATGTTAACCATACTGGAATTACATTTTTTTAAGTGGATGGAAATTCTTTACATCTTTAAAGAAAAATACCATTAATGTTGAATTTTGGAGGAACTGTAGTACTTGACTCCATATGAAAGAATGGATGTAAAAAAAAGTTTTAAACCAAAATGCTACAAAAAAATATAAAGAAGATCAATCTGCAGTTCTTTTATTCTATTCAACAGCCTATTAATTAAAGGTGCAACTAAGTAGGATTATATTTCTGTAACATTTGAAAGTCTCAATGTAAACAAATTCAAATATTATGGGAAAAACCGGTCTTTTTGTTAGACCTAATTTCTTGATTTGAGTTTTGAATATTTGCCCAGTACAGAAATAAAGTATATAACCAATTTCCAGAGAACAGGAAATTGTGAACTTGTTTCTCTCCTTAATCAGTAACATACAAGGGGAGGAAACATGGCGTTAGCTGTTATTCAAGCTAATTATCCCAGAATGAGATCTCTGATTCACGTATTGAAGGGGTCCTTCAGATAATTCAGTATCTATTATATCTGGGAATACTGTCTTCTAAAAGGGGCACTTATTAGCTAAAGAAGAACAAAAAGGCAATAATCTTCAGGGATGCTGACTGTCAAACAACATAAATCAGAGGCCATCATTGATTAACTAATTGGAGTAGTGGAGACAGATGTGGTTGCTATGGCAATAAAGGAAGAGTTGAAGATCTGATCACCTGACTGATCGCTGATTCTCATGGGATTTCACAGAAACCTGAAACCACAAAGAGAAAACGTCCACCAGGTTATACTGGCTGCAACTATAAAATACTAATACGTTGCCATCACTTCTCTTCTGGAGAGTTTAAATGGCCTTACCCATATTAATTTTTAGAGTGACCTGTGACAGCAAAGGGTATCCTGATCTATCATTAAGAGGACATTCAGTGAGGTGATTCCTGGAGAGCACATGAGTGAGAGCTCAAAAGTTCTAGGGTCTTCCTATTTCTGTGGCTGCTACAGAACACCCTCCCCTAATTTACAAACTACCCAACACATTCAACGGTTTCAAATGGCTCTTTCTAACCCAATTAATGTAATTTTAGGTTAAAGAAACTGAGAGTCCCACTGTCCTGAAATCATATCTTCCATATTGTTGCCCTCCATCCCAGCATCCAATTCATTCCAGAAGGAATGTTTGGGAGCCAAGCACACCATGATATTAGGGATGCTCCTCCAGAAAAGACAGACTGAGAAATTACTTCATAATCCAAGTCTGAAGATATCTGAAATGTTTATCTGTAGGGGAAAAAAAACCCATCAAAGCTATTCTTTACATGGTTTCAAAGAACAGAATTTCAGAGTGGCCTCAGAGAACAGAGACATTCCATTATAAGGATGCTAGTTTGAATCAACATGAAGGCGTAACGGGTCACCTGCATGGAAAATGCATCCCTTTCATGGAAAAATGGTGTGGCAGTAGCTGGTAATGAAATACTAACATGTTTGTTTGGAAGATTTCTTCCCATTGCTCTGAAGACAAGGCTGGAGAAGCTCAATGGTGGCTTCCTCTAAAGTCTGTGGCTGTGATCCTAAATGTGGCACTGCTGGGTGGGACATTAAGTCCTTCCCTGGAGCACTGCCTTCTATACTCTTTGTAGGAGTATTTCCCTTTTGAATGCCAGCCTTTTAAAAAAAAAATGTTTTATGTATTTTTGAGAGAGAAATAGAGACAACATGAGCAGAGGAGGGTCAGAGAGAGAGGGAGACACAGAATCCGAAGACAGGCTCCAGGCTCTGAGCTAGTTGTCAGCACACGACGCAGGGCTCAGACCCATGAACCATGAGATCATGACCTGAGCTGAAGTCGGATGCTTAACCAACTGAGCCACCCTGGCACCCCTGAATGCTAGCCTTTTGATCAGAGTGGGCTCTCTGTTATGGAGAAAGGCCACCTCTCTGTTCTTCAGGTCTGTTCCTTTCACTAGGAGGAGAGATGTGAAAACATTTTTGGAAAGTCTTAAAATGTTCAGCTAAAACATCTGCATGTGAATTTGACTGATGGTTGATTGGTTTTCCTAAGGTTCCCTCAATATTACCACATAATCCTAGACACTCCCAGATTGAGAAAAATGAAACACTCCATCACAAACACTGAGGAAGAGGAAAGAAGAGGGTGATATCCCAATTCAGATTCACCTCGGGCATCAACATAAATGCAAGCCAGCAAATATTAATTATACACTAAGCACGGGAGAAAAGCAGGGATAAACGTTTCTATGTATTTATACCTTATCATCTTGCACAGAAGATGTGAAGCACCAATGAGTATGATTAATACACAGTGCCTACCTTCACAAAGGTCACAGAGTAGTAAGAGAAATAAGAAAATACTTAGAGTACTCTTCCTTGTGTGGTGCTTATTTAGAGAAGCTCTATTTTATTTTACTTTACTATTTTATTTTATTTTTTTAATTTAATTTAATTTAATTTAATTTAATTTTATTTAATTTTATTTTATTTATTTTGTTTTGAGACAGAAAGAACATGTACAGGGGGAGAGGGGCACAGGGAGAGGGAGAGAGAGAATCTTAAGCAGGCTCCAGGCCCAGCGCAGAGCGCAATGCAGGGCTTGATGTCACAACAGTGAGATTAGACTTGACCTAAAATGAGGAGTCAGACCTTAACCAACTGAGCCACCCAAGCATCCCAGGAAGTATTTAGTTAGTAGTTTGGAGCCCAGGCTTCAGAATCAGTTGGCCTGAGCTAAAATAAGACTCAGTCTCTGACAAATAATGTGACCCTAAGTAATTCAGAATATGTCCTCATTATGTAGCATATATAAAAGTAACTAAAACCTTTGCTCTTCATTCACTTCTCTGTAAAAATAAATAACAATTAAGGATATAGAAGACTCCATGGTTCATCAGCAAACACTTTTCTGACTAAATCTCTTAGACATTATCACATGGGGACAGAATGCAGAATACACTGCTTTTGTTGTACCTATGTAGGTCTTTCTAGCTTTTATGTAACCATACAGTAAATATATGAGGGCTAAACATAGTAATTCTGCACTATATTAATTCACCTATTGGCTTTACTGTGTAAGTCCTACATTACTTTTTAATTTTTTTAATGTTTTATTTATTTTTGAGAGAGAGACATAGACACAGAGCACAAGTGGGGGAGGGGCAGAGAGACGGTGAGACACAGAATCCGAAGCAGGCTCCAAGCTCTGAGCTGTCAGCACATAAGATCATGACCTGTGCCAAAGTCGGACGCTTAACCAACAGAGCCACCCAGGCATCCTAGTCCTATACTATTTTTTATAAACTGGCTTGGTTACTTAATGAAAAAATGATGAAGACAACTTCTAGGTCTACCATGCTAAAATAAAAGAAAGGTGAGTTCTGATAAAATTAGGCAAAGGGCTAGAGCAGTTATGATCCTTATTTACAGAGGGAGTCTGGTTTACTTTTCACCATCTCCTTGGTATCCCCACTGTATGGACCTGTTCCCCATCAATGCCTTTATTCACCTAGGATTTGTGTCTCTCTTCTAGATTCCAAGTGTCCTGAGTCGCGATATCATGTCTTCTTTGTGTTTTTATTCATGATGTTTTAGTACAATCCTTGACATATGGAAAGCATACACGTGTGTTGAATGAGTGATTTAATGAATCTCCTCACAATTATTTTCAACATTTATCTCATAATTTTTGAAAGATGTCTTCGTGTCCACAGGGTTAAGGACTCTTCTTGCCTGTCACGTAAATACATCACTCATTTCTCCTGGTCCCATATTCCTTACATTCCATGTCATTAAAGGCTTCACAAGCACTGCCGTCCTTGAAATTCTTGAAATGGTATCCTACTGATGCCTTTCCCCCCAATCTTCGTAAGCCCAAACCTTCATCATTATCTCCCACAGGGCAACTTCTTGATTAGTATTAGCAGATCTGTGCAAGCCTCCGTTTCTGATATACCCTTATTGTCTTTTTCCTACTGCCTCTCTGAAAGTACTTTATTCTTTAATTCATTCCTCTTATCCTTTCATTTTCTCATCATAGACAATGAACGTTAAACAGATCCCTTTATATAAAGCTGTTGTAAAGTAATCATGCACTTCTGCCTGGCCTTAATCATTTTGCTCCAGACAGTGAGCTGGTGAGCGCAGCAGGGAATGGGGCTTAGCTCCTCACCTGGAAGATCAGTTAATATTTAAAAAAATTTTTTTAAACGTTTTTATTTTGAGAGACAGAGACAGAGAGCGAGCAGGGGAGGGGCAGAAAGAGAGGGAGACACAGAATCAGAAGCAGGTTCCAGGCTCCAAGCTGTCAGCCCAGAGCCTGATGTGGGGCTTGAACCCACGGACTATGAAATTATGACCTGGGCCGAAGTTGGATGTCCGACCGACTGAGCCACCCAGGCGCCCCGGCAGATCATCTAGTATTGAGCAGTTCCTGAGAAAAAAAAATTCTGGCTGATTTCCTGGACTGAGCCAAGATTCATGGAATATCTTGACATTTCTAGCACCAGCATAATGCCTCCATGAGGCATCTCTTCATCTTTGACCATGTCCTAAATGTCATGTCATGATTTGCCCTCTGAAGTTTATCAGGATTATTCAGAGTCCCCAGGAAATTATGTGAATATAGTTTCTGGATTGAAAATATCCAACACTATCCTCTTATAACTACTTAGGTCTTCCCTGCACATGATAAAAATTCTCAAAGAGAGCCCAGCCTTAGGTTATTTTTTCCTCTTATCAAAAACTTAATCTTTTTTTTTTTTTTTTAATTTCTAGGAGAGAGAGAGAGAGACAGCGTGAGCAGGGGAGGGTCAGAGAGGGAGTCACAGACTGAAACAGCTCCAGGCTCTGAGCTGGCAGTCAGCACAGAGCCCGATGCGGGGCTCGAACCCACGAACCACGAGATCACGACCTAAGCGAAAGTCGGATGCTTAACCGACTAAGCCACCCAGGTGCCCCTCAAAAACTTAATCTTGATTTCATAAGGGAATTAATGTTACAACTAGCCTCCTCGTTTCACCATTTGTACAGCTGGAAATGCCAAAATGTAAGAATAAAAGCCTGTTGTAGGTTCAAAATTCATCATTCTCTTCAAGTAAACACCTCAGCACTGTTTGCTACCCTAAAAATGTTTTAACTGAATTTGTATGTCTCAGGCTAGCAGAACTGTATAAAGCCTAGAAGAGCACTAGCTATTCCAGGAGTAAAATCATATTCATAAAGATTTCAACTCTAAGGTGTTGGTCATCAGAGCATGACATTTAACTCTCTTGCTGGGACAGCTGTCTTCAAAGTACTTAGTTAGACCCTCGCTTTTATTTCCTGACTTCCCTAAGGGCTTCTTTCTCTTTTCTTTCTCACACCCTCCACCCAACAGCACACAGCTTTACCAGCAGCCAAGATGTCACTTAGCATTCAAAATACTCCTAAGATTCAGACTCTCAAGGTTATTCAGTTCAGAACTCTGCCCTGGTCTGCTTCGCTCTATCACATGCAAACCATCAGCCACCACCTTCTCTCCCTCTTTCACAATAACACAGTTCATGGTCCCCTGGCTCTTCCCTCCTCCAAGGTGGCTGATGTCTTTCTTCACTGCATTTGACTCATATAAAATGTGGGACATATGAAGTTCCAGGACATTTGTCTACATCGCGAATGATCCCCAAATCCTCCCAACAATGGCCACACTTCCTTGTGAGCCTTAAGAGAAAGCAAATGGGTAAGTGCTCCAGTTGGAAAATAAATCAGGAGAAAGCCATCAAAAAATATACATAATAATAAGCTCTGTCTTTGGAAGACCAAAGAGGCTAATGGGATGAACTTATAGTAGATACGTGTGGCTTTTGATTGAGCACGTGAGCTGCACCTATCTCTTCACCAAAGGAAAGCAGAATCAAAGAATAATTTCACAAAGTATTTGCTGAATATCTGCTGTGAGACTGGCTTTAGGGAAACTGAAGACTAATGTACTACACATTGTCTTTCTACGAGGCTCTTACAACCAGGTGTGGTCACAGACACAATATTCACAAACACAACAGGAGGGCATCATTACGAGAGTGCAAACACATGCCCAGTGCTATAAGAGCACAGATCAACGGCAATTAACTATGCCTTGGGAAGGGATCAATGAAATCTTGAGGAAGTCCTGTAAGAGGGAATGTATCTGTCTTACTATCTCAAGTAAGAGGCATTTGGGGTTTAATAATCAAGGTAACCATACCATCTCTCTGCTCACTTTAAAATATATACAATCAAAGTCATAACAGGTGAGCCAAAATGGAAAATTCCTGTGGTACAGTTTTGCTAAACTAAGGGGGCATAATGAACCCCTCTTCAACATCTCTCATTTCAAGTATAATATTTTGTGCTGGGTATGTTCAAAGGCGTGCAAAGAAAAACTGTCTCAAATGTTTAATTTGTTAAGAAAGTTTCTATCAAATTTAGAGAATGGGAGCTTCAATTATATTTTAATATTTAGCAGTTTACCCTCAGCTTATATTCTTTTTCACACTGCCAACTTTTTAATCACCGTTTTGTGTCAGTTTTTCTGTAGAATAATTAAACACTGGGTGGCAAGAACTAAATTGAAAAGGAAATTTCTTTTAATAACAAATGCAGCCTTTAAAAAATCTCAATAAATCAAAATAGAAATTTCTTGAGGGAGTTAATGAATCGGATTTCAGCGATACACACATTTCTAACTCACGAAACAGAGGATGGACACTTCCATTATTCATATTCCATGACATCTGGATGAAAGAACTTACAATAAATAATAATTAGATTACCAACCCACGCACAAAACCCTGATTATTAGCCCAACAACCTTATAAACTTAAACATTCGTTTAAGAAAGAATCTGGGTGAAAAAGTACTGATTTCAAAATAAGTTTAATAATTTCTCAGGTTTTAGACGATGTCTTTCCATTTGTAAAATGTTCTTATATAACAGTAGTAAAATTCATAAATAATTACATAAAAAAGTAACGGTAGTAAAATAGTAAAATTTCAATGAGTGATCTAAAACAGATCCAAATCTGAACATCCCTGATTCAGGCCTTCAGACATTTGCTCAGTAAATATTATACAACCACAATCAGTGAAGCTCTACTCTTGACACATGGGCTATAAAGCAAAATAAAAGGGTATTTCTCTTGAAAGGACTTGGAGACCAGTCAGAGGGCCACTGAGGAAATCAACAGCTACAGGGCAGGTCTGGTAAAAGTGGAGGCTGGTTGCCAGGGGACCATCCAATCACAACGAGGGAGAAAGTTGTCTAGAGGAAATGATGCCTCCGCTAAATTTGGAAAGACTGAAGAGTGAGGAAATGTTGGTCAGGAGGAGGAGAGAAGGCTATCTCAGGCAAAGGAAGCATGAATGGTTATCATTCCCACGTTTTCCCTTGAAAACCCTGAAATGCGTTCTCTCCATCCTCATTGTCATTGTCACTGCATTATTTCACCCCCTCAACATATTCTCCTGGAAGACGTTAATAAACAAATTCCCTAGAGGGTTTTAGGTACCGTGATAAGTTGTAACCTAGTGAGGGGAGAAAGGAGAGAGGTCACTGTACTATAGCAGACAGCAATGATATCTTAATGGCACTTTCTCCATACATAGCCCGCCCAGAAAGTCCTGAAAAATTGATGTCTATATGGGTCCCAGTGCCTCCCAGCCTCAGCTCTGAACCTCCCACATATGCATTTATCAAGAGCACATATTGATCTGCCCCCACGTTGGATTTTGGCTCACTTATGTTGTGTATTGTTACTTATGCAGGTATGGCACTGTATGTGTTGTGTATATCCCTGTGGGCCACATGGTCAACTGTGTAGAGAAATTAACCAACGGACTGTAATTCACTTTTTAGGCACTAGAAGTTATTCTTGAAGCATGCAGCTTTAAACTAATATAAACATGACTATCATTCTCTTCTGCTGGCATCCTAGCAAAATACAAAGTCATTTTCCATAAAAAAAAGGGACTTATTCTAAAATGTGAGCAACTCGCCCCCAAATGATTCTATCCTCCCCAGAAAATGGTATGAACAGGAGGCATGGGATGCATTTATTTTCTTGGACACGGTATCATCAGAAAGGAATAAATACTGACAGGTGAGGTGGTGTTCCCCCAACCACAGAGCAACTTGGAGACAGAGCTGAGACTGAGCCTGAGCCTTTTGGCTCTCAATTTATTTTTCTTCCACCTCATCTTACTAGCCCTAGACTTTTAGTAGTTTATAAACATGTCTGCTCCCTGTGGTTCTGTGTAAACTTTCCCAAATATGCACTATTCAGTCATTTGCAGCACACAAGAAAAGAATCAGATAGGAACTAAAATTGCTGATGAGTTTAATCAAATTTAAGATGCTAGTTAGTAGCACCCTCACCACTTTCTCTTTCACTTGCCTTCCAAAAGGTTCTTCCACCGAGGAGATGTGGGTAAGAGAGACAGCTGCCTGACACTTGTCAGTCTCCTGGTATCTTCACTGTTACAGGACTGCCTTTAAAGTCTGATCAGCAATACACACTTCCATTTGTTTTATTTCCTAGGGATTATGCTAAGACTCATCAGTGAGAGCAGAACACTTCGCTTTCTCTTAATGAACCTTAAAGATTTCTCCCCTTCTTTATTAACAGTAGTCTGTGCATGGGTACAGCTCTTTCTGGAACTGCAGCTAAAATCCCTGGAAGGTATTAGCACTCTAGTGATAACTGCATTATGGGAGTAGTGACTATAGAGTGAAGGAGGCGCCTGAAGCAACGCCAGGATGTGTGTCCCAGGAAAACAGAGCGCTGTGTACCCTTACACCATCCGCTATACAGCTGTGTGGGCTGGGGGCAGAGCCCGGGGATGTGCACTGCGAAATGGGGGGTTTCATCCAGCTCTCCTCTCAAGCAAGAGCTCTAAAGATGGCTTATGT